>NC_058407.1:35593433-35910261 GCF_002201575.2 Neomonachus schauinslandi
CCCCCTCTGCCCTCTTCCCCCTCTGCCCTCTTCCCCCTCTGCCCTCTGCCCTCTTCCCTCTCTGCCCTCTTCCCTCTCGTGCTGTCTCTCATTCTCTCTCTCTCAAATAAATAAATAAAATCTTAAAAAAAAAAAAAAAAAAGCACACCGGGAAAGCCTTGTCTGATTTTTGAGGGTGCACATTTTGTAATTCAGAATCTAGATTCTTTGAGGCATCTCAGGACTACAATGGAGGAACCGTTAATAATGGTTAATATCCAGTGTCACTTGGACTGAGTACTTTACAGATTTAATCATAACAGCCAAGTAGACACTACTCGAGTCCCTTTTTACTTATCATTAACTGAATCTTAATGGGCTGAGTAACTTGCCTAAGAAGACAAAGCCAAGGGGCACCTGGGTTGCTCAGTCGTTAAGCGTCTGCCTTCGGCTCAGGTCACGATCCCAGGGTCCTGGGTTCGAGCCCCGCATCGGGCTCCCCGCTCAGCGGGAAGCCTGCTTCTCCTTCTCCCATTCCCCCTGCTCGTGTTCCCTCCCTCGCTGAGTCTCTCTCTGTCAAATAAATAAAAATAAAATCTTTAAAAAAAAAAAAAGAAGACAAAGCCGAGGGGCACCTGAGTGGCTCAGTCGTCAAGCGTCTGCCTTTGGCTCAGGTCATGATCCCAGGGTCCTGGGATCGAGCCCCGCATCGGGCTCCCTGCTCCGCGGGAAGCCTGCTTCTCCCTCTCCCACTCCCCCTGCTTGGGTTCCTTCTCTCGCTGTGTCTCTCTCTGTCAAATAAATAAAAATAAAATATTTTTTAAAAAAAAGAAGACACAGCCGACAAATAGTCGCAGAATGGGACTCCAGCAATCTTCCTCTGGTTCCTATGCTTTAAGCCGTTGCTTACGTTGCTTTCAACAGCTTGACCCTGTTTTATCCTGCATGGCCTGGAACTACACCCACAGCCGTAGGATACAAATCTCCAAAAAAAAACTATCCTAGGATTTTTTCAAATAACCCCTTTTCTTTGTGAACTGAGATAGAATTAGGGAAAGCAGAGCAGGAGAATACTGACAGTTGATGTTGTGGTTAGTCAGCCGAGAAACGGTTTAAACTAGGTCAACTCAAGTAGCCATTGCCTTTGTTCTTATAATCCTGTGAAATGTGACCTGAAGTTCATTTTCAGTTTAGGACAGATACCTGAGATTCAACACATGAATTAAAGCAAACTTTACCCAATTCCATAAATGCACACTCCAAAGAAACCGAAGCTTACAAATAACTATAAAATAAGGGCAAATTCTCACAATGCCAGTTTGTGTACAGTCAACTCCAGATTTTGGTAGTCAGGGTTGAAACTTAATAATTAAGTAAAACATACAATGTTAAATTCTTAAGCCGATGTAACATAATTTGGACAGATGAAATACAGCTCAGTATACTTGGTAGAAATTCTTCCCAAACCATTAATTTCATGGCAAGTGACACTTACCTCTTCTCATTACTCCTGCTAAAAACTGATACTGCAAACACTGCTATTCAATGCACTTAATCTGAAATGTAATATAACATTCATAAATAATATATAGTTATGGTTAGAATCAGTAAATATCAACTCTAGGAGACAAAATTTTCTGTACCACCAAATCCCGTATCTTCCATTATTCACCTCTCTCATGCAGTTAATTAGAGGGGCATAATCTTCACCATTTTCCCCTATGCCTCATTTGTAGGAGGAATTTCCACTCTGTTCAGAAATCATGAATGCATACTTTTTAATAGATATCTTCACCTATACGTAGAACCAAGATTATTTAGAAATTTATCATATTCAACAGAATATAGTTATTTGGAACATTATAGCAGAGCAAGAGAAAAGGTGTTATTGATGTGAGTGGTATATGAGCTTATCCTTGACACAGGTTTTCTTTGGTTGCAACCAAATGCCATCATGGATATTTTAATCAAATAAGGGAATGTGTCGGAAGGAGATACAGAAGCTCACAGGATCCAGGGAAGGCAAACAACCAGGCTTAAAACTGATGAGAAACAGGCAACACAAATCTTACCAGACTTTCCAAGTCACCACTGCTGCTACCAAGATTGAATTCTAATCATTTGTTCTGTTTTGAATTGTTCTACTCAAGTTTTGAATGCTACCCCCTTCCCCCCCCAAAAAGAATCTCACTGAATAAGCTTAGATCTTAGGCCTCTATATTCTCACTGGAGAAAGGAGAATTCTAGGAAAGTTCTAGTAAAAGAATACTCCAAGGACCCTTCTACTTCTGGAGTAGAAGAACTTGATATATTACATTAAAATCACTACATACTGATGGTGAATCTTTCCCCAAAAGGAAATCAAGATGCAGTTATAAATCATTGTTGGTTGGCAGAAGATGAGAAAAGTAAATAAAACAATTTCCCCTAAACTCTATGCATACATCTCCTTTGACCCAACAATACTACTCCTAGATATTCGCCACAAAAGAAATGCATATATATATTCCTAAAAGATATGTACAGAATATTCAGAATAATATTTTTGGTAGTAGGAAATACTGGAAATTACCTAAATGTCCATTAACAGTAAAATGGGTAAATACTACATGAAATAACATAGGTGAATTTCGCAAGTAATCTGTTGAGGGAAAGAAGCAAGATACTAAAGAGTACCAAATTGAAAACCAGTTGCAGGTAAAACTTACTTGAGCTGTTAGAAGTCAACCTATGAGTTACTCTTGGGAAGGTTGGGACCAGCAAGGGACAGGTGGGAGTTTCTAGGGTGCTACCAATCATTTGTTTCTTGATCTGCTACCTGGCTCTATTCAATTACTAAAAATCTATCCGCCTGTGTATCTTTATGATTTGAGCACTTTTCTGTGTATGTTTCACTGCATATCTACATTAAAAATTACATAAAGGATATGTGATGGCATAAGCCATGAAACAAAATTAGAAAGGATTAAAGGAGTTCATATATACCACCTAACATAGAAGTGACCAAAAAACAAAATGAAAGCACAATGTATTTTTCATTTTCATGTAATATTAAATGTGAACCATATACACAGCATTGTGTTCACATGCACGCTCTCCAGAATTAGCTAATGTTGTTGAAGTGCTTTCACATGTATTATCTGAAATTCACTACAACCCTAAGAGGGAGTCATGCTAGGTGAGACATGGTATGGGTTCTCCCCAATGTGAGACAAATACTGGTGGCACACAAATTGATTTCAGGTAGCCTATAGGCATGGCCTTAACTAATATTGAATCACACAGTGAGATAATTGTCCTGTTTCAAAGCTTTTGATTTCATTAAGAAAAGTTCTCAGTTTGATGCCAGTATGTCTTCAACTTCTTTCTATGGCTTGCTAATCTCCTTTTTTTTTTAAACAGAGGAAGAGCAAACCTCAGGATGCAATCCTTAGCTAGATTTTCTTGCTAGGATTTAAAGACATTGATTTAGTTTGGGTTTTGTTCTGTGCATGTGTTTTATGGACACTTCCCATTTATGGCAAATGTTACTGATTATCCATTTGCAATAACTATATGATTTTACTTTATATAAATTTAGGTTAAAATGGAGTCAACTAAAACATATTTAGGAAATAATAGAACATTTGAAACACAGACTGAAAATACAGTAACTTGTGATACCATTTGACTGAAGTTTAAAAAAAAAAACTGATATAGCTGGAGTGGGGGAATGAGAGGAAAACAACTGTATTTGGAGTTTAAAATCTAGATTCTAGATGCAAATCCAGAACATATTGCAAGGACTATCCAAACAGGGTTTGGTTGAGGTATTTCACCTTTTTGAGTACTAGTTCTACCTGTCAGATATGGATAATTCTGTCTGAGCTATTATCTCACAAGGATTTTATGAGAATCAAATGAAGTTTAGTGAATATAATTCTTAGAAGCAAAACACCATACCAATCTAAGCCATTACCACTGCTTTTAGTTAACTCCATTTTCAGGAAAAAAGGCAGAGAGACTTTAAGTGATTTGGTTAAGATCATACCGCTAACAGTGGTAGACACATGGAAGTGGCTTCTTAAATGCCTGACAGCAGTCTTTTGTCCATACTGCACCTGCTCCCATATTAAACAGTTCCCAAAGTTTATACAGTTTTTGTTTATAGAAAGTATAAAGAAGAAAGCAGGTTAAGTGAGGTCCTACAATGCCAAGTTAATGAGATACAGCTGAACGGGTGGTCGTGCTTAGAGCACACCAGGACAAGTTACGAGCCAGTGAGAAGCAGCTGCTTATACGTACTTAACAAAGAGGAATTGCCATTCAAGTCCTCACTAAACAATCTTTGATTGTATTGAATTCAGGGGTCCTGTCACTATCATGCCAACTCTTAGGTATGGACAGGGGTCATTTGCTAAGTTGAAGCCTTAAGTGGAAACCGCATGTAGGTAAAAATTACCCTGGAATTTTTTATATCAGCCATGAATTAACAATATACATATTCTCTGTGTGCACTCCTATAGAGTAATGCTTCTTTGTACTAAAATTTGAGGAAGTCTAAGCTAGCGTAAGAAAAAAAACAATAGGGAAACCTAGGTGTAGCAGCTAAAAAATTCAAATACGGCTTTAGTGATCAAGTTCCTAGTAACAAATAAAGGAGGGGCAAATTGAAAACTATGAAATATCCCTGCTCATTTTAATATTAAGCCTCTAAAATTTAACACAATTTCTTATAATTTTGTAAATTAGTGTGTTCACATATTGCAGGGTGGAATCAATTGTTAAGGCAGTCTGAAATGAAATGAATTTATGATGGAGGTTTTATGATGATATTATCACATTGCTGAGTGATAAAGACACCTTGGGCAGAATATGGTGTATCTTCTACCTATAGTTCACATATTACCTAGAAGTTTCACCAGATACCTGGAATTTCTCTACAAAATGCAAATTCTAAACCAGAAATCACAGCTGTCATTACAAATAAAACAGCTCCTTGCATAACCACACATACTCCCAATATAGAAATCAGAGAGTTTTGTTATCCAGAGCCACAGAGATATATAATATATAAAACATGCACTCAATTACATTCAAAAATCTAAATCTAAAATCTAAAAATCTTATGAATTCTGAAACCTATCTGAACCCAAATTTCAGACAATGGTGGACTCTTGCTATTTAGTAAAATTATACAACTGTGTATTTAAAGTGGCATAATACTAGACTGATGAAATTGCTATTTGTGTAAATCAGAATGGTCCAGTATCAGCACTTTTATATGGTTCAACCTAGCTGTTCCTCATTCCTCATATTTTTAATTATTTGTGCAACGGGATATTAAAATATGCCTGGCTATGTCTCAGTTTCAACCAAGTCTCCAGTAATGAGTATGGATCGGACTCCCTGTACTTCCTATCCAAACAATTTAGAATGGGAAGGTAAGAGAACCTGTTCTATGTCCTTGAGCCCCTGATCCAGATCAAAGATATTACTAGAGATCAAAGAGGGAGGAAGGGAGAACAGCTGAAAAGATATTGTTGAAGCCTTACAAAATCTTAACCTCTAACTCCTAGCCAGTAAGAAGAGGTGAGGATTTCAATCCCCCTACCTAGGAAAATTGTTTTTAAAATTGCTGAAACTTGGGGCGCCTGGGTGGCTCAGTCGTTAAGCATCTGCCTTCGGCTCAGGTCATGATCCCAGGGTCCTGGGATCAAGCCCCGCATCGGGCTCCCTGCTCCGCCGGAAGCCTGCTTCTCCCTCTCCCACTCCCCCTGCTTGGGTTCCCTCTCTCGCTGTGTCTTTCTCTGTCAAATAAATAAAAAAATCTTTAAAAAAAAAAAATTGCTGAAACTGTTAGATATTGAGGGCTGGTGCTTGGCTCAAGCCTGAGAAATCTAAACCATGAATGGGATCTTGTTCCTGCCTATGAGAGATGGGCTCAATCTTTGCTTTGATGACAAAGCCAGGAAGAATCAGCTTGCACTTTAGAGTTTGGTAGGCCATACGATCCAAAACACGGTGTCCTGCAGATCAGTGAATGCCATACCAGGGAGAGAGAATATGCAGAGCCATCTTGAGTCCTCCCCTATAAGGCTGCTTGGAGGGACCAAAGACCCTTCTCAATAGAGATGCCTCATCCCAAGAAAGGAGGGACCAGAAGCAAACCTGGAAAGAGCCCAAAAGACTGTTCCACCTTGCAGGGCACAGGGCAGGAGAGAGCTTATTACCAGACCACAACAAATGAACATTTATCTTGTCCTAGCCCCTTACCAAACTTTCCTTCCCCTTACTGAGGTCAAAGTAGCAATTGTTAGGAGAAAGAAGAAGAAAAAGCTAATCTCACTGTCCATCCCTCTCCCATTTTTCCTGGTAATTTCCAATCTGGAACAGATCCCTGCAAGTAGAGATAGGGTAATGGTAGAGAAAAGATTTAATGCATGCAAATTCAGATTTTGATTACAACTATCAAATATTCTAATTTCTGATTTGAGATTATATGTAACTTAGAAGGACAAAGGTCTGAGTAGAAAACTCAGGTTCAATGGAGTTTTTACCCAGAGAAAAGGAAGATTAATACACTGGGAAAAGTTTACAGGGATGGTGGAAAGCAGAAAAAATTCATTATATGATGTCTTGATTACATTATGAGTTGTGTTTATTACGCATACTGGTTTATATTTATTAAACGAGTAATAAAATGAATTCTAATAACCCTATTGTGGACCAATCACATGAATATGTAGATAAAATTTGATATTTGTCCTAAATAACATTTTCCTGTGCAGAAAGAACCAGAAGGACACACAGTTCAATTTCCATAAATGGAAGAGCAACTCCCAGAAGTGCTTCATTAAAATTACAAAAAAAGTAAATTGTGATTATTAGAGGTAGAAATACTTGTAATTACAAATTATAAACTCAAATCCATAAACTACCCTCAATATGAAATTGTCATGAAATATTGGTCATGAATCAAATTTTTAAAATTTAGTAAGGCTTTGTATCAAAATAAACAGCAAGTAATTCAGATGGAAACTTCATTTCCTGTTAAGCTCTAACTTCTATGTGAAACATAACTGTATATTTCAAGCCCACAACTTAAGTGGTTTACAGGATTTTTATCTTCTATTTAACTGCACTCAAAGCCACTGTGTTTATATATCTAACCTTCTCAAATAATGTCTCACGTTCATTAATACATTCTACACATATTCTGACTAGTTACTTACTATTTCAGACATTGTTCTAACCGATAGTAGGTCAACAATAGTGAACTAGACATAAATGTTCACTGCTTTCAGGAAGCACTGAACAGTTAATAACAAGCATGACACATGTCACAAAATGTAGAAAGCATAGAAGTGCTTCAAGTAGTAATGTGTAGCCATATGGGGGAGTGAGGGAGGATAAAAGATTGCTCATTCTTTTTTAACACAATTAGAAATGTGGTCACTGCAACAGATTCAGTATGCTTTTACAATGACAGTCAATACATAATTACGGTACTGATAAAAATAAAATGTTTATATGGGACTGCATGGATGATTTTAAGTCTATTTTTGGCATTATTTTTTAACCAAATGGCTCTGCTATATTTCAAATCAAAAGTTGAACATAATCATTTTATTTTTCATTCTAGGAGATGGCACAGAATAAATTTTACTAATGAAATGTGAGCCTTGATTTCATAATAGTTCACCCATGCTATTATCCTAATCACTATTTCAACTTTTCCAGATGTTTCTGTGTTATATTTTTCTTAAATCACCTAAACATAGGACTATGATCGGCACGGGTCTCCCTGTCCATTTTAGTGACACAGTCAGAAGATAAATAAAGAACTAGACAACCAAATAAGCATCCACTGAAAATATCTCAAAGGAGGCATATTTTTTAAGGGTACCCCTTTTAAACACACAGGATGTTATTTTTAGATTTGAAAATACTATTTCAGAAAAGCAGTATTGTTTATTTGGAAGAAACACTGAAGGAAAAGAACAATGGGTTAGGTGCAGAGCAAAACAATCTACTATAAAAATAAGCATCAAAGAAAAAAGTAAAAATATGCCATGTGGAAAAACATATTTCTCCAATGTGTTATGAAAAGTAACAAATACTACCAAATCACACAGAGGAAGAGACATTTCTTCATAGTGATTTTCTACAGATGTCAGCTGTGACAGGCCACTAATTTATGTTCAGTAAAATAAATAAGAATGGATGGTTTTAGTTGAAGAATTTTTAGGTTTGATGTTTAAGCTTTCTTGGAAGGATTGCTGGCTATTCTGTATATATAAAGATTACTTACAAACACATACTCAAATCTTATTTTTAACATGAAGGAATGATCTGCATGCATCGTTATGGTAATACCAAAAACAATCAACCTAGGCCCCTCTTATCCTTCTAGCCTCCCTACACAGAGTAGTTACTCATTTTTCTGTTTCTCTTAATAGCATCACTATTTTTTCTGGCTTCCATAGTTGAAACCAGCTGTTGGGACCACAGGTTTGGAATTAGACAACAACCTGAGGCCCAGCTCTATATCACTGTTGAACTTTGAGAAAACAACCCCTCCCAGCCTTGGTTTTCTTCTCCATACGATAGGAATCATAACATCATCCTCACTCAGATTTTTGCAAAGATCACAATAATGCACATAACTTGAATATAGTAAGCATTTATTCATTATGTGAGTTGCTATCATTATTGCCATGATTATCCATGTTTTGTCAGGATCACTATGTTTTATTCTTCCTTCTCCGTCCTTATCCATCTTCATTCTGTCCCTGAGTCTGTTGACCCTTCCTTCCTATGGTCTCTCACTCCATTTCCTAGTGTTCTACCTTTCTTGGTTACAGACATATGTTCTACCCTCCTCATAAACAAAAACAAAACAAAAAGAACACCCCTCTTTTGTACACCTGGTTTCTGCTATAAATACAACCTGTACCTTTCCTCCCTTCTCGTTGCCAAGCCTACGCAAATGTGACACCCCAGCTGCATGAAATCACAGGCTAATAGGCTATCCAGCCTAAAGTGTTTGCAGCTGGGGAAGCCTAGAATTACCACCTGACCTTTCTGGTAAGCAGAGTCTTATTCTTTCTGAGTAAGATTACTCTCCGACCTAAGGCATTTAACCTCTGTCAGTACCTTTCATCAGGAGTTCACCAGACCTTCCCCCATAGAAGCCCTGGTGCCCATTGTAAAATAGAAAAACTGAGAAAATATAAGAGATTTTCTGTTTTTGCCACAGATTTCAAAGTCTTATACTGTGACTGCTCACCTTGATTCCTTTCCACAAAGTCTTTGGAGTACAAAAGGTTGTGTTGAATTTTGTCTCTTTTCCTTCCCTGTCTCTCCTTGCTCCCTTCTCCTTCTTTTCCCACACTCCTCCTCTACCCTCTCCTCTACCTGCTTCCACTTCTTTTATTGACCAGAGTGGGTGCATGTTTTTTTTTTTTTTTCAGAGAATCTTAAATATGTTTGGTTGCATCAAGGTGCATCTGGCTTGAGCAATACTGTCAGTCACCAAGAACAGCATCTGAAATCTTCTGTTCTGGATGGATGACAAAAATAGAGCAAGCCATAAATATGCAGCCTGGTTGGATTAATGAAATTTAACTATTTGTGGTTCTTTTTGGACTACTTTAGGTTGACTAAACCTGTTGTAAAAGGATAAGGTGAATAGCCAGTCCCTACATTACTTGTCTTAGAATTATATGAAAATACTTCACCTCACTCCAGCAAATATTTGAACATTTGAAGATTTGCCTCCTTGCCCTCAAGGGAAAAGAAACTTGTTTTTGATTGGATAGTTTGGGCTCTGGATTACTGGTTTATTTGGATCCATAATAAAAGAAAAATTGAGGCTAGGATTCTTTGTAGAGAAATAAAAAGGATCTTGGGAAATATCAGAGTTAGGAGGACCTAGTAGAATGGTTACTAGATGGCATTCCAGATATAGGGGAGCTAATGGGAAGGAATCTAAGAGGTGTTGTCTGGAAGGTGTGAGTGTGTATTTGTGTGTGTATGTGTGTGCTTGTAACGGAAGAAAGGAATTTGATCCTAAATGTGATGGCATTGACTCAGAGACGGTCCCTCATAATGAAAACAGTGCTAGGAAACACATTGCTTCAGAGTTTTTAGCAGCTGACAGTTCAACTTTACTTGGGTGAGACTCTGCCACCAATTATATTCAGGTTAGGTAGACCTTTCGGTCTGCACGTAGAAAGGAAATCGGTCCCTTCCTCACAGACCAATAGGCCCCCTCCTCATGACTACCCAATAGAACATGCTGTGTCATGTCATGAAACTTTGTTCTGACCCTATATTATTTCACTCCTTGCTCAAGGCTTTTACAATGCCTTTAAAGAAACTGTAATCCCTGAAGTGACTCCTGGAAATTAGCAAGATGCTGGGGAGGAATTCTCACAAATTTAACTTAGGAAGCTAAGCTGAACGAACTCATCTCATTTACACTAATGGGTACCTGAGATGCGATATCCCCACAGATCCTACCCAAGAAGTCCTTGACTGTCTGCTGCAGCTCTCCCTTCACCTCATTGTGGATGAAATGTGGGCTTGAGGACTCTGAGGCCATGCAGACTTCAATAAAATATCAGGAGTTCTGGAGAACCCTCAATATATATAACATCTTCATTTTCTAATAACGTATTATGATAGTGTAACTGATACAGGATAGTATTGATAATTCATTCCATATTTATCTATTTTGATTTTTGCAATCACTAACTGCCCTTGGAAAAATACTTCATTCAAGGAGGAGGGGTGGTGGTGGGGCACAGACCTGTACTTATCAGTGACTGCAGATTTGTATTATTTCAACAGCTTGATTTTCTCTTCCTTCTCCCATTCCCACCCCACTTGGCAAATTGTAGGCAAACTAACCAAATCCCCCAGCATCATGTGACACCTTTGCCTTCCATACCACCATCCCATTGACCCAGAACCATACAGCAAATAATCTTTGTCTTGAAAATTACTTTTCCATGAAGTTGGTCTTAATGTAGTGAAGTCACACATCTAGACATAAAGCCTCTTGCCATTAAGGTCACCTTTAGGCCCTGGAGCATTAATTCAAGGCAACACAGGATCCTGTGACAAAGTACTCAGACTTCAGTAAGCTAAAAAACCTGAAATAAAAATCACACTGGCAGCCTCATATGAATCAAAAACAGGTCACCTTCTTCAGACATTTCCCTTACCCATCTCACATATGCCAGGCAATGAAAATAACCAGAAAAATGTATATCCCCCAAAACAGAGAATGATAAGAATTTGGGAAAATCCTCTGGTCAAATCATCTTACTTCAACTGAGAGCAAGCTAAATTTACACATGATGATCTGGCATCAACGGAGCACAATGCCTCCACATAAAGGCTCCTGAGCTCCAGTGTCACCCAGGAGAGGCCCAGGAGGAAGAATACTTCAGATACAGATGACAGTGTATCAAGTATATTGCTTCCTTACGTTCATCTGTGGCAAAACGTCACCCCAAAATATGACTGTGATCTAGTTAAAACATTGAGTATATTCTACATGGAATTGCGTCGGTCCTGCTTGCCGCACTAACCTTTTGCATCACCTCCATCATCTGTCCCCTGGTCAAGCACAAGCCCAGGTAACCAAAAGCATCCCCGAATTCTTCAAACGCTGGAGTACGTATGCCACACCATTATGCTGTGTTTTCCTTCCATATGTTCCTGCATTCCATGCATTCTCCCTCTCTTCTTATTCATAAATTCTTCCTCTGTCTGGGATCATCCCATCAGACAAGCACTCTAAAATATCTCTCATCTCAAAACAAAACAAAAACCCTTCTGTGATGTTCACATCAGTCTTCGGTTTGCATCCAGTACCTGTGCTCCTCTTTTAGGAAAAAAAAAAAATTACGATGTTTTTATCATCTCTGTTCTACTTCTCTCTGTTCTACCTCCCAGTCAGGATTTCCTCTTTGCTAGTCCACTGAAACGATAGTTGACAATAGTTATTTTTATTGCTGCCAAATGCTATCGCTCCTTTTTTTCAGTCATCTTATTTGTCTTAGCAGCAACATTTGACACAGTTAATCACAGTCTCCCTACAACAGTTCCTTCACTTAGCCTCCCTCATGTCACCTCCTCATGGTTCAACTCCTAGTTCACAGAGTCCTTGAGAGTTTATTCTGTGGGATTCTCCTTATCTTTTCAAACTCTGAAGTTTAGATTTCCCCTGGGTGTACTTTCTGGGCTCCTCTTGTCTCAGGATTTTTGATCATCTATATCCTCCTAACTCCTAAATTTATATCTACAGCTCAGTATCACTTCCTGACAAATTCACTTAATGAAATCAACTATTTTAAGTCTGTTTCAAACAATTTTAAGTGAAGTCATTTCACTATTGTAACCAGTTTATTTACTTAGGATTGAGAACAATATCTACATTTTAGGGTTGTTGCAAAATTAAATGAAATACCTTAAGTGAACAGATTTGTTTTTAATTTTAAAGTGTTAAAAAAACATAGAAGATTCAAAATTAGAAAATAACTCTAATGTTACTTCCCAAATAAGCCCAGATACCAAAAATGTTAGTGGCTCAAATACAATGCTACTTTTCAAAATGACATTCCTCTATTCAATATACAATGAATCGATGAATCTATGTAAATTTTTACATTACATTCTTGCATTTTCTATGGGATTCACTAAAAGAAAATTGTATGTGAACTTTTAAAATGTGTCTGGCAAATACCTTTATTTTTCCTGAATTGATCCTTCGGGGGCGGTGGGGAATGTTATGTTCAACAAAACAAAACAACAACAACAACAAAAAGACCCTGAAAGGTTACCAGTGAAATAACACCAGACCAACCCGGTAAGACAAAACACTCCATTTATATTTGCTGTCTTTGTAGAAAATTATTTCCAGGAAAAATCATAAATAAAAGAATTGATTGATTAGAATAATCAAGAAAATTCACTATTTGAAATCTCAAAGTTCAAACAGGAGTTGAATTTTTTTTTTTTACCTTTTCTAAACAGTTATTATGATGTCACAAAAACATAGGCACAGTGGATGCTGCACGATGTTCTTGCTCTGTAAGTCTAATGACATCAGGTTGCTCTGAAATACAAAAGGGGTCAGCAGGGGATATGACTAACTGATAAATATAGATGAGATTAAAGCAAACTGCACAAACCAAATACTATTTCTGCAACATGATGATTTTTGAAAACTATTTGCTGGGTAATTATGATTAATCCAAAAGAAAATCTGGCAGCCAGTGCTTTTAATTCAATTTATGGGTGATTAGGGCATTGAGAAGGTAAAATAATAACTCCTTTAATGGGGCAGCTTTTAAGCACAAAATTACCTTTTGAGTGCTTGAAGAAAAACATTTCAAGATTTGAAGAACTCGCAGTGATTATTAAATCCTCTGACAAGCATCTCCAATTCTCTAATAATCAAACACAATAAAAGTTTTTTTGTCTTACTCATATTCAACCTTTCAGTGCAGGTCAGCCAACCCACCCACATTGTCACATCTCCCATCACATCCTCACTATGACCTCCTGTAACCTCCAGCTGATTTTTTTCTTTCGAGTACAAATGCTCATCTTTCCCCTTTCCCAATTCTGCAATGTTACAGAATCTGATCCTCACCATGATCCCTCATCCCTCTACTTATTTCTATTATCCCCAACTCTTTAATTCACCCAATTCTTCATTTTTTCAACCTCTCTACCATGAACATACATTTCAATCAACTTCTCATCATGATTCTTTGGAGGATCAGCTAAAACATGCAAAGAGAACATACAAAGCAAAACATACAAAAAAGAAACCCACATCAATTGATAGGGCCAAGATAACTGGCAAAAGAATTTCATTATTATTATAAAACAGGGAGAGATGGACACAGAGCTGCAGCAAGATAAATACTGGGCCTCTATGGTTTTTAATTCCCCTGTTGGAAAGCTTTGGCATATGCTGGCACATCTCTCAGGTGGGCTATGTTTTCTGGTGATTCTGATGTGTATGTCTTAGTGAACAAATTACTTTTGTTATTGAAGTTATTGAGTTATTGAAGTTTTTTATGAACTGGATGATATTAATGGTATCGGCTTGGATCTTATTATACAGCCTATGGTTCAGAAAAAAAAAAAAAGCCTGTCTAGCCACAGCCCCTCCTTAAAGATATACATAATACAATGTTAAAATTATGTATGTTACAATGACAATTAAAACAAGGTATGACTAATGTGGGCTCAAGACACAACAGAGCCTCACATTTTCCCTAAGTAAAAATAATATACACAACCAGTCATTGCTAGCTTCATAGTGTATGATCTGGGCCATCACACAGAGCCCCATGCCCTTAAGGGCCTCAGCTTGGTTTAATGCTCTTGTTGCCTTCTTCAAATTCTTAATAATTTTATTTTTGAACTTGCATTTTGCAAAATGAAGACTGATAGGACAATGGAGCAAGCACGTTAGCAGAAAAGATAAGCACAATATGCTTGTCGATCACTGTTTCCTGTCACTCCACTCACATACAGTGGTTGTGATCCTCGGTGAACTCAGAGTTCTGGAGGGCACACAATGCATGGGAGTTCCACAAGAAAAGTGAGCAAAAGGTAAATGAATGTGTTACATCTATGACTGAATAAGCAGAGCGTATCAGCTATGAGAGGTCACACTTTCTATGAGAACCAGAACTTGCTTCAAATGCAGACAGAAGGTGATGGCATTCTAAGAGACATGAACAACCAAAGAATCCTACCGTATGCTTTCATATTTGTATTACTTTCCTATATTAGCTAAGTACTTAACACTGAACAGTATGAAGTGGAAGGAATGGAAAATAAAGAGCAACCTGTAGTTCCTTTTCATTTCCTTATTCATCTGAGTGCTGAAGGGAGTGTGTTGGTAGAATGTATGTGTATCAACATGTGAACTACAAACAGCTGAGTTAGTTTTGTGCAGCATTTCCATATGCATGAAATATAATTGTTTAATTTTGGTGGTTATGCATACAAGTGAAGCGTTTCTATATTTGCATTATAAACTGGTGTTGCACAATATAAATATGATAGTAAAATGTATGCTAATAATTACATCTTTTTTCTTATAATGACATTAAATAATAAACAGAAAACAATGGCAAGTCGAGTGAGAGACTGGAAGAAAGAAAAAGCTTTACATTTTGCAATCTTTAATGATATTTTTTCTCCTTTTCAAACACAGGGTCCTGCATTTTAATTTTGCACTGGACTCCACAAATGATGAAGCCAACCCTTCAACCAGTTTCCAAATAGAGAGGGTTGAGTATGTTTAATTACATGTGAAAGAGAAGAAATGGAAAAGAGTATGGCTAGGCTTACCTTTGGGATAAACCCTGCTTTCTTATGTATTTGGACATAAGAAGCGAGAATGCACAAAATATATTTATGTAGTCAAAACATTTGAATATATGTGCCCCAACAGTTTCCACATTAGAGAGAAGCTCTACATTATTTCCCCTCCTCCCACTAATTTTTGATATTTACCACCTATTACTTGATTATTTGATATTTTATTATAATGACAATTTTTAGAAATTGTTATTGGAAATCTAACCTTTTGTAAAGAGATCTGCTATTTAACATTATGCAGCTAACCCTTGAACACATGGGTTCAAGCTGTATAAGTCCACTTACATGCAATTTTTTTTGATACAGTACAGTACAGTTAGTATAGTACTATAAATGAATTTTTCTCTTCCTTGTGATTTTCTTAATTTTTTCTCTAGCTTACTTTATTGTAAGAATACAGTTTATAATACATATTGCATGCAAAATATGTGTTAACTGTTATCAGCAAGGCTTCAGTTAATAGTTGGTTACAAGTAAAGTTTTTGAGGAATCAAAGGTTACTTGTGGATTTTCGACAATGCAGGGGGCAGTGTCCCTAACCCCCACATTGTTCAAGGGTCAACTGTACTCTAATATATAAAAGAAATACAATGATAGGGGTAGGTGGATTATACAAAACAGCAGATAATTATCTTTATTTCATTCCTCTTCAATAGGACTATTGGTCTATTCCAGCTTTTCCCAGTTAAGCATATATTATTATAAGAGATCGCTTGCTGTACCATACAGTGGCTTTCTAAAACAAGTGCTCTAATCTTATAGAAATTTCCCAGAGTTTAGTCAATTATGTCATCCTTCATTCATCACATCTCCATTGCTGAACATTTAAGCTAATCTTGATTTATGTGTTTTGACACCTCTTTTCTTTACCCAGTGCAGATGAAAATAAATGCTTTTAGAACCTGGAACAAACATTAATTTATACCAACTAAGAAAAGAATACAAAGCATCGTCATTTCTACTACATTTAGAAACGTATTTTTTCTTTTCAAATTTAGTAGTTCCTTGATGCAAGTATCCATTTTTTTATATTAAAATAAGGTAATTATTAGTGGAACTGATTAACATTTTCATGCACCTTGTCCTCTCTCAGATTTCTCTTGCTTTTTCTTACACATACCAGGTTGGTTCTCAGTAAGTGTGCACTTACAGAAGCCTTCAAATACTGTGCCATTTCAAGATGCACCTCCTTGCTCCTGAGGATTACACAGCAACTGTGGTACATAAGGCCCCGTGGAAGAACGCTTCTAAAGTTGCAGTTTCTTTTTATAATCATGACAATGTATCTCTTCCTTCAGTAAAATATATATTTGTAGTTACATGTAATACCAATATTTTGCTTTTCCTGGTGACTGTCAGCTTCACTCATCAGTTTTCTTATAGATAATCTACTCAGGCTTAACTTTTGGAAGGTAATTGTATGTGTATATATATATTCTTTGAGAAGCAAGACAGCCAGTTTTTCTTTGCCTAATTTTTTTTCCCTAAAAGACAGGATAAAGTCCCTATCTCTCTGTGGTTCTATAAAACATTGTAATATATTTCTATTTAGTTTAAATATATTTTTTAAATTTGTCCTCCCTCAAAGGAAACTGTGAACTTTTGGCAGGGACAGGTAGAGTACAATCAACAGAAATTATTTCTTGTTCATCTTGTATTCTCAATACTTAAATTATTTTATAAAATGGTAGAATTTTAACCTGGCTTTCCCCAGGTATATTGCCTTCAGAGTCATCATTCAAATGCCACAGGCTTGCTGTATTTGCTCACATACTACAGGAATTCCAGCTTTCTATTGTGGAGTGTGGTTATATATGGTGGTGACTTATATGGGCTCATCAATAGTGTTGCTATTGCCTTCTCTGTAAAACTATTCAAGATGGAAGCCACACACTCTTGGTACACTCTGGATACCATTTACAATGATAGTCTTCTTGCTCAGGGCATTAATTTCCTAAAGCTACACTTTGAGCTGCCAAAGCAGCACTGAGTTCCCTTCAGTCAATATTGTTCATTTGCTACGCCATTTTTCGTGTAAAAACATGGACTCTGTTCTCTCCAAATGCAGACATTGTCATCATTAATTCATTTATTCAATTAACAAATATCTGTCAAATGTCTTCTCTGTGCTAAGTACTTTCAAGGCACTGGAGATCAAACAAGGAACAAAATAGTAAAGTTAAAACAATAACCAAGGTAGCAGAGGTATCTCTTATAGCATTTATATGTAAGTGGGAGGAGAGATGATAAATGCTTGACAAATCTATGATTTTAAAGAGCCTGTGCTCCATATTTCAAATGTCTTATTTCTTTCAATCTGAGTCACAAGATGCCTTCATATTTTAAGGCTCCTGAAGTCAAGATGTATATTACATTGCTAAGTAAATTTAATGCAGTGCATCCTTTTACATTGTTTTCTGTAAAAATTTGTTATTGATAGTGCATGTAATGAGGAATGACTTCTTAAGATGAAAGAGATATTGCAATACCTTCTGAAGATAATACCTTTAAGTTCTGCATGCTGCACCTTTCATGAAGCATTGAAAACCAGTTTATTCAATTGATCTGAGGACTAGATAACACACTCCACCAACTGTCTTTCCCCTAAAATCCTGTATTCAAATATTTCCTAACCCAACCCTTTTAATCAGTTCAGGATATATATTCTTCATGGGCCTGTGTTACCTCTTTGTTAGCTATATTCAGACATGCCTCAGACTTAACCAGAGGCTCCACTTAGGCTCAAACTGTAACACTTTACAGCTGGAAATTTATCTTCTCTGATCTTGTTTTTGTTTTTGTTTTTTGTTTTTTTACAGATAAGAAAACTAAAGATTGAGATATTCAGAGTTTACTCCAGTGTCAGAATTGGAGCACATGCATTCCCAACTTGTAATCCATTTATCTTTCCACCAGACTAAGCTACTAACTTACTTTTAATGCTTTTAAAAAGTCTTTTACCTTTGCCTTCAGACCTCATTCTTCGCAAATAACACATGTAAAATCTTCAAAATAAAAACATGCAAGGCCTTGAAACAAGCTTTGAAAGATATTATTGGATGCATTCTCTGTAGTGGGGCTACAGGAAAAATGAGAATGTATAAAAAGCCACCTAAGCCCTTGAGAATCACAGTCTCATGGACAATTGAATATCAAGCTTTGAAATTTATGATCTCCAAACACTGCATGCTCGAAAAGAATATATTAGTGTTATACAAACAATTTCTGTGGAATAATAACTTAAAACGACTGTCAGTTACTGGCCATACCTAGGTGGAATCCTATTAAACACAAAGGACAATATAAATTCTGGGTGACTTATCAGCATAGGCCTCATATTTGATGATAAAGAAGCAAAGTTATATAAAATACACTACAGGGGACTTTATCCCACTCTCTAAAATTCATTTTCAGCCAAGCAGTGGTAAAGCTAATAAAATTCTCCCTTTACAGAAAGGCCAAGAGTCACATCTATTTTCTCTTTCCTAATAGGCTGCGTGCAACAAGGAATCAATGGGAAATTATGGTGGGAAATTTAGCTTGAATAAAAGATAATTTTTCTGAGAGTTCTGTGAGAAAACATTATGTGAAAGACTTTGGACTTTGTGATTAATATTTTAAAGGCATTGAATGTGAATAATGTTATGTTTTTATAAAAGAGTAAAAGGAGGACACATATTTAGTATTAAAAGAGTTTTGGAAAAATGCCTCACTCTTAACCACTCTTTAATCTTGGTCTCAGAATAATGGTTTTTGCCAAATATCACTCCAGAATTATCACAAGGAATTATATACACCATCAAGCAAACGTTTGATGGGAAATCTTGGAAAAGAGGGCTATGTTTCCAGGCCATCTTTGCTGAATTTGGAATTCTACTTAATATTTCTCCTGAAGACACTAGTAAAAGAGCATTGTAAGGGAGGAAGTAGCTGATGAAATAAGCCTGAGAAATTTCACACTTCTTTCCTCAAGGCCGAAATGCTTATTTGCAAATGTGTTACTTTGCTAAAGATGCTGTAACAGAGTACAAGCGGGGCATCTTAGTACAATAGAAATGTATTGTCTCAGAGTCCTAAAGTCCAGAAGTCTGAAATGAAGGTGTGGTCAAGGCCCTGATCCCTCTGAAGGTATACAGAAGTGGCTGTTTCAGGCCTCTTTCATAGCTTTTGGGAGTTCTGTGTGGCTAGTGGCAGCATAACTCCAGTCCTCACATGTTGCATGGCTGTGTCCAAATTTCCCTTTTATAAGGTCACCAGTCATATTGGATTAGGGATCCTTCCTACTCCATGATAACCATATTCAGTTTAATTAATTACATCTGCAATGACTCTCTTTCCAGGTAAAGTCGTTCTGAGGTCCTGGGGCTTAGGGCAACAACAAAGAAATTTTTAGGGGACACAATTCAACCCATCATGGCATATTAAAATCTTTTGGAAAACTACTGAAGAATAACACATAATTTGGTTTTATTTAAGCCAAATTATTTTAGTTTTTTAGAACACTTCATTACTATATTCCAAGCATCTTATATAAAACAATATAAGAGGCAGAAGAGAATATTGGCATAAAATTTAGAAAATACCTAAATTTAAGGTGATAATTATATGAATCAAAAATAAAACTTGAAAAAAAGTTCTGTAAATAACTGCTGAAGTAGAGAGACAGAAGTACAGTGAATGTAAAAGGAGGAAGAGATTTCAACACAAAGATATTCAGTGACGTAATGCCTGTATCAGTTGGCTTTTGCTGCATAGCAGATCACCCTAGATCTCAATGACTTAAAACGGTGAGTATGCAAATTTCTCACATCTGTCACTTTTTAACGGAATTAACTGAATAACCAACTGTCATTCAGTTAACTGAATTAACTGAATAACCAACTGTCATTCAGTTAATCAGTTCAGAACTTGGCTGATCATTGCTTATTCACTCATGTACCTGTGGGTGGGTTTTGCTCCATGTGTCTTTCATTCTTCTTCTTGGGATCAGTAGGTGCACCCAGCATGTTCTCTTTATTGCAGTGCTAGAGATACAAGAGGGCAAGTAAAAATATCTAAGACTTCTTAAAGCCTGGGCTTGAAACTGAACAACTTTGCTTCTGCCTCATTCTATTGGCCAAAGTAAATCACATAATTGAGCCCAGAATTATAGTGGGAGGGCGTTCATCTTCACATCTGAAGATACTTGTCCACTGATCATACCCCCTGAAATCTAAAGGCCAAATTAAGCCTATTAACCTTGTTCTACCACCCACAGGTGTATCAACTGAAGGATTTTTACATTTTCAATTTATCTCTTCAACCTGGAGTTCCTTCTGGCTGCGCAAGGGAATGGCTGGTGCATATATTCATGTTTAACAATGACATAAATAAAATTTCTGTTAATGTGTACTGAGATGCAGATATTTAGGTCCATATACATAGAACACACAACATACATATTTGCTGTACATACTGGTAAACTAAAATGTTGGCTCTTTAATATAAACTCCCTCTTTACTCTCTGATTCTACCTTCTAACTTTTTAAGAATAGCCAATGTTTTCACCTCTTCTGGTGGACCGCATTTTCTGATATTCAATACTCCAAGGAACAGTTCAATGATCTGAGATATGAAAGCTGAGGATATCACTGGAGAGACGCATAACTCTTGTGAACATGTGGCCACATTTTAGTGCATAAAATTAGCTATGGCATGGAAATGGAAAAGTCAATGTATAATAAATGAGAATACATATTCATTCAACTAATATTTATTGAACACTTAATATATATCAAGGATTGTTCTAGCTCTGGGGACAAACCTTATATCACTAAAACCATCCATGACATAGGACTTTTCATTGTATCACATTAAATCAGCTCTGGCATAAGAAAAAAATCAATGCATAATAAATTATGATTCCTGTTTATTCATCTAATATTTATTGAGCACCTATTACATTTCATTCACTCTTCTAGGCTCTAGAGATACTTCAGTAAACTCACATTTGAGTGGTAGTTACAAACAAAAAAATATACAAAAAATAACACCAGTATAAAAGTGCTATACAGAAAAGGTAAGCAGACTGAAAGAATAGACTGTGATGGGTAGCTGCTATTTTAGATAGGGCTATTCAGGATGTCGTTGATGAAGTGATAGCTGAGCAAAATAATAATTAAAAAGGGAGAGAGAAAACCAAGAGAATATCTGGGGAAAGACTCTACCAAGGCAGAGATAACAGCAGATACAAAAGCCTTGCAGTGCTATTATGTTTGACCTATTTAAGAATATAAAGACAACCAGTCTCTGGCTATCAGAGACGTAGTCTGCATCCAGATCAAGTAGGGAATCCATTAGAGGCCTTGTCAAGATTTGGGATTTCATCCTAAGTGTTAGGGAAAGCCATGGGAAGTTTTGAATAAGGTTTTCAGGGAATAGTTAGTCCATTATTTTTGTTATTAATACATGCTCTTTCTCTGTTCACCAAAGCTCTACAGTCTGGAACAGATCTGAAATCTCAACCTTCCAGACTTAACTAAATTCTTCCCAAAATCCTAATTCTCTTAAGAAAAGTTCCTGTCATTATTCCCCATTACTTCTGTCACTGCTTATCAAATCTACTCATCTTTCAAGGCCTCCAAGGTTCAAATGCCACCTCCTTTACAAAGGAACATTTCTGATTGGAGAAATTTCTCCATCCTCAATCTCTATATCCTTTTGTTCTCTCCATGAGTCTTTATTTCTATGTTATTCCCTAGAAGCCTTGCTATTCAACACAACTGTCCAGTAATCAAATACTTGACATATAAAAATGGAGAATTGTTAACATTGAGACATTCACATCATGAATATTTTATATTAAATTAAAATACGTAATATACATTCATGAATATTTTAGTGTAGAGCCAAGATCTTTTCTTCAAGTGTGAGCCTATTGATTAGACTTCTGCATAATGGTCTCTCCTAAACCACATCATAATATTTTGCCTACTGATCTCAATTTTAGTTAATATTGAGCACAACTTACAGAAACCTGTATAGTGATAAATGTCAAGGTAAAAATTCTTGATTTTTAAATTATTTTGTAGTCTTTTAGTCTCCTCTAGAATCCTGCTGCTCAAAGTATAGTTCATGGACCATCATCTTCATCATTACCTCGGAACTCATTAGAAATATAGCCTTAGGCTCTATACCAGAATTAATTCAGTATGAATTCACACTTTAACAAAATCTCCAAAAAAAGGGACACCTGCGTAGCTCAGTGGCTCAGTCAGTTAAGCATCTGCTTTCAGCTCAAACCATGATACCAGGGTCCTGGGATCAAGCCCTGCATGGAGCCCTGCATCAGACTCCCTGCTCAGCAGAAAGCCTGCTTCTCACTCTCTCTCTGACACTCCTGCTTATGCTCTCTCTCTCTCTTTCGCTCAAGTAAATAAAATCCTTAAAAAAAAATCTCCAAGTGATTCTTGTAAACATAAAAATTGGATAAATGGTCTAGCGCAGAACTAATTCAACTGCAATTTTTTTAATTGCCTTTATTATGTCTCTTCAAAATATTGAACTCCATTTTCATAGAAACAACAATTTTCTTACTTGATCCTTTTTTTTTCTTCACTCATTTTATGTTTCATTGGTGTATGTATATGCAGAAAAGACTTATCCTAGCAGCCTGAGACTGTTATCCTTAGAAAGTTGTGCTTGCAAAGTTGGCCCTTGGCTGGTGTTAGGGAACTTGACAGGCAATTTCCTAAGACTGGTAATAAACTTGTCTCTAAATGGTAGAAGTTGCTCACTGTGCCCAATCTGTTTGTGCAAATACTATACTTTACACTGAACACCTGCTCTTCTGAGTGTCTGGAATTTTGTTATGTTCTAGGTAGAGAATGCCTACTTGATTGACTCTCAAAAGCCCTGTCCTCCAGGCTTATATGAACTTCTCTGGCAGCCAACACTTTACATGGGTTGTTGTAACTAGCTGTTAGAGGAACTGAGAGTATCCTGTGTGATGCTATTGGGAGAGGACTCTTGGAAATTTGTGCCAAGACTCCTCCTAACCTTGTGCTATACACCTTTTCCATTTGCTGACTTTGCTTTGTATTCTTTCACTGTAATAAATCTTAGTTGTGATTATAACTAAGTGTGATTACAACTATACTGAGTCCTACAAAAACACCCAATGTGAGAGCAATCTTGTGGACCCAGAACACAATATGATTCTAAATTAAAATACCATGTCACTAAAGCAAATTTTGGAACACATAACTGATTTTTAGTAAGTATACAATTCAACCAGTGAGAGCAAAAGTACATGGATATTTAAGAGTCACCATGGGCAATTAGTGCATTCCAGACATAAATCAGCATATTTCCAAAGAGATGAGGTGATTTTGGTTAATTCGCCAGAGAAATAAATCTCTCCTCAAGGCAAGAGCCAAGCTTTGCAGACCTATGTATCCCCCACAGAACAGAACACTGTGTCCTACACAAAACAAGCTGTCAAGAAATAATAAAATAATTCTTTAACCATTTAAACACTTGAGTTATATTTTAAGCAAGGTAAAAGATTTACTAAGATATTTCTTAATAAAGGAAACAAGTAACATGCATAGATAAATCCACATTTTGCCTACAAATATTTTTAGAAAGATAAATAGAGTATATTTTCAGTTTTTCCTTATCAATTTAACATGAAAAGATATCAGTTTTTTCTCAACGTACATCAAAGTATTTATTCGGTCTTTATTTTAGTAAATTTGGCTGCCTATTTCAGGTCTTATGGTTTTTATTCTAGTTCACTAAAGCCCTTGAAGGCAAAGACAATCACAGGGGTATTCCTACTCCAAAACAAATCTGATATTCCCCAAAGCCATCATTCTTCTTAACTTGTCAACAGATTCAGTTCAATTTTGTATTGATATAAAAGTTGAACTCTGAAAGCTAAATACCCCAGGAAGTTATGATTCTTCTATGTTGGTTTGAAGGATTTTGCCATTTAGACAAGTAAATGACTACATTTAGAAACTATTATTATGGTTTACTATAAAAATCAAGAACAACTGTTAAAATGTTTATTTATCATAATGTAGGTTTAATTGCTTCACTTTGCTGTTAACATGATTTCCCACAGCCTTTGGTCACCCAGACAGGGTTAGCTTAAAAACATTAACTTAGAATGGTCTCTGATGTACATGTGCTAAAAATCATCTCATTATCATTTTTTTTCTGAATTCGGACCCTTTGAATACCTAGACATCTGGTACCAAGTCTATGTGATTATAATTTTAACCTGAATCCTCAAAATTACTGGTCACCTTCAATGTGTACTGGGCCAACATAAGTAACCCTGTGGAATGAAGTACTGTTAAGTACAATTTTCCACCTATTTTGATGCAGAATCTTTTGTACTTATGTATAAAAGACTACAAAATACCATCTTGCTAAAGACATTTAGAACATTGACAAGAAAAATTATAAATTATAGATTCCATTTTAAATTAAATAAAACCATACCTTCCTATATGATTTTTCTCCTTGCCCTTAACCATAGATTTCACAAAAATGTTGGCATGCTGAAACAATTTGAGATATATATATTTTTAAGGGGAAAAAGAGAGTTTCCTGTTATCCTAAGGAACAAAAAAATAGATTTTACATGAGGCATTTTTCATTCAAATGCTAATACATTTAGGACAATTTATGAATTCTAGAGTAACTATTTTAAATTTACTTGAGCACTATGCAGAAAAAAATCTTTTATTCAGATGTGAAATCTAACACATCAATTCAGAGCCCAGCCCAGTAGTTGATGCATAAAAGGAGTAAATAAATCTCTCTTTTTTTAAGTATCTCTTGAATAAAGAAATAATTAAAGTATTGATAAATAAATGAAGGAATGTGTGAATTAGAGATTTTGTAAAACTATAAAATTTACTAGGAGAAAAAGAAAAGGCATCTACTTATAGCACATTTATGCCTTTCACATACTGTTAACAACACAGACCTTGGGATGCTGGAGAACAGAACATTCTGTTATATAGTAATTATTTGTGATGTGTAACTTTCCCCTCAGTTCTTAATATCTAAATCAAGCAAGAAAGATACAACCATACTATCAGAGTTGTTTCTAATCGTGGGTGTAGTTACCAACCTCTATCAATAGTACCAAACGTATTTGTTTGTAAAACATGCATGCGAAAGTCAGAATTCTCAATTTCTTCTAAACGTGGTTTTTTTTTTTAATCCATCTAAGTGTCTTAGCTAGTCAGTATACTCACTTTTAAAATAGGAAAACTGGACAAGAGGTAATCATAGGAGTCATAAGGATGTTTGGATAAAGTAGAAAATTATGTAATAAAAGATATTGTGCAATGTGATGCAAAGATGTTATTTATTCTTATAGTCGCCAATGCTACAGTAAAATGATCCAAGATTACAAAATGATTTTACAAATCCTGATAGGGAAATTTTTTTAATTTTGGATTTTAACTCTGGAAAAATTCAAAAGAAAGAGAGAAGTGCATCAATCATCAATGTTAAACCACTCAGTTCTGTCAAAAAAAAAAAATGAGTATACTATCTTTTAAAAATACAAGGCCTGAAAAAATACAGAGAATGAGATATGTTTTGCTCCAATTTCAAAGTCTGAGATCTACAGGTAATACATCAACTTTAATTTATTTCCATTCCTGACTTCCTCAAATACCCATTACCTAATCCTGATGTTTGCTCCCACAATTAGTATTTTAATGTTCTTATACATCCTGTAGAGGGGATATTTCCACTACCATCATTTTCTAGTGGAGGAGAATGATGCAATTCATTCTGTGCCTTGGGTTAATCCTTTAACACCTGTCTTCCATTTTGGTATAAACTACGTTAAAATGTCCACTTTGGCATCTGAATAGAAATTCTGGACTATATATATGAACTGAATACATAAAGAGATACTACACATCATTGCTCATGAAGAGAAGGATCATTCCTCAAACAATGCTAGAAAAATTAACGGAGAATTTGAAATATATATATTTTAAATCTTTACATAATGACATACCTCAAACTAAAATTGTATGTGGTATGTAATGATTTGGTTGTGATATCAGCAATATTGGATTCTTGGCAAGGCAGAGGCCTAGGGCAATTTTGCAGGCCTCAGGCCCTTGAAACCATCAAGACTGTCCCTTCCATTCTCATCTCTACATTTCTTTTCACGCTGGCCTAATTCTCTTTTGCCGCTAAAAGATATCTTCTGCTAGTTGGGGCATGGCATCAACAACTACTGGGCTCAAATTTTCACACCTTAGTGCTAGAGCTGAAGAAGCTCTCCCTCCACCAAAAGTTTGAAATCTCTCAGGAAAGAGGTATGTGCTCCTGGCTGGGCTTGAGTTAGTGACCAGCTCTCAAACTACTGCTGTGGCCAGGGAGCAAATGCTATAGAAAATATGTCAGTTCCAATTTGGACTACAAGCTAAGGTTAAGATGAATTTACTCTGTCCCAAGGAGGGGGAGATGTTAGCAATCAAAACAATGCAGTTATAGCAGAAATGTCCAACTTCTTTACATTAACCATGTAAAATTGTCTATGAACAAAATTAAAATATAGGGTTATGTATAAATGCTCATACAACATGTGAACATAGGTAAGTTATTTCATTTCTCAAAGTCTCCTTTTTCACCTATAAACTGGGATTCTTAGTTATCTGTTTCTTCTAAAATGATCATTCTGAAATTAAAATACAAAATACCTTTAAAGTGACAAGGTCTTACCTCGATATGAAAATTATGATTCATAATTTGTTACTATTGTTCAAAATTTAAATGTATACAATCTGTATTCACTTTGAAATAATTCTGTTAAATCTTACTTAAATATAATTTTTTAAACAATGTGTTTTGGGCTATTATTTTTGTTAATAATAATGTCATTAATTATTCTGATATTCTGGATCATATTGGTATATGCATTTGTAGAATATCAGCATATAAAGTCATAAATGAATACATGTATGGTATATAGATAGCCCAAAGTAGTAACTCAAGAAGAAAACTGAGGTGTTCTAGCCTACAAGTAGCACCCACTAAGGGACCTATGAGTCAGGCCACCCTGTCCCTTGCAGCCAAGTTGACCCTCAGCTGAATATAGACTCATTCCTGAGCTCAGGAGAAACCAAGAGAGGAAATTGACTAACCTCACCATAATATAGAGAAATAATAAATCACTGTTGTTTGAAACCATTCAGTATGGGGTAGATTTTTTTTTTTTTAAGATTTTATTTATTTATTTGACAGAGACACAGCGAGAGAGGGAACACAAGCAGGGAACACCAGCAGGGGGAGTGGGAGAGGCAGAAGCAGGCTTCCTGCAGAGCAGAGAGCCCGATGTGGGGCTCGATCCCAGAACTCTGGGATCATGACCTGAGCCAAAGGCAGATGCTTAAGGACTGAGCCACCCAGGTGCCCCAGTATGGGGTAGATTTTTACATAGAAATAGACAACTGTTAAGGAAATCTTATGTAGTTTTGTAGTAGTTTTGGGTACCTCAAAATTGTAGAATTTGAAACACAAAATAAGATTCTAGAAAATGAGAAAAGTATGCTACTTTAAATATAATTCACCTGAAGTGGTTTTTTTTTTCAAGTTTACTTCCACTTTTTCCCCCTAAGCCTTTGCTCTTTCGATTTTCTGAAACCAAGAACTAGTTTTATTTACACAATAGTTCTTGGGAAGGTTTAACAAAAAAAATTCCAATATTCTTCATATAGTCTCTCAAGCTGTGTGTGTGTGTGTGTGTGTGTGTATGTGTGTTTAATTTTCAAGATTTTGGCAACTTCTACTGAATATCCTAATAGGTGGAACATTTTTAATGTTCCTTTTGTACATGTGGCAAAAGTTAGTATAATGATGTCCATGATCCTTGATTATTGGATTAATACATTGTTCAATGTATTCTGCTTTTAAGTAAAATATACAGATTCTTCAACATTGAGGCTTTGTATGAATAGATCTAAATTAAATGGAGATTTAAGACAACTGTCTGGCTAATAATTCTCAAACCCTACTATTAAGAAGTAGAGGTTTGAGGTGAGGTTTAAAAATTTTAGATGGGCTGTCTACATTGATTAAATCATCCAGCTTTCCAATTCACTCTTTTTTTGCAAACATGATTACATGATTTAGGTCTGTTTGATAAATAATACTACCTTTAAGTACATCTGTATCCATATACCAAAATGGAGTGTTGAAGTGGATATCTATTTCACTTGGTCTAATATCAGAAATTGTGTATTTATTTTTCAAATATATAAGGAAATTGACTCCTTCTGCTCTTTCCCTTGAAAAGGTGCCACAGTAGGGTGATGTTATACATATTCAATTTAAAAACAAACATTTGAAATGGAGTTAAGAATTCTTTATAATTGATTTAGAACTAGAAGACACTGGAGAATACTAGATACCATATATTTAAACATGACTGATTTTAACCCGTTAGTTACCTTCTAAGAGAGGGAAAATAATGGTTATATCTGTTGTTCTATTCTTAGGGCACAATATTGACTTTGCCATTAATTCTTTTGACATTAACTCATTAACTCATTACCTCTTGTGACAGTCACAGGAAGCATATTTTCTTCTCCCCTAAAAGAGATTGTATGTAATGTGAAAAGGGAAAGAAAAAAAATCTGACAAATTTCCAATTAATGTGACTGACACATAAAGTCTAACAATAAAAATCAGGAGCCTGGGGTGCCTGGGTGGCTCAGTCGTTAAGCGTCTGCCTTCAGCTCAGGCCATGATCCCAGGGTCCTGGGATTGAGCCCCACATTGGGCTCCCTGCTCCACAGGAAGCCTGCTTCTCTCTCTCCCTCTCCTACTCCCCCTGCTTGTGTTCCTGTTCCCACTATCTCTCTCTCTCTGCCAAATAAATAAAAATTTAAAAAAAAATCAGGAGCCAAACATAGCTTTTCTCATGAATGATTTACAAAATAATTTGATCAGTCTCTAATATGTCATCAATGTACTCAATTTTCAAATTCCTTGATCACTCTTTGGTTCTCCTATGACTGCAGCACACAAGTAGCAACTGATTATTAACCCACATTTTTCCACTGACTTTCCAGTAGGTATTCCATACTTTTTTTTATTGAAGGAAGGGAGGAAGGGAGGAAGGGAGGGAGGGAGGGAGGGACGGAAAGAGACAGCGGGGGTGGGGGTTGGGAGAGAGAAATGAAGAGGTAGAGGGAGAGAGAACACTCCTGACTTGGCTTTCCAACATTATTTACACCTAAGTCTCTTACCAACAGAGGAATTCCCTTTGAAAGATTATGAGTGGAAGCCTCAGAGTGACAGCACAGTCTACTCTTTTCACTCAGACCAAACTCTTCCGGGTTGTTATCAATTGTTACTATACATTTTGAATTATCTGAGTCATAATTTATGCATATTGTACCAGAATAAATATTAATCATGTTCCCTTTTACTATCAAAAGTGTTCAAGTTTCAATAGTAACATAGGCCAACCAATGAATAGCTTTTCCCCTGTGATTCCATTTCTCATGAATATATATCTCCTTTCGGGGGGCGCCTGGGTGGCTCAGTTGGTTAAGCGACTGCTTTCGGCTCAGGTCATGATCCTGGAGTCCCTGGATCGAGTCCCGCATCGGGCTCCCTGCTCGGCGGGGAGCCTGCTTCTCCCTCTGACCGTCCCCCCTCTCATGTGCTCTCTCTCTCTCATTCTCTCTGTCTCAAATAAATAAATAAAAATCTAAAAAAATATATATATATATATATCTCCTTTCGGAAGTTCTCCTCAGTTAAAAGGACGAAAGTAGGTCAATAGTGTTGTAATTTTCCTCTATCCCTTCCTTCTTCCTTATCTTTTCTCTCAACCAGTTCTTTAATTCTATCCATCCCTCCCTTATTTATCTTTTAAGGAAAGACCAGATGTATCCTTGATTTTATAACCACTTGCTATAACAGAAAAAGTATTATTTGACAGGAAATTGAGGATGAGCTCTTGTGTTGGAGGCAACCTTGCCTGAACTTCCTTAGCACTGATTTCCTCACTTGTAAAAGGGAAATAGTAAACTCTCCATCTCATAAGGGAGTGGTAAGAATGTGTCATAAAACTCTTTTAAAACTGTAAAATAATTAAAATGTGTACTTTGATTTATATTAAAAATTAAAGCTAGCATAATCTAGTGGGGAAAAAGTATTTTTCCAGTATTAATTTTCTGGAAGTTAACCAATTTTAAGTCATTTTTCAGGAATTATAAGTAAACTGTTAGTTTTATAACACATTTCTCAGATTTCTGAGAATTACAGAATATAAGCATTGGAAGAGACCTTAAAAATGGGGGAAGGAGTGGAGGGGGAGATAAGGAAGGAAGGAGAGTGGAAATAAGACAGAAAGAAACAAAGAACTATCATACCTAAAAAAATAATAGCGAAAAATTTCAAATTAAATCCTAGTAATTGAATGATAATGGTTTCTATAAGGCCACAGTATTTTTTTACATAAAAAATAGAAATACACTTGAAAACAGCACAAAGGGTGAATTCTCAAAGATTTAAAAAGAATGACAGATACATAACTGTTCTGAGGCTCAATTAGTACAATTCCTTCATTACACTTGAAATTTTGCATCATATGTTACACTTTGGACATAGTAAACTCTCAAAACATGTTTGCAGTCAAATAATATAAAATTGTTTTAGCTAGGGGGAAGGTTAACAATAAAAGAGTCAATAGAAATGGTCAATAAATATTCTCTAATATTCAGGTTCAACAGCAAATATCTGCTGATATATGTATACTACATACAAGATCATTTATAAGAAATAGTTGCTACCTCACAAATTATATAGGGTCAGGTTGAGAAGAAAGAACATTTATGTAGAAAGTTATATTTTTTTTAAAAAGTGGGATTTATACTTCTGAGTAATTTAAAGTATCAGGGACTATATTCACCCTCCTTCCCCAAAACCCACAAAATACAAGAATAATAAAGGAAACAATGGTAAAGACATTGAATATCAAGTGACAAAGGATAATTGTCTCTGACTCACAAGCAATAAATGAGGTAAGCCCTGAGACTCTAGTCACATACTATCTTCAGAGACTTTCCAGGCCATAACAAAAAGAGGGTGATCCAGATAGAATCCCAGAGTCTCCCTGAATTGAGAGTTGAGAACCAGGGAGATCAAAGTGGCCAGAATTCACAGGGTAGAGTATCAGTGAGGAGAGGGTTGCCCAAAATAAGAACCCCAGAGATCTGCAGAGGCTCCTCCTCTAATATTCTTCAGCAGAGTACTAAGCAGCATGTGTATGTGTGAGGAAATTATCCAAAGCCAGAGAAGAGCCCCCAAAAGAATTAGAGAAAACTACTCAGAGCACACCCAGGGACAGAAATAATATGTGTCCCTTAGCTAGAATGACTTCTAATTAATAGGGCATTGGGGAAAATGCTCAGAAAATTTTGCCTCAGGAGTGGGGAATAAATAATTAGCCATATATTACACACTGTTTTGGTCCCACCTAATAAATCTTAAAAGCAAAATCTAAACATTATCAGTTTTCCAAGTAACTCAAGCATGTCCCAGAACAATGCTCAAGAATACTTTTAGGTATATTAAAAAAATACCAGCACCTAACATGGTAAAATCACAATATCTGTATCTAAACAATATATTGAAGAGCACAAGAAACACTATGTTGGTAACTACATTTTTCCCATTATGCAAAAAAAAAAAAGGCCTTCCGCTCCCAGAAAAATGAAGTAGAAGTAATTTTTCTATTCTTTTGATAAGTACAACTAAAAACTCAGAACATATATAAAAGTAATATAAAAAAACTTTGAAAAGTAGAGAGGAAAAGTCCAGCTTGTTAGGGAAATAGAAATTGAAGGAATGACGTGGTAGTAATTTCCGTGGGTTTTAATTTAGCCTTATAATATTATGAACATGATGCTAGAGAAGCCAGCAAACTACAGAAAGAATATTTATGTAGAAAGTTACTTTTGAAAAAAGTAAGATAGAAAAAAGTAAGATCTGGCAAATTTGGAGTATCAGGTACTGGATTTACTCCCATGCCTAAAGCCACAGGAAAAACAGGCAAAATACAGGAAAGAGTGACTCTAAGATATTGGGTATCATGTGACAAAGGTATGCAAACAAACACAAACACACAACCCCAAAGGCTGCCTGTGCTCTCTAATGATAGGACAGGGAAAGGGCTAGCCTAGAAAGACAGAAAAATTTTAGAAAGCAACTGCTCTACTCCAGCCAAACACACAGGAAAAACAAAAGCAAAAACAAAACTGTAGCCACATATTCATTGACTCCAGGAGAGACTGAGTTCAGAGTTTAGACTTCCAACCTCCCAGCTTACAATGAATCATCCCAGCTGCCTGTCCACAATTGCCAGGGTGGTATCAGAGAATCCCAAGGAGGAAATCAGGACTTTTCCCCCTTTTAGGTGGTAATAAGCCTTACCCTATGTGGTATAAATGAAAATCACCAATGGAGCAGAAACATATAATTTCTGTTTCTACAGCCAAGGTGATACCAGTGGAGTCCCAATGGGGAGCTAGAACTCCCACTCCCACTCAGCAATAATGAGGAGACATTCTCTTTTGTGTCAATAGAGGCTGTGTAAGGAATGCTCACTTTCAGTCCCACCATGTAGTAATGATGTGATGCCACACCTGCCCTCTTGCCTGTGGAAGTGAGGTCAGAAAAAGGCAGCCAAAATGGAAGTTTTGAACCAGATCTAGATACTCATAACATTAAAATAATCCAGATTTCAATTTAAATCACTTATCATACCAAGAACCAGGAAAATTTCAACTTGAATTTAAAAAAAATTACAAATCAAAAGATGCCAAGACCAATATAAGAGATAATTTTGAATTATCTGTCAAAGACTTAAAGCAGACATCATAAAAATGCTTCAGTGGGCAAACACAAGCATGCTTTTCCATTGGAAAAAAATGGAAAAAAAATAAATTGTCAATAATGATATAAAAAAGTATCAGAAAAAATAGAAGATATAAAAAATAAGCAAGTGATTGTAGAACTAAAAATACAATAATAAAAAACTCAATGGATGGGATCAACAATCAAATTAAGTTGATAAAGAATCAATGATATTGAACATAGAATAGAAATTATCTAATATGAACAACAAAGAGAAAATAGACTGAAAAAATTATATACAGAACCCAGGGACTTGTGCAACTATAGTGAGAGATCTAACATCTGTGTTACTGAAGTAACAGAAAGAGAAAAAAAGGGCAGGATTGGAAAGGTATTCAAAGAATTAATGACACAACTCTGCAAATTTAGCAAAAGTCATAAGCCTACATTTTCAAGAAGCAGAGCAAGCCTCAAAACCCAAGATAAACCAAAAGAAATGCATACTAAGACACATCATAATCAAACTTCTAAAAACTAAAGACAAAGCTTGAAAGCAGTGAGAGAGAAATGAGAAATAGAGGAAATACTTCCTAACTCATTTTATGAGACCAGTATCACTCTGATACTAAAGCCAAAGACACAAGAAAACTATAGGCCAATATCTCTGATGAACATAGGTGCAAAATGTTTTCACAAAATACGATCAAATCAAATAAACAACATATTGAAGAGATTACACACCATGGCCAGGTGAATTTTATCCCTAGGATGCAAGATTGGTTTACCATAGGCAAAAGCAGTGTAAGACACCACATGAACAGAATAAAAGATAAAAACCATGTGATCATCTTAATAGATGCAGAGAAAAGCATCTGACAAAATTCAACATCCATTTATGATAAAAATAATTTTCAAAAGATAAAGACAGAAGAAAACTTACTGAACACAGTAAAGGCCATTTGTCAAAAAATCACAGTTAATGGCATAATCAATGGAGAAAAAAACTGAAAGCTTTTCCTATAAGATCTGATACAAGGCAAGGATTCCTACTTCTACTGCTTCTACTCAATATAGTACTGTACATCTTAAAAGAGCAATCAGACAAGAAAAAGAAATAAAACGCACCTAAATCAGAAAAGAAGTAAAATTATTTCAATTTGTAGATAACATGATCCTATTTGTAGAAAACCCTAAGCACACTATAAAAAATCTTTTAGGGGTGCCTGGGTGGCTCAGTTGGTTAAGCGACTGCCTTCGGCTCAGGTCATGATCCTGGAGTCCCGGGATCGAGTCCCGCATCGGGCTCCCTGCTCGGCAGGGAGTCTGCTTCTCCCTCTGACCCTCCCCCATCTCATGTGCTCTCTCTCTCTCTCTCTCTCAAATAAATAAATAAATAAAATCTTTAAAAAAAATAAATAAAAATAAAAAATCTTTTAGAATAAATTCAGAAAAGTTGCAAGATACAAAATGAACACACAAAAATCACCAACAATGATCTATCCAAAAAGGAAATCAGAAAACAATCCCATTTATGACAGTATCAAAAAGAATAAAATACTTGGAAATAATTATAACCAAGGAGATGAAAGATTTACACTGAAAACAATAAAACACTGTTGAAAAAATTGAAGAAGACACAAATAAATGGACAGATATCCTAGACTGGATGTTCCTGGATTGGAAGAATACTGGTACAATGTCCATTCTACTTGAAGTGATAATATAGCTTCAGTGCAATTACTATCAAAATTTCAATGGCATTTCATAGAAATAGAAAAACAATGCTAACATTGTATGGAACCACCCAACACCCTAAATAGTCAAAGCAATCTTGAAAAAGAACAGAAATAAAGGCATCACACTTCCTGATTACAAATTATATTATAAAGCTATAGTAATCAAAATAATATGGTACTGGCATAAAAACAGATACACAGATGAATGGAACAGAATAGAGAGCCCAGAAATAAGCCCAAGCATATTTGGCAACTAATTTCTGACAAAAGCACATGATGTGGAAATGATAGTCTCTTCAATAAATGGTGCTGGAGAGACTGGATAACCATATGCAAAATAATGAAATTGGACCCTTATCTTATGCCATACACAAAAGTCAAAATGGGTTAAAGATTTATACATAAGAACTGAAGCCATAAAACTCCTAAAAGAAAATTTAGGGAAAAAGCTCCTTGACATTGGCCTTGACAATGAGTTTTTAGATAGACACCAAAAGAACAATTAACAAAAGCAAAAATAAGTAGGACTACATGGAACTACAAATCTTCTGCACAACAAAAGAAATGATCAACAAGGAAAGGGCAACCTACCAAACAGTAGAAAATATGTGCAAATAATATATCTGATAACGGGTTAATTTTCAAAATATATGAAGAACACACATGGTTTGATAAGAAAAAACAAACAACTTGATTTAAAAAATGCAAAGGGCCTAAACAGACAATTCTCCAAAGATGACACATAAATGGCCAACAGGTACATGAAAAGAAGGATGGAGTTGGAGGGTATTATGCTGAGTGAAATAAGTCAATCAGAGAAAGACATGTATCATATGATCTCACTGATATGAGGAATTCTTAATCTCAGGAAACAAACTGAGGGTTGCTGGAGTGGTGGGGTTTGGGAGGGATGGGGTGGCTGGGTGATGGACATTGGGGAGGGTATGTGCTATGGTGAGCACTGTGAATTGTGTAAGACTGATGAATCACAGACCTGTACCTCTGAAACAAATAATACATTATATGTTTTAAAAAAAGAAGAAGAAGAAGAAGATAGCAGGAAGGGAAAAATGAAGGGGGGGAATCGGAGGGGGAGACGAACCATGAGAGACTATGGACTCTGAAAAACAAACTGAGGGTTCTAGAGGGGAGGGGGGTGGGGGATGGGTTAGCCTGGTGATGGGTATTAAAGAGAGCACTACTGAATGGAGCACTGGGTGTTATACGCAAACAATGAATCATGGAGCACTACATCAAAAACTAATGATGTAATGTATGGTGATTAACATAACAATAAAAGAACTAATGATGTAATGTATGGTGATTAACATAATAAAATTTAAAAAAAGAAAAGAATGCTCAATGTCACCAGTCATCAGGGAAATGCAAATCAGTATCACTACTCACCAGGGAAATGCAAATCAAAACCACAATGAGATGATACCACCTTATGTGTGTCAGAATGGCTATTATTATAAAACAAAAAAAGACCACAAGCATTGGACAGGATATGGAGAAAAAAGGAACCCTCTTGCACTGTTAGTGAGAACGTTAACTGGTACAGACATTATGTAAAACAGTATAGAGCTTCAACAAGCCAAAAGTAGAGCTACCATATGATCCAATAATCTCTTTTCTGGGAATATTCCCAAAGGAAGTAAAATTGGTACCTCGAAGAGGAATCTGCATTCCCATGTTAATGCAGCATTATTCACAATAGCAAAGATGAAGAAACAACCTGTCTGTTGATGGATGAAATGGATAAAGAAATTGGGTGTGTGTGTATGTATGTATGTATATATACATATATGTATGTATATCTATATATACACATACAATATCATATATATATATACACATAATATCATATGCATATATACACACTATCATATACATATCATATATATACACTATGTATACACACAATATCACATACATATATATACACACAATATCATATATATATACACAATATCATATATATGTGTGTGTATACACACACACACACACACAATACCATTCAGCCTTAAAAAAAAAGGAAAGCCTTCCATTTGCAATAATGTGAATGGATCTGGGATACCCTAAGTAAAAGAAGTCTGGAAGAGAAAGAAAAAAGCTGCATGATGTATATGAAATCCAAAAAAGCTGAATACATAGAAGTAGAGGGTAGAATGGTAGTTACAAGGAATAGTGAGGAGAGGAAAATAAAGAGATGTTGGTCAAAGTACAAAGCTGCAGTTATGTAGGATGAATAAGTGTCAATATCTAATAAACAGCATGGTAACTATAGTTAGTGATACTGAACTGAATAGTAGAAATCTGGCAAGAGAGTAGATTTCAGGTGCTTTCTCACACACACACACACACGCACACACACAATAATTATGTAAGGAGAACATGCTAATTAGTTTGAATATAGCAATTATTTCATTTATTTCAATTATATATATAATATACACATGTAATTATCATGCTGTACACCTTAAATTTTTATTTCAAAAGTAAATAATGAAAATAAAACTAATTACTTAAGTTATTGGAAAAATTTTAAAGTATGTTCAGGCAACTTGACTGAATCTTTCTTACAGCTGTAAAACCTATGAAATTTAAGTCCATATGTAGTATATCTGATCAAATTTAACTTTCCAATTGTCTATGTCACCACTATGAAATATTTACTGGATTTTGAAGGTCCTTATGAAGAAAATGATATCATATACCTTATTCTGATGATTCTTATGATGATTCTTATGATTCTGATGTGGATTATATTTTATTTATTTATTTATTTTTATTATGTTATGTTAATCACCATACATTACATCATTAGTTTTTGATGTAGTGTTCCATGATTCATTGTTTGCATATAACATCCAGTGCTCCATTCAGTACGTGCCCTCTTTAATACCCATCCACCAACCCCCTCCCCTCTAGAACCCTCAGTTTCTCAGAGTCCATAGACTCTCATGAAACTGATAATATTTTGAATTTCATGGATTAACTAAAAATGTTATAAAATGGGAGGAAAAACCCTAACCATATCATTATCACATTAAAGTAAGTGGTCTAAACATCTCCAAATAAAAGGCAGAGATTATCAGACTGGATAAAAGAGAAAGATCAAACTATAAGAAATACTCTTTAGGGCGCCTGGGTGGCTCAGTTGGTTAAGCGACTGCCTTCGGCTCAGGTCATGATCCTGGAGTCCCTGGATCGAGTCCCGCATCGGGCTTCCTGCTTGGCAGGGAGTCTGCTTCTCCCTCTGACCCTCCCCTCTCTCATGTGCTCTCTCTCTCAAATAAATAAATAAACTCTTTTAAAAAAAAAAAAAAAGAAATACTCTTTAAATATAAAGACACATATAGGTTAAAGGTTTAAGAATGTATAAAGTTATAACAAGATAAAAATAATGCAATAAAGTAGAGTCTCAATATCAGCTCAGTAGATCAGAGCTAAGAATATTATCAGGGATAAAGAAAGTCATTTCATAATGATAAAGGAGTCAGTTCATTAAAAGAACAAAACAATACTCAATATTTATACACCCAGCAGCAGAGCTTTGAAATGCAGGAAGCAGGGGCACCTGGGTGACTCAGATGGTTAAGCATCTGCCTCAGCGTGGAGCCTGTTTCTCCCTCTCCCTCTCCCCCTGCTCATGCTCTCTATCTCTGTGTCTCAAATGAATAAATAGAATCTTAAAAAAAAAAAAAGGAAATGCAGGAAGTACAAAACCAGAACTGCAAGGAGAAAAAAACAAATCTGGAATTATAGTTGGAGACTTCAACACCTCTTTCTCAATAAATGATAGGACAAGTGGACAAAAAAAGAAACCTTTAAAAACATACAAGATTTCAACAACATTTTCAACCAACTGGATCTCATTGACATTTATAGAATGCTCTACCCACAAAAAAACAGTATACACACTTTTTCAAGTGCATACAGACCATTTAACATTAAAGATCACATTCTAAACCATAAGAAAGTCTCAAAATGTAAAATGATCCATTTTTACAAAATGTGTTTTTTTGACTACAGTGTAATTAAATTTGAAATCAATAACAGAAAGACATCTGGAAAACCCCTAAATATTTGGAGACTAAATAACACATTTCTAAATAACCCATGTGGCAAAGAAGAAATCAGAAAGGAAATGAGAAGCTATTTTGAGCTAAATGAAAATAAAAACAGAACATATTAATTTATGGGATGTTGCTAAGTACTATTTACTGGGAAATTTCTAGCACTAAGTGCCTATATAAAAAAGAAAGAAATTTCAAATCAATCACCTTAATTTTTATCTTAAAATACTAAAAAACAAAAACACAAAATCAAATTAAACCCAAAGTCAGAAGGAAAAAAGGAAATAAAGAAATCAATGCAGTTGAAAGAAAAAAGAAAAATCAATGAAACTAGAATCTGGTTCATTGAAAATATCAGTAAAAATGATCATCTCACTAATCAGGAAATAAAAATATCAGGAAAATGAGAGGTGACATAACTACAGATACTATAGATACTAAAAGGATAATAAGGGAATATTAATAAAACATAAGGACAGAAAGCAAAGCAGATCAACAGTTGCCAGAGGATAGAATATGGGGGAGAGCAGGTGTAAAAGGAAGGTAACACAAAGGTGAAGGAAGAAAATTTTAGGGTTGGTAAGGGCACTATCTTGATTGTGGTGATGATTTTATAGCTGCATACATGCCAAATTTATCAAATCATATGCTTGAAATATGTGCAGTCTGTTGTATGTAAACTATACCTCGATAAATCTGTTAAAAAATAGGAGATAAGCCATGCCAAATTATAACAAATTTAACAAACATAACAAAGATTTTTTTAAATATAAATAGTGATGGTTAATGAAATCTTCATAGAGGAAGTGAGACCTGTCTCAGCTATTAATCCTCTCTACTACTCATAAACTCATTAACTTTTGGCCAGAAATGAATCATAGATCCATACGGTTGTAGGACTATCAGTTTTTCTTTAATCTGTCACTAATTATTACAATTAGTTTCTCTACAACTAGCTATTTCACATAAAATGATAGACTTCTGGTTGTTTTTTATTTGCTTGCCTTGTTTTAAAAAATGTGAACACTATATGCTGGGTAACTGAACATAATATTTTTTAAAAAATGTAAACATCTGGCAATGTTAGACATTTTCCCTCAGGAAAACACCTTTTTCACTTTTCTAAGACATTCATAATGGCCAGTTCTACAGTGAACACTGGATCTCTTTCACGGGTATAAGTTTCCATCTACCATCATAGTCATGCTGTTACTTTTCTGAAAGAAGAAAAAGAAATGTTTTTTCCAGCTTCATTCACTTACATTCCCTGCTGTGGTTCTGGGGCATTTTACTTTGAACCCTTGCCATCAGCTGCTATAAGAATCTTAATTGATTAAAACTTTGGTTTTATGTGGTCTTCTTAGGGTAGTACCCACAACGACAAGCTTAATATACTCAAACAGTAACATTCCTGAGCTACTGCTATCCCGGGAACATTCCAAGCGGTGAGCTTAGAAGTGTACCCATGCAGCTCCACAGGAGGCATGTTTTCTGCTCTTGGGCTCCAAAGAAATCTCTCTTCCTTGAGCAAAAGAGCAAAAATAAAAGTTTTCCCTTTGCCCCTCTGTGACAGAGAACAGAATCAGCAGAGAGAATTCGTTTTTGTGGTTAACAAGTAAAGAGCAGGAAGTCAGTATTTTAAAAACATATTGCAGGGAAGAAAGCTTTTATAGAAACCAAGAGTCAGTGCAAACATTGGCAAATACAATAATCAATGCTCATTGCAAAATATAATTTGGCTCCAGATGGGACAACTGTAAGTTTGGGGGATACAGAATGTCAGAATTTTGAAGAACCGAGACTGCAAATGAATAAGAAGACCTTTGCCTTCAGCTCAGGTCATGATCTCAGGGTCCTGGGATTGAACCCCACAATGGGTTCTCTGCTCAGTGGGGAGTCTGCTTCTCCCTCTTCCTCTCCCTCTGCCCCTAACCCCGCTTGTGCTCTCTCACTCTCTCTAATAAATAAATACGATCTTTAAAAAAATTAAATTAAATTAAAATAAAAACATTTCTATGAGCTAGGCATTATGCTAATCCTTTCAGAAACTCTCTTGTGTAGATGCAGTTTCTTTGTTACACATCTGAAGAAACTGAGGCATAAAAGGGCAAAGAAATAATTATGCCAATAAGCAAACTCAAATCTGTGTGATCCCAGATCTCTTGTCCTTACCCATTTCACTGTACTGCCTTCTTTCCCTTCATGTAAAGAAACTGAATATTGAAACAAGAGCTCTAAGTATACTGCTTAATCTTTGCTGTTATAAGTGTACTGATGTTTACACTGATGCATAAGTATCAACTCTCTTTACTCTAAAAAATAATTGATCTTCTCTGGGCAGAAGCCATTACAAATGATTTCTGGGCCAGTGTAAAAACAGCTGAGGACAAGTAGATGCAAAGTTGTCAAATGTCCCTGGGATCTAGCGACATTCAGATAATTGATTTGTTTATGGTCCTGTATTGGGACACAAACACTAATTAATGCTCTTGAATTCCCTTAACTTCCCCCTTCTTCCTCTCATACAAACCACACTGGACTTGGATGAAACATCACACCACGGGTTATAGCATCTGGCTTTCTGATTTAACCAGGAGGGGCGGGACTTTCTCTCTGGGAGAGGGAAAGAGAAAATGTTGACCACAGGAAATGAGAGGGGATTTTCTCTCCTGATGACTATTCCAAGTTGCACTTTCTCCTTACATTCTGAAGTTCTGACTGCCAAACAAATATGCACAATGGAGCACTGGGTGTTATACGCAAACAATGAATCATGGAACACTACATCAAAAACGAATGATGTAATGTATGGTGATTAATGTAACATAATAAAAGAAAATTACAAAAAAAAAAAAATACGCACAGCGAGTGCCCGGCTGCCTCTCTCTCCAGCTCATTATTAAACAGTAGTTGGCAGTAATGCATAACATCTTCCTTTTATTGACTCTACTGTCCTTACTGTCAGTACTCTGGACTTGCACTTCCCAAATACCTACCAGTACTGTAATCCTTACTTTAGACTTCATTTTCTAGAGGACCTATGCTAAGAAAATTAATACTAGAAACGATTATATAAAACCAAAACTTGGGAGAGTAGTTTGGAACTGGATTGCTCACTTGTTTGGAAACAATTGCTTGTGATAAGGAGGATGTATCAGTAGCTATGTATACACAGCTGCCTCCACTCATAGAGCATCTGATTCAGTTCAATCCAATTTGGTGAGGTAGTGTTGAGCCTTTCCAATCTCACCAAAACATCCTGTGCCACTGGAACTTATTTTGTCCAGATTGTGGATAAGATAATGGTTTACAAATTGTATGTCGATCAGAAATGGAAGGAGATGACTAGGCAGACCCTGCAGCCCTTAGTGGTTAGTGGTCTTCACTCACTGAGAGCTCAGGGCTGAAGCAGTATCTCTGATCTTTCTGGCGCATCTCTCCATTTCCATTTAATTGACATCTGTCAGGGGATTGCTTCTGGACATGTCTCTCCATCATGACTACCTCTTTTTCTCTTTGCTAAGAATACAAGTATAAGTATTCTGCTTATTGTGGGTATCATATAACTTGACATCTCTTTCCAACTAATAAGACAAATAAAATGCTGTTTGAATCTTGTTTGCTAAGATATGATCTGTAATGAATATTGAAATTAAAGTTGCTTTTATGGCCATTCATCTCTGAACTTTACCATCTGAATTGACACGTATATTAGATATAAGCAAATTATTATAAGTTTATTCCTCAAAATGCAGCCCAATTCTTAAATTTCTAAAACTATTTATAATGGCCCACATTAGGTTCAAGAATTCTAATTTACAAAAACTGAATCTTAATCTCAGACTGAACATAATTAACAAAATCTAACGGAATTCATTTCCCAGAATTATCTTGTTGGAAACCAACTTCTCTAACTTCTCAACATTGCCATCTGTAATAATAATGAGTTAACAAAATCCATGGAAGATAAAACCAGAATATTCAAAAGACAATGATCTAGTACATGTTGTCAGCATCATCTTCTACCCATTCTCAAATTTCAAAAAGATCTTCAGGTCTTAAATGCAGCATCCTCTTTCTTAGATACAACCAGACATTCTTTTCACAATTGTGAGGTAAGTCATCGGATCTTTTAGTGTCAAGTTATAATCCTCGAAGATCCCTTAGTAGTCACTACCCTCAAATTGTTTGTAATCTCCGTAATTAGTAAGTCAAGTCCAATCAGTGATGGTGTATATTTTTCAGGGTTGGTGCTCAACAAATATTTAGATACTAACAACCCTATATTTCATAGAAATGTGGATAATCAATACCCATCTAGAGACATCTTAAACCTATACACTGTGAAGAAGCTAGCACCTATAACAGCTTTGCTGTTTTTGGTATCCAATTGAAAACATTTTATTTAAATAAATAACAATTCAAGAAAATCCATGTCCCTAAATTAATATTAATAAAATTAAGATTAACAAATTGTATGAGGTAGTTTTTTTTGGTAATAATGGTAGGGAATTTTGGTTTGTTTCTTTGTCCTCACTAGCCATTGGTTATCTGCAAAAAATCACTTAAGTCCAGCACTTGCCACTTGTTCCCAAGTAGAGTCCAAGGCATCATGAATTCAGAATATGAGGTGTTCATTCACTTTAATGCAATTTTATTTTGCCTGATTCTTTTTCCTGCACCAGCACCAATAAGGAAAATATATTATACCATATATCATAATGCTTATAACTATCATAATGCATATATATATATACATATAAACACACTCATAGGATGTGTGTGTGTGTGCATTCCATAGATTTTTTCATTCCACTCTGACTATATTGAGGAGGCTCGTAAATCAGGTTTTAGGCTTTGATATAGGGAATACTCTAGGTACCACACTTGATGAAAGAGAAATAGGAAATAGTGACTAGCCTATCTGTTCTGTCTCTTTTGTATGAGTACACAGAATGTAAAAAGGAAGGACATCCAGTTATTGGTACTGCTGCTAACGATGTTGAACCAGAACTTAAAAAATACTGGAGGGGCACCCGGGTGGCTCAGTCGTTAAGCATCTGCCTTCGGCTGAGGTCGTGATCCTGGGGTCCTGGGATCGAGCCCCACATCAGGCTCCCTGCTCAGAGGGAAGCCTGCTTCCCCTTCTCCCATTCCCCCTGCTTGTGTTCCCTCTCTCGCTGTCTCTCTCTCTGTCAAATAAATAAATAAAATCTTTAAAAAATATATTGGAATTCATTGCAATCAGAAGTGTCTACTTTTCTGAACTCTTTCCAAATCCAGTAGTGGCAATATCTATCTACTGAACATTGGTATTATCCATTAAGGAAATTCCAATTAAGTGATACCATTACCTAGATATGGTTAGATTTCAGAACCTTAGCAGAAATAAAGTGGAGGGGGTGAGGAAGAGGGAAAGAAAGAGAACAAAAGGGAAAGAGATAAAGAGAAAAAAAGAGAGAGAAGGGGAGAGGAGATGTAGATGGGGGTGGGGGGGGGAGGAAGAGAGAAAGAAAGGAAAACAAAATAGAGCCAAAGAACTGATAGTGCTCTCTGAGACCACAGTTTCCTCCCTGTTACCATACTGCTTCACTGCTGTGTCTATAACAGCTAATCATGGTAACATCCCTCAAGTATTTCCCCTAGGCTATCTTGAAGGCATTTAATATTACTATTGAAACTTATATCTCTTTTGATATATTCTCATTGGCCAGTGTCATTTCCATGTGCCCTTCTAGGGAATATTGTTCTACCCTCTCTTACCTTAACTTCAGCTTCTGCCTCCCCTTTTTGGATCAGCTTTAATAACTAAAAGAAGTTGTGAGGAGATGGGGAGCAATCACACTATAATCACAGTTAGATAGAGCAATTTACTCAGGAAAGCTTGAACTTGAAACTGATCCAAAAAATATTTGAACTTATTTCCAGATTCCATAGATTTTCAGGTTGTAAAGGCACCTTTTCCCCTAGCATTCTGGAATGTGATGAAAAGAAAAGAAAAGAGAAAAGGAGAAAAGAGTACAAACTGCCCTTTAGTTCTCTACTCACCAAAATGCCCACTTGAAAGTATTTATACATTCTGCCAGTCACTGACTTGTTCTGTTTTGGTTTGGTCTGGAGTGCTCAAGTACAGAGTTTTCAGGCTTGATGCTTCTGGATCTAGCAACAATTCAGCAAGACACCTGGGTTACAGTACAAAAGGCCCCTGACCTGCTGCTAGGGTAGGATTTTCTGAAAATAATCCCAGCTTTTGATAATGGTGTCTTCCAGTAAAAAAGAAAATTATCTTGATGTTGAGATACATTCATAGGGCTGACAAAGCATTTTTTAACTCCTCCAGGTTACCTGCCATCAGGCTCTTTCCCTCTCTTGCTCTTTTTTTTTTTTTAAAGGATGCATCAGGAAGAAAACCTGATCACTTTTATTGGACACCAGACTAGTTCCCAACAAACTCCTGTCCATAGGCTAGCACACAAAGTAGATAATTAATTGCATAGAAACCACACCCTTTGGTACAGCCCTCCATAGTACGCATGTCTACCAGAATTTTAATGAAGTTCTTCACATCCCATGGATCCTATTCTCAGGTAGTCATTATCCTATCACCAAAAATATGAGCATCAAGTCAATTTATTCCCATGCATTATTCCTCTTCCAATCTGGTGCTTAAGAAGCAGGAGAGATTTAACTCTAGCCTAGAGGTACTATTTTGCCAATGAAGTAATTCAGGTTTCACTCAGGATTTATTACATTGAAAGGTGAGCAGATGTATAAATCACCTATGAAAAAGATGGAAAGAGACCAAAAGAGACAGGGCTGACAGCTTTTACATGACTAATGGCAAGGTTATATCTGTGTATTATGGAAGGGCCCCCCAAATTAGTGGGGATGATGCTGAGTCAGCTCATAGACAATTTCCTAGCCAACACTGTAGTTAGGATAAGACTTTCTTTTCATGCCACCATGTACAGGTAAGTTTACTTTCTCTATGCATTTTCTAAATAGTACATAAGATAGAATTTAGTATCAAATCATCATTCCCCTGGGGGGGGGGCTTTTATCAGGCCCCTACCCTAATATCAGCAAGTCTGACTCTGAACCCTGGCCCAGACAGTAACTATCACCTGGGGAAAAAAACCATCTCACATGATCATGTTAGTCTACTTTGACTATAGGTATCACCAGTCATGTGCAGGTGTGGTAGTTAATTTTATGTGTCAGTTTGTGCTAAGGGATGCCCTGATACCTGATAAAACATTACTTCTAGGTGTGTCTGTGAGGGTGTTTCCAGAAGAGATTTGAATTGGGTGAATGAGCAAAGAGGGTTACTCTCACTAATTTGGATGGGCATTAGCCAATCCATGGAGATCCTGAATAGAACAAAAAGGCAGAGAAAGGGCAAATTTGCTCTCTGCTTGAGCTAGGACATCATCTTCTCCTTTGCCTTTGACATTGGCACTCTACATTCTTAAGCCTTTGAGATTAGACTAGAATTACATCACAGACTTTCCCTGGCCTCCAGCTTGCAGAAGGCAGATCATGGAACTTTTCAGTCTCCATAATCATGTGAGTCAATCTCCCATAATAAGTCCCTTTATGTCTATATGTATACCTCATATTGGTTCTGTTTCCCTGAAGAACCTTAACTAATATAGCAAGTAAATGTTCAACAATCAACAATCAGCTCTGCCAGGGGTGGGGGCGTGGGGGCATCATGAATTATAGTTTATAAAAATTTCTATAAATACTCCTACCATGGCCACGTTCAAGCTACCAATATGTCATTACCAAATGCAGAGTTGGAAGAGATGCACACTATCTGAAGCATGAACAGGCAGAACCAGCTCCAGCATACTCATCTTAATTACCCATGATTCTTTTCTTCCTACTCCATTTCTTCATCCTGGAAACCTTTTGCCAACTAGTTTACCTCAACTATAAATATGACTAACTTGTATGTTGTGGAATCCACTCCACTATCAACAGAATGCCTGTGCAGGTAAACTTCCCTATTTAAGCAGACCATCCACATCACCACCCCTAGTCTCACTGTATGCTCAACACAAGCCCCATACTTAGAGGCTTAGTGCCAGATCCTGATCAATATATCCCACCAATATATCACCAAAGATTCCTGAAAAATAACAGGACAAAATCAAGAATGCTAGAATATATTCAATCTTTTCATATTTTAGGCCAATTCAAATTAAGTTGATTACCTACTACCACTTATTGCTTCGTACTAATAGAGTGAAAATAAGTGATTTCATGTTATTAAACTATCAAAAACTCATAGGAAAGAGGTTAAAGTGTCTCAATTTTTTTTTTTCTGGATACCATGTCATTAAATAGTCTAACAGGTGGTCATATTTCTGTGTTTTGTAGTGAGTAGCCTAATTGAGGTCTCCCCTGTTCTTGTGTAACTTGTCACTGACTGTCTCCTAATATGCTGAGTATTGCATTTCTTCTTTATGATATTATCTAAATTAAAAGAAAATTGACAATGATAGAACATGTAACTGGCCAGCTAACATGTTTAGTGGAACTTTAAATCAACTAATTAAGCAGATGGAAGCCATCTGGTAAAGCAAAACTATACTAGAGAAAAATGGTTCCATTTCCAGAGTAAGAGATCTGTGTTTCAATCCCTACCTCTGCCAATATCAGTTTCGTAATATAGAACAAGTTATTAAACATCTGTTGCCAGAGGCTACTAGCTGATCATCATAACTACTTTTACTTCTCCTAGGTTCCTGGCTAGACTATTGTCTCTCAACCCTTCTTAGAGTAAGTTGTGGCCATCTAACCAGTCTTTGCCAATAGAACGAGAACAGAAAAGCAATGGATGCTACTTTGGGGCTAAGTATTTTAAGAATTCAATATTTCTCCTCCATTCCCTTTCTGAAATACAAACTGCAAATGACAATAAAGACTCTAAGGAATGGTGGAGCAACAAACTGAAAGGAGCCTGGTTCCTTGAATCACCAGTAGAGTCTCCTGCTGACAGGAGCCATCTCTTTGAACGTTACTTAAGCTCACAGCCTTTTAACTTCAGCCATCCTATTTGTTACATTAGTAACAAACCTTAATGAATGCAACATCTCTTCAAATGAAAGTTTAATAATACTGCCTGCCTTAATTAACATTCTTTTTGTTGGGAGTAGCAAAACTTCATTCAACCTAGTCTAAGCTAAATGGAGAAATTTTCCCTAATGAAACGACAGTCCAGAAATACAGCTGGGCTTCAAGAGGCAACAAACAGGAAAGCCATCTAAAACCTAGGAAGTCACTTTTTAAATATTTCTCTCTCTCACTCTCTCTCTAATGCACACACACACACACACACACACACACACACACACACACACCTCTGGCCCAATAATCTCTGGCAACTATTTTTTTCTGTACATTTTCATTATTCTATCTTTCCTTTCCATGTAAATGTCACTCCACAATTTCTGATTTTACATACCTGATGTGGTATATATATACAATGGAATATTATGCAGCCATCAAAAGGAATGAACTCTTGGCATTTGCAACGACGTGGATGGAACTGGAGGGTATTATGCTGAGCGAAGTAAGTCAATCAGAGAAAGACTTGTATCATACGACCTCACTGATAGGAGGAATTCTTAATCTCAGGAAACAAACTGAGGGTTGCTGGAGTGGGGCTGGTGGGAGGGATGGGGTGGCTGGGTGATAGACATTGGGGAGGGTATGTGCTATGGTGAGTGCTGTGAATTGTGTAAGACTGTTGAATCACAGACCTATACCTCTGAAACAAATAATACATTATATGTTAAAAAAAAAAAAGAAAAAAAGAAGATAGGAGGAAGGGAAGAATGAAGAGGGCGGATATCGGAGGGGGAGATGAACCATGAGAGACAATGGACTCTGAGAAACAAACTGAGGGTTCTAGAGGGGAGGGGGTGGGGGGATGGGTTAGCCTGGTGATGGGTATTAAAGAGGGCACGTACTGCATGGAGCACTGGGTGTTATACGCAAACAATGAATCATGGAACACTACATCAAAAACTAATGATGTAATGTATGGTGATTAACATAACATAATAATAAAAAAAAATGCTACAGTAGTTAAGGCAAAAAAAAAGAAAGTAAAATATCTCCATTGCAATTTCAAATCAAGAGGATATAATCTATTATTTTAAGTGTTCACCTTTGATCCTCTTGGGCCAAAGGAATGGGATCACAAAATACTAACATCACAAAATATTAACATCATTGCCAAAGGTCCATTCCTCTGTGTGAGTAAGGAGGTATTGTTCTCAAGGATAAGAGGTTTGGGTTAAATAGATTTCTCAAAATGGGCCAAGTACATGACTTCATGAATTATCATAAAAATTAAATAGAATGCTCATAAAATCCTTAGCAAAGTTCCTAAGGATCCATGTTACTTATTATTCTTATAATCATTTTTAAATACTATACTAATTTTCTCTTACCATAACAAATTATCACAGACTTAAGAACCTAAATAACATTCATTTATTATCTCACAGTTTCCATGGGTCAGAAGTATGGGCACAGTGTGGCTCAGCTTCTCCCTATGGTCCAGGTCTCAAGAACCCAAAACAAGATGTTGACAGGGCTATATTCCTGCCTAAGGCACATCTTGGAGGCACTTCAAAGTTCATTTAGATTGTTAGAATTCAGTTCTTTGCACTTACAGGAAAAAGATCTGTTTTCTTGCTGACTGCTAGCTATGGGTTGTCTTTATCTCCTAGAGTTCTCTCTCTGGTTCTTGTGGTTGGCCCCATATGTCTCAGAACCAGCAATGGTATATTAAATCCTTATTGGAATCTCTCAGGCTTCCCCTTCTGCTGCATCTTCCCTGCCTTCTCTTCCACATCTCTGTCTCCAGCCAGAGAAAATTATGTTTCCAAGTCTCATGTGATTAAGTTGGGCCAACCCAGATAATCTAGAATAATCTCCTTATTTTAAGCTATGTAACCTTAATTACATAGGCAATGTCCCTTCTGACATGAAACATAACATATCCATCAGTTCCAGTGATTAGGGCATGGGCATTTCAGAGGGTTGTTTTGCCTACCACAAACAGATATTAAATATTACTACTCCAGGCTTCTCTAATTTAGAAAACATGACAAATATACATAACCTAACTATCACTTACTTTTAAATAGTTCTGAAGAAACTCTGAAGCATGTCATGATTTGAACATAATTATAATGATTATACACACAATTAACATTTGCCTTTGCATATAGATTACTTTGTATACATTTTATTTTTTCTCTATTAGTATATACCCTCTTCAATCCATTCATTTCACAAATATTTATTTTATGTCTTCAGAATTTCAGATGCTGAGGTTACAGTACTAATCAGTATGGTTCAGGGTTCTGTGTCATGGGCAACAAGCAATAAGCAAGTTAGCACATGGAATATCAAAGTAATTCCAATGGTGATAAAATAGGGTCATGACAAAGTCCAAATGACTGGAAGGGCAGAAGGTTGCTCTATTTTAGACTGGCTTATCAGTCTAAAGGAGGTCTCTCTAAGGGGGTAGGATTTGGGCTTTCCAGGAAGAAGGTACAGTAGCAGAATGCAGTCCAGAATTATGACGCCCCCAGCTTTGCTTTGCTTTTTCAATGTTGCTTTGGCTATTCAGGGTCTTTTGTCATTCCATACAAATTTTAGGATTGTTTGTTCTAGCTCTGTGAAAAATGTTGTTGGTATTTTAATAGGGATTGCATTAAATGCATAGATTGTTTTGGGTAGTGTAGCTATTTTAACAATATTTGTTCTTCCAATCCATGAGCATGGAAGGTCTTCCCATCTCTTTGTGTCATCTTCAATTTCTTTCATCAGTGTTCTATAGTTTCCAGAGCATAGGTCTTTCACCTCTTTGGCTAGGTTTATTCCTAGGTATCTTATTAATTTTGGTGCACTTATAAATGGGATTGATGCCTTAATTTCTCTTTCTATTGTTTCATTAAATGTCCATTGACTGATGAATGGATAATGAAGATATGGTATATATACAATGAAATATTACTCAGCCTTAAAAAAAGAATGAAATCTTGCCATTTGCAATGACACAGATCTAGCTAGAGAGTACTATGTTAAGCGAAATAAGTCAGTCAGATAAAGACAAATACCATATGATTTTGCTTATATGTGGAATTTAAGAAACAAAAGAGCAAAGGGGGAAAAAGAGAGAGAGAGGCAAACCAAGAAACAGACTCTTAACTATAGAGAACAAACTGAGCCTCCCCAGAGGGGAGGTGGGTGGGGGGATGGGTGAAATAGGTGATGAAGATTAAGGAGTGCACTTGTTGTGATGACTGCCAGGTGTTGTATGGAAGTGTTGAATTATAATATTGTAGTAACATACTATATTAACATACTAGTATTATACTGTATGTTAACTAACTGGAACTTAAATAAAAAAATTTTTTTTTTAAAAGTATCTGTGGGAGTAGGAATTGGTTTGGAGTATTCTGGCAACCAGTTTGAGGAAAAGTGACCAGTGGGATCAAAGGTACTAGATGAGTTCAGAGAGGGGCAGAGGCTAGATCATTCACCTTTTAAAGTCTAATTGTCAATATAAGTACTTAAAAATCACAATCTGATTTTGAAACTCTAAAGCATACAAATGATCAGTTCAAACTGAACTTCACCAAATTGGTCTGTTTGGGTACAATATTTTTCATCAAACACAAAATTATTAAAGAGAAAGTTATAATGGATAATTCACCCAGATGTTCCCAAGTTCACTAGCCCAATACAATCAATCTTCCCCTATGAGTGTAAATAGGACACATATTCTTTCATAAAAAATGCCTATGTCCAATCTGTAATGGGAAAACTTGGATCCTTCCTTTTCTTCACACCTTTCTGGAGAACCATTAGAGTTTGTGTTTCTTCAAGTCAGTTTGTCCTAATTCACTGCATCTGATAAATTTTAATCTCACTTATGTCTGTCCTCTGCTTTTATTTCTTCCCCAATGCACTCCTAACATCCTTCCCCCAATAGTCACATGTAATTTTAATAGACTGGTTATTTGCCGGAGAGAAACATGAGTTATATACAGCAACTATTTCAAACTTAATGATGGCTGTCCCTCTTCCAAATGACACTGGCCATTCCCACCTGGGAGGAGGGGTGTTCGTACTGTCCTCTTTGTCTTCAAAAATGTTAGGAATTCTCTGACTCCTTTACTCGTCTTCTATTACCTTAGCCCTTCTCTCAGGATTGTCACAGAAAACTCCAAATCAACTGTCCCCATAGTTGCCATATCACAAGAGTACCTCAAGGTTTTTTTCTTAAATGATATTTCTGCCCTTAATAAGAATTCTGCTGTTGGATTAAACTGTTCTCCTTGCCTTATAAGCTGTGAAGACTTTTTTGAAAGACATAGCTAGTTTATTTTTTCCTTTAGGCATTAACTCTCTGCATTAGGACATGCATGTCACACACACATACACACACACACACTCAAGAAAAATGTGCTTTATAAATGCAAAATGATAATAATTTTTATCCAGGATTTCTTGTGATGTACTAGAATTCATCCATGAAATGATCTGTTGCTGATAGAGTGAGAAATATTTAAAATCTTTAAAAAGAAAAAAAAAAGATCTAGTTAAAATGTATAAAAGCCTTACTTTATTCAGCAATTCAACTTAAAATGGCCTTGTTAAAAATGCTGTATTCAAATTTTTAGTGAATTGAGATAGAAATTCATTGGTTAGCGTTGAAAACTTCTGGAAATTTTTGTGATCCTGACAGAGTCCTTAAATATGGTCTACAAGCAGCCCTTGACATTCTGTACATTTGAATTAAACATCTTTTGTTCATACTCCCACTTTTTAACATTATGTATTCTAATGCCTTAAGTACTTTGGGGGGAAAAAACAGAATTCTGACTCTAAGTCAGTTGAGAAACATCTTAAGATGTTAAATGATGATTCTATCTGCCAATTGACATCTAAATACGTAAGTGCCGTGACCTTATTTTTAGAGAAATGCATGTGTATTTAAATAACATATGGAATGTCAGCATCATTTTGAGGAGAAAGAAGATAAGATTAATGCCTGTTTCTGGCTGCATATTAATTACATCTCTGTAATTTACTAGCAAGTAACTTCACTTTTCTGTGCTTCAGTTTCCTCATCTGTAAAATAGGTAATAACTCCTACAGCTGGGTAAGAATTAAATTAATTAGTACAGGTAAAGTTCTTAGATCAATGCCTGTCATTTAATGAGTATTAAAAAAAATTAGCTGTTAAGGGGCACCTGGTAGCTCAGTCGATTAAGCCTCTGACTCTTGGGGTGCCTGGGTGGCTCAGTTGGTTAAGCGACTGCCTTGGCTCAGGTCAAGATCCCAGGGTCCCGGGATTGAGCCCCACATCTGGCTTCTTGCTCAACGGGGAGCCTGCTTCTCCCTCTCCCTCTACCTGCTACTCCACCTGCTTGTGCGCTCTCTCTCTCTTTCTCTGTCAAAAAATTAAATAAAAATTCTTTAAAAAATAAAAAAGCCTCCGACTCCTGATTTCAGCTCAGGTCATGATCTCACTGTTGGGAGATTGAGCCCCGCATTGGTCTCCATGCTGGGCATAGAGCCTGCTTAAGATTCTCTCTCTCCCTCTGTCTTTCCCCCTACACAAGCATGTGCTCATTCTCTCTCTCTCTCTCCCTCAAAAAATAAGTAATTAATTAAAAATTAGCCAGTAAGTTATAAAACTATATTAAGATGTAAAATTATTATATTAAACTTCACAGAAATGAGGAATCAAAAGTACTGCTGCTATTAACATTAAAACCAGTGGGTTATCCAAGACTTTGCCCTCACTCAAGTGGCCATTGGACCAATCTCAATTGAAAGATCAGTTGTGAGGGAAGAAAACCAAAACTAAAAACAAAAAACAATGTACAAAATACCAGGGAAGTTCATTGTGTGTAAATTATTTTATAACACTATTAGCTCTCGGGAGACAGAATCAAACTACCACTCATGTCAAACTTTTAATATTAAATAAAAAGAACCTGTAAGTTACTTTCTTCTTAATTCATTTAGTTTTCTTTTGCTATGCTTACTTCATCAATATGTTCTCTAAAATGAAATGAATTCCTTGTATGTTCAAATCAGAATGCTACAATTGTATCTACAATTTGAGAAATTCTGATGGTTGATTTGAGACATTTTAGTTTTTGAATGGACACTGGTCTTTTTATGAGACAGTCCATGATTGTCAGTGAAGATTTAGAGATGAAAATTTTAAAAGGATGAAAACCATAAGGTCAGAGAAGGGGTCATGTCACTAGAGCTACAAGGTTAAAATTATGGTGACATGCACAAATCATACCTTCTCCTTCCCACTGCCCACCTGTGTCAAGTGTGAATCAGGCAATGTTAGAAAAGGCAGAGGACTTAGATCACCTCCAGCACTCTCATACAGGTGAGGGTGGCCCTGTTCAAAGGGAGAATGTGACCAGCTCAAACATACAAGTGAATCTCAGTCTTTTTATACCTTGAGATCACTTTACAAAACAAGAAATCTTTTACTATGCTTACTTGCCACCATAAAGGAGAAAATCTTATAAAGGCAATATCCTGGGAAAAGAGGTGCTGCTCCAGTCATGTTTTTGTTTTCTCCTTTCATCCTCCCTTCTTGCCTTTCCTCTTTCCTCTTCCATTGTTCACATACCTCTCACATAAAAATAATTGTAAATAAGCATTTACCATGAAAAGCCACTTTCCTTTCAAATGTGTTACTTTTTCCTCTCTCTTCCATTTGGAGTCTCTATGGCACTTACTTTATTACTATCTGAAATTACCTTGAGTTTTTATGTGTTAAGGTGTTCATATTTCTTCTCTCCTTCTTCCTGTCACATAATCCCTCTCCAAAGACTTTCCAGTGGGCATCGTTCCGTAGCTTCCTTGTTGGAATCACTGTACACAACATGAACACAAGGACTACACATGTGTATGTGTATGCACATACATGACTTCCTCAGTTAAAGTTAGGTAAACTCAGCAGTGAAATGAACAAGTAGTTTGTTTTGGTCATGGGTCTTTTATTTTTTTTATTTCATTTTTTTAATTTCTTTTAAATTTATTTGACACAGAGAGAGAGACAGCGAGAGAGGGAACACAAGCAGGGGGAGTGGGAGAGGGAGAAGCAGGCCTCCCACCGAGCAGGAAGCCCAACGTGGGGCTCGATCCCAAGACCCTGAGATCATGACCTGAGCGGTAGGCAGACGCTTAATGACTGAGCCACCCAGGCGCCCCTGGTCAAGGGTCTTTTAAAAGAGCCAGGTTTTACATTATTTAATATCTGTACTATTATTTGTAAAATTTGTTTTCATTCATTTTGGCTTCTTTCCAAGTTAGTAATCACCCTTGGGAGAAATTATATATATTCATTTGTATATGCATTTATACTTATTTACATACATTTATATTTATATATGTTTATCTTACTAAGATAACCACCTCAGAATCTATTTTAAAAGTCAGCATTAGCAGTATATCTAATGTATATAGATCTGTATTTGTACAAATTGCTAAGCAATGAATCTGAGAATAAACATCTGATTTTTGTCTTTTACAATGATTTTTGTTTTTACTATAAAATTATATTTTAATGCTAATTATTTTAAATTATAAGAAGCATGAACTTAAAACTATTAAATCCATCTATGTCAGAAGACTTTTATAATTCAAGAGTAATTTGTCCTAGTTTTGGGACAAATAAAGTAATTTACCATACTCAACATTCATGACTTTTTCAAGATAGGCACATTTTAATGATTCTTAATTACTGGTTTTTAATTATAAAACAACCAGGAACAAAAACAGACACATAGATCAATGGAACAGAATAGAGTGCCCAGCCAGAAACGGACCCTCAACTCTATGGTCAACTAATCTTCGACAAAGCAGGAAAGAATGTCCAGTGGAAAAAAGACAGTTTCTTCAACAAATGGTGTTGGGAAAATTGGACAGCCACATGCAGAAGAATGAAACTGGACCATTTCCTTACACCACACACAAAAATAGACTCAAAATGGTTGAAAGACCTCAATGTGAGACAGGAGTCCATCAAAATCCTAAAGCAGAACACAGGCAGCAACTTCTTTGACCTCAGCCACAGCAACTTCTTCCTAGAAACATTGCCAAAGGCAAGGGAAGCCAGGGCAAAAATGAACTATTGGGACCTCATCCAGATAAAAAGCTTCTGCACAGCAAAAGAAACAGTCAACAAAACCAAAAGACAACCAACAGAATGGGAGAAGATATTTGCAAATGACATATCAGATAAAGGGCTAGTATCCGAAATCTATAAAGAACTTATCAAACTCAACACCCAAAGAACAAATGATCCAATCAAGAAATGGGCAGAAGACATGAACAGACATTTTTCCAAAGAAAGACATCCAAATGGCCAAGAGACACATGAAAAAGTGCTCAACATCGCTCAGCATCAGGGAAATCCAAAGCAAAACCTCAATGAGATATCACCTCATACCAGTCAGAATGGCTAAAATTAATAAGTCAGGAAATGACAGATGTTGGTGGGGAAGCGGCGAAAGGGGAACCCTCTTACAGTGTTGGTGGGAATGCAAGGTGGTGGAGCCACTCTGGAAAACAGTATGGGGGTTCTTCAAAAAGTTGAAAATAGAGTTACCACACAACCCACCAATTTCACTACTGGGTATTTACCCCAAAGATACAAATGTAGGGATCCGAAGGGGTACATGCACCCCGATGTTTATAGCAGCAATGTCCACAATAGCCAAACTGTGGAAAGAGCCAAGATGTCCATCGACAGATGAATGGATAAAGAAGAGGTGGTATATATATATACAATGGAATATTATGCAGCCATCAAAAGGAATGAAATCTTGGCATTTGCAACGACGTGGATGGAACTGGAGAGTGTTAAGCTGAGCGAAATAATTCAATCAGAGAAGGACATGCATAATATGACCTCACTGATATGAGGAATTCTTAATCTCAGGAAACAAACTGAGGGTTGCTGGAGTGGTGGGGGGTGGGAGGGATGGTGTGGCTGGGTGATAGACATTGGGAAGGGTATGTGCTATGGTGAACACTGTGAATTGTGTAAGGCTGTTGAATCACAGACCTGTACCTCTGAAACAAATAATACATTATATGTTAAAAAAAAAAAAAGAAGAAGAAGATGGAAGGAGGGGAAGAATGAAGGGGGGCAATCGGAGGGGGAGAGGAACCATGAGAGACGATGGACTCTGAAAAACAAACTGAGGGCTCTAGAGGGGAGGGGAGTGGGAGGATGGGTTAGCCTGGTGATGGGTATTAAAGAGGGCATGTTCTCCATAGAGCACTGGGTGTTATATGCAAATAATGAATCATGGAACACTACATCAAGAACTAATGATGTAATGTATGGTGACTAACATAACATAATAATAAAAAATAATAAATAAATAAATAAATAAATAACAACCAGGAGTCATTTTCTGTCTTTTCTACATAAGGTATGGCATAAAATGACATATTTAAAAAGCCATCAATTTCCTTTAAGATAAAATTATGGCATCTGTTATAATTCACAATACTAGATTTTATACATATCTGTTGTATATATAAGATCTGATATTTATTTTAATCTCTATGAAAATCCTAAAATCCAAATAAATTACCAGCAAGTTTTATATTCTCATTATATGAGGTCAGATTGATTAAAAGATGAATAAATAAATTTAGGGAATACCAACAAACCATTAAGATAGTATAACAACAACAAAAAAAGGTTAAAAAAGTCAGTATGCAGTGAAGGAATTAAACAATATTGAAGACTTACCACTTACCTACAAACTCTGAGCATTACAGTGAACTTTCATCTGGGAGACAAAAGGGAGAAGAAAATAACCACTAACTCTTAACTGTTAAACATGTACGATTTTCCAAAAAATAAAACCCGGATTTTCTAAAAAGCAAAAAAAAAAAAACAAAACTAAGATTACAAACCCTTGTTAAGTGTAAACCTGAAATACTGTTATTCTTGACTGTATCTCGATTTAGCTTTACAATCAAATTACTTCCAAAACAGCTCTTAGCCTTGAACTATAGGCCTTGTACAAACAGGATAAGAGGATCTGCCTAGAGTTCTGTACCTGGATAAATACAAGACCAAAGAAATCACCTCTTGTAAAAGGTCTCCTGTGTCAGAAACTTATGACAGTACTTGAAGAAATGTACTTTAAGGCCAGGAGTCAAAGAAACTATTTTTTAGAGAAAGAATATTAATTTCATGACCCTTTTTTTAAACAAGACTAAACACAGTGCAATGCGGTCAGACCTCTAAGGCAATTGATGTGTGTCTTAATAATTTCTTTTTAAGACAATATACTGTGGCTTTATTATCAATATGTAATTAGAAACCATGAAGTATCTCCTCATAAACTGATTCAGATATCAACTGTGGGTTTTGTTCTCTGCTTAAAACAGTAAGAAGATGGGGCACCTGGGTGGCTCAGCCGGTTGAGTGTCTGACTCTTGGTTTTGGCTCAGGTTGGGATCTGGTAGGGGGTGTTGTGAGATTGAGCCCCAAGATGGGCTCAGTGCTCAGCAGGGAGTCTGTCTGAGATTCTCTCCCTTCCACTATCCCTCCCCCAGTGCGCACTGCCCATGCACTCTCTCTCTAAAATAAATAAATAAATCTTAAAAAAAAAAAAAAGGGGCAAGAATGAATGGGTCAGGAGAGGAATGGAGAGAGGGAAAAAATGAAGGCGGGAGAGAAGATGAGAATAAAAGTGTCACAATTTGAATCTCGAATTGGCCCCTAATCATCCGTAGCAAAGACCGAGTCATCAGGACATTAGCATGACTTTCCTAGGGGACAAGATTAAAGTTTCAGAAACCATCATGGTGTGAATCATTTTGGAGTGGGGAAAAGCATTCTGCTTAAATAGGAAGAATTATAAGGAATTTATACCATCTTTAATCACAAAGGATTGAACAAGAACAGATCAAAGTATAATTTTCATCAATAGCATTTGAATCCTTAGTTTCAGTAAATCTTTGCAGGGGACAAACTTTGAACTAGAAATCTGAAACAGTTATTTTAATTTTACTACAGCCCCTATTGAAACAATAGGACTTCTCATCAGAATTATTTCTTCTAGAACCTAAATCCTTTTTCTAATGTACAATATTTAAAAAAAAAAAAGAGTAAAGAGAAAAATCAGTTATATCAAAATTAGCTATGAGAACATTGTTGGGAATGCTAATTTCTCATTAATGTTTTTAAGGCTACTATTAGAAAAATTCAGAATTGAAAATGTTTTAAGGCCATGTGTGCCATGTGTTAGTTAATTCAGTTTCTCAAAAGAAGTCCCCTCAATTCCGCTAACTTGACAGACTTGAAAGTTTTTAGTATCTGATGCTTCCCAAATAGCTGATTTTCCAACACAGATCACACTGTCTCTCCCATTAAAGGACAGCAGAACTTGTATAAGCCATTGCTGTTCTATTTTATGATTTGTTGTATCATCCAAATACATTCAGAATTTTTTCCATGTTTTATAATTTTTTTCAAGTTATGCATAATGCTTGGTTTTATTTGGAATTACTTTACAAATCTCCATACTAACATTTTAAGTTCCCAATATCAAATTCTGCAAGTCTCCATAATGCTGTTCCCATAATCCAAATAAAAACAACATAACAAATTTGAGAGCTGGCACTTTGGTTAAATGTTTCATTGCCAATTATGAAGTTCCAACTAAACAACTTTTCTTTTTTTAAGCCAAGACTTCATCATAATTAAAGATGTTATAGAAATCTGACTCAATGAGCTTAGAAGTAATTTAGGAAAGCAAAATAAAAAACCCCATAAATGAGCAATTTGCATGTTTTTCTCCTCTATTTCATTGCCATAGTGGTGGGAAAATAGACAGTTTATGGATAATGGTGGTCTCATCATTTCTAGTAAATCAGCTGACTGACCAAAGTCTCCAGAAAGTTTCATGGTTCATGAAGTTTTAAATTACAAATTCTCACATCATCCATTTTCCAATTTATAGCAGTTGGAGCAAAAATCTAGTTTTAAACAATTAGCTCAGAAAGTGCTGGCCCCTTTTTGTTCGATTCCATCAGTAGGATTCTTGAATGTGAATCCCAAGTCTCTAAGCCACTTCTCAAAGGGATTCTAAATATTTGCACTCTTGGACTCATTATTCAGTGACAGATATTTTGGTATTATTAGCTTTACGTTGATCACAAATGCTTCACAGTTTTGGTGTTTTTGATTTGTTTTGAGAGAGTGAAAAATATTACAGTGAATTACAGGAAAAGAAATGAAATGTATCAGATAATCAACTGGCTATTAAATAACCTGAAGTATATGAATACAAGGGCATGCCCTAATTTGCTGCCTCTTGGTTTATAATTTATGACCTGAAAAGATACAAGGTATATAAGATAATTGCCACTTAGGTATGGAGAATAAATGTGACTATTGTGTTCTCAGCCTATGTATGTGATGCCTCAAAACTGTTTGACTCTAATGACCAATCTCTATTCCCTGAAATAACTGTTTTCTCTTGTTTTCTGTTTTCTATTTTCTCTTTTTTTTCTTTGTTTTTGTTTGTTTCTCCTTTAGTGGCGATGTCTTCTCTACCATCTCTCATTGCTGAGTTTCTCCATGTCTGGTACTGAGCCCTCTACCGGGATGTTGCAACTGTTCCCAGTAGCTTTAAATATTCTCTCTATACTGACAACTCCAAAACTCGATCTCCTACACAGACTTCTACTTGGATTCCAGGTACTCATATCCAGTTTCCTATTTAGTATACTTAATCTTTCACAGGCATCTCAAATTAAATAAGTCCCAAATCAAACTCACCTCCTGGCCTTCTGCAAGTTGTTTTTTTCTCAGTCTTTTCTCAGTATATAGGATACCATCACATACCCAAATTGCTGAAAACGGTACCACATAGGTGATAATATTAGAAAACTGGGAGTAATCCAAAATCCCTTCCTTTTCCTCACTACCCACATTCAATTTGTCAGCATATCCCATGATTTCTGCCTCAATAATTTATCTTGGATATGTCTACTCCTCTTCATCTCATCTCCCACCACCTTTGTCAAAACTCTTTCCAGGCTACTAAAGTAGCCCACAGTTTTTCTTGCTTTTCCTGTGGTCTTCCTTCATCCTATTGCTACACAGATCCCAATTAAATATGAATCACATGAGGTCAGGCCTCTTTGTAAAATCCTTTAACATTTTTCTCCCTGGTACAAATCTCCCAACGTTGGCCTACAATTCCTTGCAAAGTAAGACTCTTGATTATGTCTCCAATTTTGTATATTCTCTTAATTATTATCATTTCATCTCCTACAAAATGCCAGTTTTTCTCCCAATTTAGGGACATAATATATGTTTTTCATGCTACCTGAAATGCTGTTGTTCCCTAGGCTTTGAACATGGTTGCCTCTGTCAGACCCTTCAAATCTCAATTTAAATGTCACCTCATCAATAAGACAGTCTCTACTATTGTTCTCTGGTCATATAAGCTTAAGCATCAGGAGTACAGGCTCTACTCAAGCTCATATCCCAGCTTTGCCCCTTTCTACCATAGAACACTGGACAACTCATTTGACTTTTTTGTGCTTGTTTCCTCACTTTTAAAGCACAAAGAAACAATAGTACCTACCTCATAGAATATTGAGAATTTTAATTAATGAGCAAACACAGAACTCGTTCTGGCACTGCTCTACCAATGCTCAATAGATGTTAATAATTTTCTTTACAGTGCTTCATAATTTGCATTTACTCATTTACCAGTTTGTTTGACTTTGTTTTTGTTTGTAGTCAGTGTCTCCTAGAGGACTAAGAACTTTATTAAGTAGAGCAGATTTATATGTGTTTTCTTTTTTTTTTTTTAAGATTTTATTTATTTATTTGACAGAGAGAGACACAGTGAGAGAGGGAACACAAGCAGGGGGAGTGGGAGCGGGAGAAGCAGGCTTCTCACAGAGCAGGGAGCCCGATGCGGGACTCGATCCCAGGACCCTGAGATCATGACCTGAGCCGAAGACAGATGCTTAACGACTGAGCCACCCAGGCGCCCCTGTGTTTTCTTTTTATATCATTGTAAACTCAGTAACAAATACAATGTTCAGCACACAGTAGATGTGCAATAAACTATTGAATCAAGAAGTCATCTTTAAATGGATTTAAAATCTCCTACTTAAAGATACATCTGGTTGTTGTTTTTCCTTAGGCTATAGGGAAAAATGTAGTTCATTGCTTTAACCATATGTTTTCATCATTCACTGCTAATGTACATATACATGTAAAGAATTATAATTTGCTATATAACTAGGCTCTTGTTTTTAATCCTCAGTTCACTCTTACTAAACAAACAATTAGCCATGAGTTGCCGGATGCATCATTTTCTCTCTATTCTCTACTCTTTTCTTCAAAAAACCTTATCTTTTAACACGGGGCTTTGCGTTTTCCATAGTATCACAGGCTTTCCTTGTAGGCTTTCATATGACATCTGAACTTTCAGAGACACCAACATTTGCTTAAAAGCCTGCAAAACTTATCAGGCAAAACTTCTATGTTACTGCTGTCACTGTTGAAATTGCAACACTGTCTCTTGACCTCTGCATACTTGAGCTCAGCAAAAACAATGTTTTAGGCATTAGATCACAGGGTTTTTTTTTTTTACGTTTTGTTTTCTTCTGTATTTACTTTGAAGTTTGTCTTTGACCAGCTCCTATCCTAAGACAGGTCTGAAGGTCCCCAGCCTTCAAAGCACTGAACTCTTAACTTTATGTTCATCGCGTGACCTTCCTCCAGGCTGCATGAAAACCTTGGCTACACTCCCTCTTTGCCATGCCCTGAAAAACCTATTTCAAACTTCTTAGTGATTCATCAGGTCTGCTCAGACTGTAACATTATATTGCTTCGTTCTACTCTTTAGTTTTCCTTATTTGATAAAGTAATATATTAGGAGTTGTATGTAATGTTAAAAAAAAAAAAAGTGAACCTAGAAATAACTTGTTTCCTCCTCTATAACCCCCCTTTGCCTCATCCAACTTACCAAGTCATAAATCTCACCCTTGTAAGGGTAAAATTATCTTCAAATTTAGTAAAATTTAGATATATTTACACTTATTTTTAGCACTTCCACTATGTTACCTGTTCTGGCACAATTAGAAAACCATATATATATATATATATGAAAACCATATATATATATATATATATATGAAAACCATATATATATATATATATATATATATATATAGGGAGGTCACAGTAAACACAAAAGGCAAATAGAAAAATAAAAATATGTTCATCTGTAGTCATTATGAAAGATATACCTATTGCACAGTGGAATTCCATTCTGCACATATTTGGTTAGAAAATATTAAGTTTGATTAAACCTAGAATGGGCATAAGTAGGCATTAGTGGCTGAAGTATAAATTAAGGTATTGTGGAGGAAAATTTGGAAATATCCAGGAAAAGTTAAAATGTATACATACTTTAACCCAGCATTTACACTTCTAATAATTTACCTAGCAAACAGCAAATAAAGTACACAAACTGATAAAGATATATTCACAACAAAATAGTAAGCATGTTACATTTCCCAGCTCCCCATTCTTAGCTCACATTATTTCAGTAGAGCTGATACCCCATGCTTCAAAAGCAGCATATGACCCAAAGGTGAACACCCAGAATATCACCTCCATGACCCCCAGTTGGTCAAGAGAAAGAGTTTTGAACCAATAAGACCCAATGAAATTTATTCCTATCATATATGACTGAGGAAACAGAAGATCACTTTTTTCTGCTGGTTTCCTGGGACAAGGCTGTAAGTCTAGAGCTACTGGCAGCCATTCTGACATTTTGAAAGCCAGCCTAATGAGAGAATCAGCCAGAGGAGAGGCAAGCCCAAAGATGGGGAGAAACCAGTTACAGATGACACTAATTTAGGGCATGGAACCAATCACACTGGAAATCAGTTGTACTCTTATTTTTTTGAACTGTGATGGCAAATTTGCTTTTCTGTTTAAGCTGATTTTAATTGGGTCTTATGACATTTTAAAACCAAAAGAAGCCCAACTAATAGAAAGATGGTATTTTAGCACACAAATGAAATAAGTCATCTCTGTAGAGAATTTTAATCGTGGCAAATTATGACACATACTTAAAAGGAATACTAAACAGGGGGCGGAGCAAGATGGCGGAGGAGTAGGAGACCTGGATTTCGTCTGGTCTCAGGAATTCAGCTGGATAGGGATCAAACCATTCTGAACACCTACAAACTCAACAGGAGATCGAAGAAAGGAAAAGCAACAACTCTCTGAACAGAGAAGCGACCACTTTCTGGAAGGTAGGACGTGCGGAGAAGTGAATCCGAGGCGATATTCGGGAGGATAGACAGCGGGGGAGGGGCCTCCGGCGGCTGCTTCTGGCAAGTGATAGAGCCGCGGAGCACAAAATCGGAACTTTTAAAAGTCTGCTCCACTGAGGGAGGTCACTCTGGTGGCTAAGCGGGGGGTGGAACCCTCCGGGACAGTGTGGTCTCAGGACTCTCGGGGTCACAGAAAGACCGGGGGTGCCTGAGTGTGGCAGAGCTCCCAGGTAACGGAGCAGGGAAGCCGGCTGCAGAGGCGGAGGCCAGGCGCGGGCTCTCAGCTCGGGGTTGCCATAAACCGTGATCCGTGGCAGAGTCGGGCCACTGCTCCTCCAGCAGGGACCCAACAAGCGGCAGATCCGGGGAGACTCACCTTCCTCCCCTGGGAGGAGCCGCGCAGGAGTGCGCCGCAGGGATCTGCTGGGTTTGGAGACTCCACCCGGGGTCAGGTGCCAGAGATAGAAACGCACGGTCACAGGCCGGTTGAGCATAGAGTGCGGCTGGAGACCGGGGAGATGGGAGTGACTGACGGCTTTTCTCTGGGGGCTCACTTAGAAGCGGGGCCCCGAGTTCTCGGCTCCTCCGCGGCGGAGATTGGGAGGCCGCCATTTTCACTCTCCGCCTCCAAAGCTGTACGGAAAGCTCGCAGGGAACAAAAGCCCCGGAGAGCAAACCCGAGCAGATTACTTAGCTGGGAGGGGGCAAGGGCGGGGCAATTCTGCCTCCGGCAAAGACATTTGGAAACCACGGCAACAGGCCCCTCCCCAGAAGATCAGCGAGAACAGCCAGCCAAGACCAAGTTTACCCATCAAGGAGAACGGCAGAACTCCAGCTCTAGGGGACTACTGCACATAGAATTCATGGCTTTTTTACCATGATTCTGTAGTCTTTCAAAGTTAATTTTTTTTTAACTGTCTTTTTTTCTTTTTTTATCTTTTTGAATTTTTCTTTTTCCCTTTTTCAACCAACATCTTATCAATTCCTTTTTTAAAAAAAAAAAAAACATTTTTATTTTTCATTTTTAGAGTCATATTCTATCCCTTCATAGTAGTTACCCGTATTTTTGGCTTATATATATAAGTTGTTCTCTCTTTAAAATTTTGAGATAGTTTCTTCTAACAGATCAAAATATACCCTAAATCTCTAGTATATGGTGTTTTCTATTCCCCTGCCTGATCACATCCTCTCCCTTTTTTTTTCTTTTTTTAAATCCTCTTCTTTCTTTTTTCAAACAACTTCTTATCAATTCTTTTTATAAAATTTTTTATAATTTCCATCTTTACAGTCATATTCCATCCCTTCATCATATCAACCCTTATTTTTGTACATATATAAGTTTTTCTTTCTTTAAAATTTTGGGAGGCACTTTCTTCTAAAAGACCAAAATACACCCCATATCTAGTGTGTGACACTGATCTATATACCAGCCTGATCATATTTGATCACATTCTGGTTTTTTTGTTGTTGTTGTTTTGTTTTGTTTGTTTTTGTTTTTATCTTTATCTTTTTCTTTTTTTTCTTTTTCTTTTTTCTCTCTTTCCCTTTCTTTTCCCACTGCTTCAGGTTTTTTCTGATTTGTTTAGAGTATATTTTCTGGGGACGTTGTTACTCTGCTAGCATTTTGTTCTCTCATTAATCTATTCTCCTCTGCACAAAATGACAAGACGGAAAAAATCACCTCAACAAAAAGAACAAGAGGTAGTACCGACTGCCAGGGACCTACTCAATACGGACATTAGTACAATGTCAGATCTACAGTTCAGAATCATCACTTTAAAGATACTAGCTGGGCTTGAAAAAAATATGGAAGTTATTAGAGAAACCCTTTCTGGAGAAGTAAAAGAACTAAAATCCAACCAAGTAGAAATCAAAAAGGCTATTAATGAGGTGCAATAAAAAATGGGGGCGCTAACTGCTAGAATAAATGAGGCAGAAGAGAGAATCAGTAATATAGAAGATGAAATGATGGAAAATAAAGAAGCTGAGAAAAAGAGAGATAAACAACTACTGGATCACAAGGGCAGAATTCGAGAGATAAGCGATACCATAAGACGAAACAACATTAGAATAATTGGGATCCCAGAAGAAGAAGAAAGAGAGAGAGGGGCAGAAGGTATAATGGAGCAAATTATAGCAGAGAACTTCCCTAATTTGGGGAAGGAAACAGGCATGAAAATCCAGGAAGCACAGAGAACCCCTCTCAAAATCAATAAAAATAGGTCAACACCCCGACATCTAATAGTAAAACTTACGAGTCTCATAGACAAAGAGAAAATCCTGAAAGCAGCTCAGGAGAAGAGATATGTAACCTACAAGGGTAGAAACATTAGATTGGCAACAGACCTATCCACAGAGACCTGGCAGGCCAGAAAGGACTGGCAGGATATATTCAGAGCACTAAATGAGAAAAATATGCAGCCAAGAATACTATATCCAGCTAGGCTGTCATTGAAAATTGAAGGAGAGATAAAAAGCTTCCAGGACAAACAAAAACTAAAGGAATTTGCAAACACAAAACCAGCCCTACAGGAAATCTTGAAAGGGGTCCTCTAAGCAAAGAGAGAGCCTAAAAGCAACATAGACCAGAAAGGAACACAGACAATATACGGTAACAGTCACCTTACAGGCAATACAATGGCACTAAATTCCTATCTTTCAATAGTTACCCTGAATGTAAATGGGCTCAATGCCCCAATCAAAAGACACAGGCTATCAGACTGGATTAAAAAACAAGACCCATAGATATGCTGTCTGCAAGAGACTCATTTTCGACCCAAAGACAGCCCCAGATTGAAGTGAGGGGGTGGAAAACCATTTACCATGCTAATGGACACCAAAAGAAAGCTGGGGTGGCAATCCTTATATCAGACAAATTAGATTTTAAACCAAAGACTGTAATAAGAGATGAGGAAGGACACTATATCATACTTAAAGGATCTATCCAACAAGAAGATCTAACAATTGTAAATATCTATGCCCCTAACATGGGAGCAGCCAATTATATAAGCCAATTAATAACAAAAGCAAAGAAACACATCGACAACAATACGATAATAGTGGGGTACTTTAACAACCCCCTCACTGAAATGGACAGATCGTCTAAGCAAAAGATCAACAAGGAAATAAAGACTTTAAATGACACACTGGACCAAATGGACTTTACAGACATATTCAGAACATTCCACCCCAAAGCAACGGAATACACATTCTTCTCTAGTGCCCATGGAACATTCTCCAGAATAGATCACATCCTAGGTCATAAATCAGGTCTCAACCGGTACCAAAAGATTGGAATCATTCCCTGCCTATTTTCAGACCACAATGCTTTGAAACTAGAGCTCAATCACAAGACAAAAGTCAGAAAGAACTCAAATACATGGAGGCTAAAGAGCATCCTACTGAAGAACGAATGGGTCAACCAGGAAATTAAAGAAGAATTAAAAAAATACATGGAAACCAATGAAAATGAAAACACAACTATTCAAAATCTTTGGGATGCAGCAAAGGCAGTCCTAAGAGGAAAGTATATAGCAATACAAGCCTTTCTCAAGAAGCAAGAAAGGTCTCAAATACACAACCTAACCCTACACCTAAAGGAGCTGGAGAAAGAACAGCAAATAAAGCCCAAACCCAGCAGGAGAAGAGAAATAATAAAGATCAGAGCAGAAATCAATGAAATAGAAACTAAAAGAACAGTAGAACAGATTAACGAAACTAGGAGCTGGTTCTTTGAAAGAATTAACAAGATTGATAAACCCCTGGCCAGACTTATCAAAAAGAGAAGAGAAATGACTCAAATCAACAAAATCATGAATGAAAGAGGAGAGATCACAACCAACACCAAAGAAATACAAACAATTATAAGAACATATTATGAGCAACTCTATGCCAGCAAATTAAATAACCTGGAAGAAATGGATGCATTCCTAGAGATGTACCAACTACCAAAACTGAACCAGGATGAAATAGAAAACCTGAACAGAGCTATAACCACTAAGGAAATTGAAGCAGTCATCAAAAATTTCCCAAAAAACAAAAGCCCAGGGCCAGATGGCTTCCCATGGGAATTCTACCAAACATTTAAAGAAGAATTAATACCTATTCTTCTGAAACTGTTCCAAAAAATAGAAATGGAAGGAAAACTTCCAAACTCATTTTATGAGGCCAGCATTACCTTGATCCCAAAACCAGACAAAGACCCCTTCAAAAAGGAGAATTACAGACCAATATCCCTGATGAACATGGATGCAAAAATTCTCACCAAAATACTAGCCAATAGGATCCAACAGTACATTAAAAGGATTATTCACCATGACCAAGTGGGATTTATCCCTGGGCTGCAAGGTTGGTTCAACATCCGCAAATCAATCAATGTGATACAATACATTAACAAAAGAAAGAACAAGAATCATATGATCCTCTCAATAGATGCAGAAAAAGCATTTGACAAAGTACAGCATCCTTTCTTGATCAAAACTCTTCAGAGTATAGGCATAGAGGGTACATACCTCAATATCATAAAAGCCATCTATGAAAAACCTACAGCGAATATCATTCTCAATGGGGAAAAACTGAGAGCTTTCCCCCTAAGGTCAGGAACGCGGCAGGGATGTCCACTATCACCACTGCTATTCAACATAGTATTGGAAGTCCTAGCCACAGCAATCAGACAACAAAAAGAAATCAAAGGCATCCAAATTGGCAAGGAAGAAGTCAAACTCTCACTCTTTGCAGATGATATGATACTTTATGTGGAAAACCCCAAAGACTCCACCCCAAAACTGCTAGAACTCATACAGGAATTCAGTAAAGTGGCAGGATATAAAATCAATGCACAGAAGTCAGTGGCATTCCTATACACCAACAACAAGACAGAAGAAAGAGAAATTAAGGCGTCGATCCCATTTACAATTGCACCCAAAACCATAAGATACCTAGGAATAAACCTAACCAAAGAGACAAAGGATCTGTACTCAGAAAACTATAAAATACTCATGAAAGAAATTGAGGAAGACACAAAGAAATGGAAAAACGTTCCATGCTCATGGATTGGAAGAACAAATATTGTGAAGATGTCAATGCTACCTAGAGCAATCTACACATTCAATGCAATCCCCATCAAAATACCATCCACTTTTTTCAAAGAAATGGAACAAATAATCCTAAAATTTGTATGGAACCAGAAAAGACCCCGCATAGCCAGAGGAATGTTGAAAAAGAAAAGCAAAGCCGGCGGCATCACAATTCCGGACTTCCAGCTCTATTACAAAGCTGTCATCATTAAGACAGCATGGTACTGGCACAAAAACAGACACATAGATCAATGGAACAGAATAGAGAGCCCAGAAATGGACCCTCAACTCTATGGTCAACTCATCTTTGACAAAGCAGGAAAGAATGTCCAATGGAACAAAGACAGTCTCTTCAACAAATGGTGTTGGGAAAATTGGATAGCCACATGCAGAAGAATGAAACTGGACCATTTCCTTACACCACACACAAAAATAGACTCCAAATGGTTGAAAGACCTCAATGTGAGACAGGAGTCCATCAAAATCCTAAAGCAGAACACAGGCAGCAACGTCTTTGACCTCAGCCGAAGCGACTTCTTCCTAGAAACATCGCCAAAGGCAAGGGATGCAAGGGCAAAAATGAACTATTGGGACTTCATCAAGATAAAAAGCTTTTGCAAAGCAAAGGAAACAGTCAACAAAACCAAAAGACAACCGACAGAATGGGAGAAGATATTTGCAAATGACATATCAGATAAAGGGCTAGTATCCAAAATCTATAAAGAACTCATCAAACTCAACACCCAAAGAACAAAGAATCGAATCAAGAAATGGGCAGAAGGGCGCCTGGGTGGCTGAGATGGTTAAGCGTCTGCCTTCGGCTCAGGTCATGATCCCAGGGTCCTGGGATCGAGTCCCACATCGGGCTCCCCACTCAGCGGGGAGCCTGCTTCTCCCTCTGACCCTCTCCCCTCTCATGCTGTTTCTCTCTCGCTCGCTCTCTAAAAAAAATAAATAAAATCTTTAAAAAAAAAAAAAAAGAAATGGGCAGAAGACATGAACAGACATTTTTCCAAAGAAGACATCCAAATGGCCAACAGACACATGAAAAAGTGCTCAATATCGCTCGGCATCAGGGAAATCCAAATCAAAACCTCAATGAGATACCACCTCACACCAGTCAGAATGGCTAAAATTAACAAGTCAGGAAATGACAGATGTTGGCGGGGATGCAGAGAAAGGGGAACCCTCCTACACTGTTGGTGGGAATGCAAGCTGGTGCAGCCACTCTGGAAAACTGTATGGAGGTTCCTCAAAAAGTTGAAAATAGAGCTACCATATGATCCAGCAATTTCACTACTGGGTATTTACCCCAAAGATACAAAAGTAGGGATCCGAAGGGGTACGTGCACCCCGATGTTTATAGCAGCAATGTCCACAATAGCCAAACTGTGGAAAGAGCCAAGATGTCCATCAACAGATGAATGGATAAGAAAGATGTGGTATATATATACAATGGAATATTATGCAGCCATCAAAAGGAATGAGATCTTGGCATTTGCAACGACGTGGATGGAACTGGAGGGTATTATGTTGAGTGAAATAAGTCAAACAGAGAAAGACATGTATCATATGATCTCACTGATAGGAGGAATTCTTAATCTCAGGAAACAAACTGAGGGTTGCTGGAGTGGGGGGTGGGGTGGGAAGGATGGGGTGACTGGGTGATAGACACTGGGGAGGGTATGTGCTCTGGTAAGCACTGTGAATTGTGCAAGACTGTTGAATCTCAGATCTGTACCTCTGAAACAAATAATGCAATATATGTTAAGAAAAAAAAAAAAAGGAACACTAAACAACTATTAAAGAAAATAAAATACAGCTATTGGTATTTCCATAGACAGACATCAAGGATGTAAGAGAGTTCGAGAAAAAATATCCTGGCTACTTAAGGATGTAAAAGTATATGTATACATACATTTGCATAGACTTGTATATGTATAGAAAATTGCTGGAGTAGTGAATAGTGGTTACTTTCATGATTTCTCATTTAATTTCATACTTTTTTACACTCACCTGTTCTATTTGAATATTGTACCATGAATATGTAGTTATATTTGTAATAAATGTTGCACAAAAAATAAAGACATAGAAGCAGCAAAATATAAAAGTACTATTTTTTCTTCCTAGCTTTATTCAAGGTAAAGTCAGTCTTCTACTACAGAAGAGAGAATAAGATCTAATACCATTTACTATTTATTTCCTTCCTTAGATATTAATGGTGTATATATCAGAGTTTTGACTATGATGCACATTCAAACAGAAACAGAGGAACTAGGTCTATGCCTCAAGGCAAAATATATTTTTCTAAATGTAGCCACTATAATTGCTGTGGTGTGGTGGACAGACTTTAAGGTGATCCCCATGATTCCATCCTTGGTATTTATTCCCTTAAGTATGACTTATTTCTCACCAATAAAATATGGAAAATGTAATAAGATGTCATTCCCGATTATATTATATGGAAAAGTGGTCAAATGTCACTTCTGTGATAACATCATGGAAGACTCTGTCTTGCTAGTCAACTTGCTCTAGAGTCTCGGATGCTCCCACTTTGTCCTTGGTTTTGAAAAAGCAAACTAACACAAATCCTAGAGTCAGAAGGAGATGAATTTTGCCAACAACTTGAGGGAGCTTGGAATCTGATCCTTTCTCAGTAGAACCTCCAGATGAGAACCAGCTAAGCCACACCTGGGCTTTCAATCCGAAGAAACTGAGATAATAAATGTATGTTGTTTAAAGCCACACATTTGTGGTAATTTGTTACAAAGCACAGAAAGCTAATGCAGATAAAGTAAGACTTGAATTCTAATATCCATGCAAAATTTTGTGACTCTCCTCTATAAAAATTAAAAACAATATAAACTACGTGCATGTTTGAAGCCTATCAGTGTAAGAAAACTGAATATTTTTAAGTTGTAGTATATTAAAAGGGGACATAAATACCAGAAAAAAAGGAGACACCAAAGACAAATTATGTTTTTCTGTCAGGATTGTGTAACCCAAACTTGCGATGCTAATTCTTGACATAAAATGAAATTCAACACTGACTATTTTCCAAATAACTTAAAGCCCAAAGCATAAAGTGTTGGTGTTTTCTACCAAAAAAGGTACTTAATACACATTAAAAACAAACAAACAAACAAACAAACAGGAGTGACTGGAGGAGAGGGGGACAAAGCAAATGTGTATCACACCAAAGGTAGATGTAAGAACAGTTTGGTTTAGATACAAAACACTTAATATAATTGCAATCCTTGGTTTCTAAATAATACAAATTTAATGAGATATTCTTTCTTAAGATACATACGTGAAGCTCTCAGCAATTACAAAGGGAATTGTTTGCATACCTAAGGTCGAAATTTTCTCTCTAAAAAGCAAGAAAAAAAGTATATATGTATAGATACATTCAGAATGTGCTGTTTCCTCTAATGTTTACTGAACTGCACATATACTTAAACATTGATTTTAAAATGTAAAATGAAATCCTTTCCCATTTTGAATGGATTTTAATCAAGTCAACCCACACACAAAGTCCCACATAAAGACATATTTTTACATGAAATATTTTTCTCTAGTAGAGTTCACATAAATATAGCCTCTCAGACTTTTTAGTAACTGTGGCAAAAAAACATTGGGAATTTATTTTTCTTACAGCTTGTATATGTTTTCTTTCTTTTGGATTGTCTGCCCTGATAGTTGAGGGATTTGAACAATTCTTCCCACAATGGTAACAGAGTCAGAGGTAAAAAGTTTCCAAGCATAGACTAAACCTGAACAGCAAGAAAAATATCAAAATGTATGCAAAAATATACAGAAATGTTATTGATCTTACAAAAGCAAAACATACCAGAAAACTGCCTTAAGAAAATAAACCTCATGTTTGTCTAAAAAAAAAAAACTATCAAGAAGTATATAATAATCACATCAACTGCTTTAAAAATCTTAAAACAAAAGCCATATCTATAGGATGAATAGCCTCAAGCCAAGAAAAACTTTAATGCCATGTTCTGAATGATAATAACAGATAGTGACGGCGCCTGGGTGGCTCAGTCGGTTAAGCGACTGCCTTCAGCTCAGGTCATGATCCTGGAGTCCCGGATCGAGTCCCGCATCAGGCTCCCTGCTCGGCGGGGAGCCTGCTTCTCGCTCTGACCCTCCCCCCCCTCATGCTCTCTCTATCTCATTCTCTCTCTCAATAAATAAATAAAATCTTTAAAAATAAAAAATAAAAAAAAATAACAGATAGTGACCAGTATAATTTAGGAAGCAAAATCCAACCAAGTAGAAAAATTGACAACTAAATTTTTTTTTAAAAATCAAACCAATGTTATATGGAAAAGTTGCCAGAATGAGATGGAGAATTGAAGTAATTATCTGGATAATTAAAGCTCAAAAATGTAAATCTTTCTGCCCCATTATTTATGTATTTCAAGGAAAAACTGACTTGGAATTTTTACTTTACGTGACTGTGTAACTCTATTTCATAAATTGGCATTTCTCTACACAAAGGCTGGGCAAAAACTTTACTCAAGGGTTGAGAATTATTAAAGAGAACTACAACATAGATACACAAAAATCTTAAACTGGATACTTCATATAACTTCATAGTGCTATGGAAACATAAAGAATTGGGGCTTTATCCTAAGGCTAAGGGAAGCCATCATATAACTATATTTGCAGTTGGAAAAATTTGCTATAATATGGAAAATTTGTTGCCAGAACAAATGTGGAAGATGTCAAAGTACAAGAAGGTGAACGAGCTACCTGTTTCACTCTACTGTACTTCACCAACTAAGCAACTCTGTTTCCTTTGCCCTTTGTTCATTTTTTCAGCTCATGTCATTCCATCTATGAAGGAGTTCATGAAATTCCAGCCTGTTCTGTAAAGTCAACCATTCCTGCTTTTGTGTCCATTGAACCCAGTCTAGGTTTCTACCGCCGTACAAAAACCATTTAAATGTAGTTAATTGTGTGCATACATTTGTACTTCTACTAGTCAATATATTCCTAATGAGATTTGTTTTCTCACTCCAGGACCTAACACAGTGTTTGAACCTGTGTTGACCAAGCAAGTTCTGACTGACATGAAACGTTTATTTTTACAACTTTTTTCTGTTCCCTCCCTAAAGACCATTCTTAAAAGGACTTTTTGAAAATATCCATTTTGGCAAATTTTAATAAGTTATAATGCTGTTGAAATAGCTCAAGTTGCAAAAGGAAGAAGTCTTGTCTGTATTGTTCTCACTACATCTCCTCGGCCTGGAACAATTCTGGCAATTATCAGGCACTCAAGAAATATTTGAAAAATAAAAGAATGACTCATTTTTAACTCAAATATCCGCTTTCTCTTTCCTTTTTAAAATGTCACCCACCACTAGTATTCGTGTCTACTCTTAGGGTCTTCTTTTGTTTACTGGCCCTTGGAAACAGTACTTTTATTTCTGAGGAGTTAGTGCAGAGAAGGATATATTTCTTCTGCCACAAACTCACCACACAGTCTTGAAAAAGGAAAAACAGTAGGCTTGATACTGTAGTTGCTTTGGTCTAAAGGAAAGGCAGTCAAAATTATTAAACCCTTCAAAGGGGAATTGTATTGTGAATATACCCCATTTACTTGGCCTTGTTCACCTCTCTTCATCCATTCTTCCTTTATCTTCAAACCTGCTGAGTACAAATATCTACTATCCTTTAAGTAAACTATATCTTTTATACTGTTTGATTTGGTGTTTGTCCCCTTATCTCACCAGCCTTTATGTGGGTCACAATAAGTAGTAAATTTTCCAAAGTCCATTATTTGATCTACAGCAACAAAAGGAGGTAAAAGAATAGGTTTTGGTAATCCAAAACTAGTCTCCTTCCAGAATCCTATCTTCCTCTTCCTCCCACCTTGTCTCCCTCATCTCTTTCATACATACACCACATATCTCATTAAAAAAAGCATTTCTTTTTTTTTAGATTTTATTTATTTGAGATAGAGAGCGTGTGCACACGAGTTGGAGGAGGGGCAGAGGGAGAGGGAGAAACACACTCCCCGCTGAGCAGGGAGCCCGACACAGGGCTCCATCACAGGACCCCAAGGTCATGACCTGAGCCAAAGGTAGACACTTAAGCAACTGAGCCACCCAGGCGCCCTGAAACACCTTTCTTTTTCCAGATTCCAGAGGCTGAACGCTGGAGGTCTATATTAGAGAGGAAAGGAAAACACACCTGAATACTTGTGGTAACAATGGCAATATCACTAGTGTGTTATACAGAAGGAAGTTCAACACCACCAGTACCCACCTGTATTGTTCCAGCAGCCCTAACTACCACAGACTGGGTGGCTTAAAACAGTAGGATTTATTCTTTCAAAGTTCTAGATGCTAAACCTCTGAAATCAAGGTGTCAACAAAGCCATGCTCTCTCTGGAGATTCTAGGGGGAGGATCCTCCCTTGCCTCTTCCTAGATTCTGGTCGTGGTTGGCAATCTTTGATGTTCCTCGATTTGTAGGTTCACCACTCCAGTCTCTGCCTCTGTTGTCACATAGTGTTCTTCCCTCTGTGTGTATTCATCTTTGCATCTTTTTCTCTCTTTTATAAGGACATCAGTCACATTGGATAAAGGGCCCACCCTACTCTAGTGTGACCACATCTTAACTACATCTACAGCAACTATTTTCAAATAGATCACATCCTGAAATTCTGGGGAAGAAATGAATTGGATGGGGTGGGGGAACACTATTAAACCCAGTATATCCCTTTGGATAAACTTTCTTTTAAGCTACTCTGTGGTGGTTATGCCTATCTATAAGAGCAAATTAAATCATTACTAGAATCTTCTGTAAAAAACACTCAGCAGAAGCTTTAACATAATAGCATTGATTTTTCCAAATTCAAATGAATCTAGTATCTTTTTACCCTGAAAGTTGATGTTATATGCAGGTGATAACAAATGTGGAAATTTCATATATTTTTCCATATGGAGGCTACTGCTGTTTTAATATACAGCCTTTCTATTCTTTCTTTCTTAGTAGCTTCCACATAATTTTTAAAAATAGTCATCCCTATGTGTCTAACAACTGCACTAAAGGAAGTTTAGAAAAAGGCATGATTTTCCTTTCTAACATTAATCAAAACATGAATGATCAAATCTACAATAGCCCTGGCATCCTGCCCCACAAGCAGTCTGGAAAAAATAATTTCTCAATACATTTTTTCTACCTCTGCTAAAAAAAATAGTGAGTTTCATAAATTTACCTAGCATTTTTTCCTTTCACTTCTTCCTAAATTTGTTTTTCAAGCTTCAAGAGAAGTTCAGGTGCCCAGTATGTAAGTTTATAATTTATACATAATGTTTATGGCTATTGCTGATTTTTATCAGTTTATCCTCATTTATCTTCCCTCATCCCTCTCTCTGATCAAGTAAATTATTAGCCTTAAACTCTGATTGCTTTCTTTAGATAAAGAAAGTGAAAACTCTCACAATTTTTAAGGAGGAAATAGGGTTTATTAGAGATGAATGTAGGACCCTCTCCCCCCCGCATCTCTGTTTGGTTTCCATTACTTTTTCTGATGAACCCATAGTCATGATTACCACATTGACTACAGAACAATGCCTTTGTTTCTACACGGAGGGGTGCAAATCCCATCCCTAAATCATAAAACTAGTTTGTGGCCCGCTCTCTTGTAAATATATACAGAGTTTATTTTTTTCTTAACCTTGCTCATATTTAAAGCCAGATGAAACTTTTCTATATACACCCTGCCTTGGGAGCTCTTTTTGCAGCTGTGTACCTATTAAAATGGCATTTTGTTATGCAGGAACTCCAGAACATATGGAGATTGGGGGGGTTTTGTGGTATCGCCCTTTTCCCAGACTAGGGTAAACAAATCTGGGTCCAGTAACATCTGAGGAAGACTCGACTATATTCTTATCCTTGCAGGAAAATGCCTGTTCGTCTTTGTTTTCCATAACTAAGCTAATTCCCTACTCATGACAAAACAAGCCCTCCCTGTCCCCACCTTAATTTCACAGTCATTCACGTACTTAGAAAATAACATTTGACAAGGGAAACAAACGCAAAAATGAACTACTGGGACTTCATCAAATAAAAGGCTTTTGCACAGCAAAAGAAACAGTCAACAAAACCAAAAGACAACCGACAAAATGGGAGAAGATATTTGCAAATGACATATCAGATAAAGGGCTAGTATCCAAAATCTGTAAAGAACTTATCAAACTCAACACCCAAAGAATAATCCATCAAGAAATGGACAGCGGACATGAACAGACATTTCTCCAAAGACATCCAAATGGCCAATAGACACATGAAAAAATGCTCCACATCACTCGGCATCAGGGAAATCCAAATCAAAACCACAATGAGATACCACCTCACACCAGCCAGAATGGCTAAAATTAACAAATCAGGAAATGACAGATGTTGGCGAGGATGTGAAGAAAGGGGAACCCTCTTACACTGTTGGTAGGAATGCAAGCTGGTACAGCCACTCTGGAAAACAGTATGGAAGTTCCTCAAAAAGTTGAAAATAGAGCTACCTTACAACCCAGCAATAACACTACTAGGTATTTACCCCAAAGGTACAAACACAGTGAACCAAAGAGGAACCTGCACCCCAATGTTTATAGCAGCAATGTCCACAATAGCCAAACGATGGAAAGAGCCCAAGTGTCCATCGACAGATGAATGGATAAAGAAGATGTGGTATATATACAAAATGGAATATTACTCAGCCATCAAAAGGAATGAACGCTTACCATTTGCAATGACATGGATGGAACTAGAGGGTATTATGCTAAGTGAAATAAGTCATCAGAAAAAGACAAGTATCATATGATTTCACTCATATGTGGAATTTAAGAAACAAAACAGGATCATAGGGGAAGGGAGGAAAAACTAAAATAAGATGAAATCGAGAGGGAAACAAACCATAAGAGACACCTTAATAATAGGGGGAAAAAAACCAGGGTTGCTGGAGGGGAGGGGGGTAGGGGGATAGGGTAACTGGGTAATGGACATTAAGGAGAGCACTTGATGTAATGAGCACTGGTGTTACATAAGACTAATGAATCACTGAACCCTACCTCTGAAACTAATAATACACTATGTTAATTAATTGAATTTAAATAAATTTTAAAAAAGAAAATAGCCTTTGATAAGGAGCTTTGCCTAAATCTAAATGAGGTCTTGATAACATATATTCCGTAGCCCTAACTATTTTAACTACCCACTCAAAGATCTAGAATAGTCAAGCATGATTTCTCTTTACAAAAGCCAGGTTTGCTTCCCACCAGAAGATCATATTTATTTATGTTCTCAGCATTCTTACCCTTTATCATATAGATTCTTCCAGATTATTGGTTCCACAGCTTTACACTGGATAAAATATATCTAGTCCTGGAGATTTATTTACACTTAAAATGTCAATAGGGTTTTGAAATTATATTTATATATCATTACTTATCATGTTATTCCCACAAAGCTTATTAAAAAATATTTCAAGAAAAGTAAAATTACCCCTCAATTTCCACAGTAAAAACCAAGGCATGAGAAAACTAAATAAATAAAATGTTCATGACACCATAGATTATTGGAAGACAGAATTCAAAGATAGAACTACCACTATTGAGACTAAATTCTCCACTCCTCAGATATAATCATTATTTTTAAGTAGATACGCTATTGTATGTATTTCTCTACAAGCATATAGTGCAGATAAACTCAAAGTGTCCAGGATAGAAGAGTGGGAAGGAGAGGAAGAGCAAAGAAGTAGCAATGTATGTTGGTCACTAATATATGCATGTCACCTTTATCATTCTGCAGTTTTGTGGTTCTGTTAAATTATCCCTATTGTCTCTACAGTCTCCTAACTTATTTCACAAGAGTACAGCATTCTCCATTAAAGACAAAAAACAAAGGGAAAGGGTAACTATACTATTCAAGTTTGTTATGTATCTCATCTAATAAATGCTTAACTCTTTCCTAGGAAACTAGATTCTATTCCATGTGTTTATTTTTTTTGTGGGGGGGAGGTGGGTAGAGAATCTTAAGCAGACTCCATGCCCAGTACAGAGCACAACACAGGGCTTGATCTCACAACCCTGAGGATCATGACCTGAGCTGAAATCAAGAGTCAGACGCTTATCGGACTGAGCCACCCAGGCGCCCCTATTCCATGTGTTTTCATACACAGTGACTTTGAACATAGTAGTTCTGCCCTTGGTTGTGTTTAAAACAAATGCGGTCTCAAATATAAAGAGCATTAACGTGTTTCCAAGAAAGTTGAAATTGTTTCATGAATCAGCATTTCTAAGGCAAAATATGGCAGACAGTGGAACAAGTTTTCTCTCATAGTTAAATTTTTTGTGTGATTTTTCAATTACCTGTGTGCCCAAAAAGGGCATCTGTAGTAATTTTTTTTTAATTAGCATGAATACTCTAAGTCTTCTTTCCAAACCACCATGACAACTAATTGAAATAGTCAATTACTCTGCTCAATTGCAACTCAAAAATTCAAATTTGCATTTGCTACTAATTTACCATTTCTTTCCTTTCAGCTCTCTTCACTATTTGAAATTTGATTTAATTTTAATTCCATCACTGCCCTGTCACATGCCAATTTTTTTAAACACTGAGTACAAAGTGACAATAAAGACTGCCTCTAATAACAGCCTAAAAGCTTCAAATTCACAGTTCATTTTCCAGTGTTAGAAGGCCCGTACAAGGTTAACATGATTTTTCTTACTATTCCAGTTACCAGTTTTCCTTCTGTGCAATTAATCTTTTAAGTATACAATATATGATTATAATTTTTATAAAAATTGAAGTGTTACAGAAAAAGCTAAAGTCCCCTTCATATCATCATCAATTCCACTCCTCAGATATAATCATTATTTTTAAGTAGATACTCTATTGTCTGTATTTCTCTACATTTAGATCCACATATCTGCCCAAAGAAAATATGTAGTATTGTTATGTAGGTTTTAAAAAATTATGTCTTAGAAATCTGTCACCCTACCTCTTTCTTTTCAACTCATATCATAATCCATAAAATGGATACATCACAGTTTATCAATTCACTTATTTCTGGACATTGAATCATTTCAAATGCTTGTTTATTAACAATGCTATAGTGAATATCCTTGCATCTGCTTTTCTAAGCACATAACACTTAATATTCCTTCCCTTCTCTTCTTTACCTGATTAAACTTCTATCTAAATGTCATACAAGGTATCTCAAATATTACTCATCTCTGACATTCTAACTGTATTTTTTTCCACTTTCCTCAGAATGTGGTTGACCTTTTATTTTGACAATATTGCCCAGGTTTTTTTTTTTCTAGCTGCTTGCATATGCCTTGGGATATCCCAGCTATTTTTCTTAATTTTTCACCCATTAACCAAATGTTTATGAATATGTTCCATGCCACAAAGAACTACTTTAGGTACTAGGAATGTAGCAGGAAACAAAATACTAGGGAAGACCATCTCATATATCTGGAGCCTCTTCCAGTGCTGAGCACAATGTCATAATTGATTTAAATGCTCAATAAATCTTTTGGGAAGGCTGACTTGTGCTCATGATATGGTATAGATAAATAAATGAGCTCAAATAACTACATATATACTGTATATGTACTGTTATGTAATATACATACTGTAATAATTTTATGTGTCAGCTTGTTTGGGCTATGGTATCTAGATATTCTGGGTGTTTCTGTAAGGGTATTTTTAGATGAGATTAACATTTAAATTGGTGGACTTTGAATAAAACATATTGCCCTCCATACAGTGGTGGGCCTCATCCAATCAGTTGAAGACCTGAATAGAAAAAAAAGACTGACTACGGCCAAGCATGAGAGGATTCTTCCAGCAGAGGGCCCTTGAACTTGAACTGCAACAGCGACTCTTCCCAATCTTCACTGCGATGACCTTTGGACTTGAATAGCAGACTTTGGACATGCCAGCTTCCATAATTACATGAGACAATTCCTTAACCCCCCACACACATATAGGTACACTCCATTGATTACATCTCTCTGGAGAACCCTGACTAATACATACAGGGGAAATAATAAAATAGTTCTTACTCTGAGGTCATGGATAGGCTTTGTAGTGACCTCTATTATTGCCACCCCTCCCTTTGGAAGGGCTTTCAAATTTAGGCTTGACTGTGTACCTAGTGTGATCCTCTCCCATAGGAGAATGATACTTGCCCACTCAATTAGCAATATAAAGCTTGCCCACGTGACTTGCTTTGGTCGACAACAGGTGAGTGAATATGACCTATGCCATTTACAAACATGCTATTTTCCTTCTGCCACATGCATGAATAGCACATCATAGAAAGAAATAGTTCCTTCAGACTGAACCCCAGAGTAAAGAGGTACAAGAATTAGAGTTGTGACTATGAGGTGCCTGGGTGGCTCAGTCATTAAGCGTCTGCCTACTGCTCAGGTCATGATCCCAAGGTCCTGGGATCCAGCCCTGCATCGGGCTCCCTGCTCAGCAGGAAGCCTGCTTCTCCCTCTCCCACTCCCCCTGCTTGTGTTCCCTTTCTCGCTGTCTCCCTCTCTGTCAAATAAATAAATAAAATCTTTAAAAAAAATAAAAAGAACCAGAGCTGCGACTAGTTAATAAGCACTGAACATAAATATGAATACAAGATAAGCTTTGCTTGTTTTAATGATTTTGCAACTTCCATTACTATGGTAAAACTAGCCTTAATGGACTGATATTGTCTTAATGGGTTATTGAACTAATGACTTCCCCAATCACTAAAAAACTTTATTAAAAAAAAATGAAATCTTTCCATTTGCAATGAGAATATTATGCTAAGTGAAATTAGTCAGTCAGAGAAAGACAATTATCACATGATCTCACTCATATGTGGAATTTAAGAAACAAGGCAGAGGATCATAGGGGAAGAGAGGGAAAAAAATGAAACAAGAAGAAACCAGAGAGGGAGACAAGCCATAAGAGACTCTTAATCATAGGAAACAAACAAGGTTGTGGGTGGGGGGGGTGGTTGGAGGGATCGGGTATCTGGGTGATGGATATTGGGGAGGGTATGTGTTGTAATGAGCACTGGATATTATTTAAGACTGATGAATCACAGACCTGTACCCCTGAAATCAATAATATATTATATGTTAATTAATTGAATTTAAATTTAAAAAAAGAAATCTAGACTTTTTTAAAGTGTAGTGAATAATATAATTCATAGATCTGAATTTCAGCCTAAGAGTAATAAATGTTAAGTTGAAACCTTGACATTTTCTGCCAACTCTGCCCATTTCCTGACTATCCCTTACTGATTATCACATTGCGAGCTAGATGAAGACTAACTTAAAGTAATTTAATATTTAAAAATTAAATAATATGGGGCGCCTGGGTGGCTCAGTCGTTAAGCATCTGCCTTCGGCTCAAGTCATGATCCCAGAGTCCTGGGATCGAGGCCTGCATCGGGCTCCCCGCTCTGCGGGAGGCCTGCTTCTCCCTCTCCCATTCCCCCTGCTTGTGTTCCCTCTCTCACTGTGTCTCTCTCTGTCAAATAAATAAATAAAATCTTTAAAAATTAAAAAAAGATTAAATAATGTAAAATTTCAATAAAATGTATCTTCAATATTTACTAAAATTTATATATATATGTATATATATGTATGTAATTTCTGTATCCTTGGGCAAGCACTGAGTTGAACATATGTTACCTACTTAATATTCTTGAATAAATTTTATTCTCTATTTATGTATCAAGTCCCTAAGAACAGTACCTGGCAAGCTGGGTTTCTGGTTGTTTCAGTGACAGTTAGTTACTAATCCCATGAACTTAATGTATGTAAAAAAAAAAATTCAAACCATCAATAACCAATCTTAATAGGCAACATTAATGCCTTGGATTAATCAATGACCTTGGATTGGTAAGAGAAGAGCCAACATATTTCCAGGTCACAAATTTACTCCTGTTTTTTAAGAGTTTTATAATTTTTAGCACTGACATTTACATCTATTATTCATTTTAATTTAGTATCTGTGTAGAGGATAAGGTAGTTTTCCAACTTCATTCTTTTGCATGTGGATGTGATACCATGATATACTATAAAAGCATAAGCCACAAAAGAAAGAATAGACAAATTGGACAAGATTATAATTAAAATTTTGTGCAAAGGATGCCATCAAGAGAGTGAAAATACAACACATGGAATGGGGAAATGTTTGCAAATCATATGTAATAGGGGACTTTGATCCAGAATATAGAAAAAAAAAATGTTTGACAATAAAAAGACAAGTGACCCAATTTTTAGAGGGGCAAAGGATTTGCATAGATATTTCTCTGAAGATGTTGTATACATAGCCAATAATTACAGGAAAAGATGCTCAATATCATAGTCACTGGGAAAATCAAAATCACAGTGAGATACTACTTTGCACCCACTGGGATGGCTAAATAAAAATGACACACAAAAAAAATGGGGCGTCTGGGTACCTCAGTGAGTTAAGCATCCAACTCTTGATTTCAGCTCAGGTTATGATCTTAGGGTCATAAGATTGAGCCCCGAGTCAGGCTCTGCACTGGGTGTGGAGCCTGCTTAAGATTTTTCTCTCTCCCACTGCCCTCTTTGCCCCGTTCTCATTCACGCTCTCTCTCAAAAAGAAAAAAAAAAAAAAAAGACAGACAGACAATAATAAGCATTGATGAGGTTGTGGTGAAATTGGAACCTGTATACGATGCTGTTGGAAATATAAAATAGTGCAGCCGCTTAGGCAGGTCCTCAAAAATTTAGACATAGAGTTACAATACGACCCAGAAATTCCATACCCAGCCAAATACTCAAGAGAAGAGCCAACGTATTTCCACCAAAAACTTATATGCAAGTGTTTAGAACAGTATTAGTCACAGTAGCTGAAAAATGGAAATAAGCTACATGTCCATTGACTACTGAAAGGATAAACAAAATGTGGTATATCCATGCAATGGATTATTATTCAGCAATAAAGAGAATGAAATAGTGATACATACTGCAATATGAATGAACTTTGATAATATTAGACTGAGTGAAAGAAGCCACTCACAAAAGACCAGATGTTCTATTACTCCACTTCTTTAAATATCCAGAATAGTTATCTCCATGGAGGCAGTTAATTAGTGATTGCCAGAGGGTGGGGAGACTGTGAGGTTGGGAATCACTAATAATATGTACAGTTTCTATTTGGCTAAAATTCTGTTGTGGTGATGGTGGCAAAACTTGGAAAAAAATAAAATCCATCTAACTGCATACTTTAAATGGATGAATTTTATAGCATATGAAATATATCTTAATAAAGCCGTAAAAAAAGGAAATTATTAGTATCATAATATAATCCGTATTGCTAGGCAATGCAAATAAAGGTTAATAGTCATTCAAAGCTGTATTTATTAGACAAACTAACTCAATTTGTTGGGAGACATTTTAATCACAGCATTTAATAATTAAATAGAATCTTAAATAGAAAGTTAAGTTTTAAAAACACAGGAAGTAATAATTAATGTAAAATGATGTTCTCATTAAAAGTATCTGAATTTTAACCAAGCCACTAAGAATGCTTGGCCATAAATGGGATAGTGGAGTAAATGTATATATTCTAAGTACATTTTATGTAAGAAAAAAATGTATTTTGATAATAAATTCCATATATCTTGATTTAATTACCAAAACACTTATTATTAATTTAACCGATTAACATAGTCCCCACAGAAGGCAGAGTAGAAAAATGAAAATGTAAATGCCGGTCTACCACTTGCTTCAGTGCCATATTTTAGTGCTTGGTAGGTGCTGAGCATTCTTATATTTGAGACACACACCCTTCATATCATATCAAATATATTTAAAAGTGATTACATGCCATGTTAAAATAATGGCTATAAAATTCTGAAATTTTAATATAAATTTATTTTTAACCCCTTTGGTTGTGAATCACATTTAACTTACCATTGGCTATAATTTCTCAGTAATCATTGTGTAAAGTGAGAAATCTCACCATAAATTCTTTCTACATGAAATTTTTTATGAATACTAAATGTTAACACTGAGGCTGTTAAATTTAGTGATCACTTAAATATTCATTTTAATTTTGAAGTGTGTTAGATTTTTAACACCAATTTTTGTTTTTTACATTTCAGACATTGATAATCTGTGACTCCAAATACAGTATTTATAGTGTTGATTGGATATACTGGCTTGAATATATACGTGACCTTGTGCAAATTAATTAAGTTCTTCCTGTTCTCTCATTTCTAAAATAAGACTGAATAATGTCTACATATGGTTGGTAGAAGGACTAAACACTACCACACATTAAATACTTATTTAAATTCCTCACATATAGAAGATACCTATTAAATCCAAGTTAATGTGTTAATACTTTCAATGTGCCAGACATTGTGCTTTGCACTAGAGATAAAGAAGACTGTATAGTTTCTTCTTTGAGGGACACCATCCAGCAATAAACAAATTATTTAACTAAAATATAGCAGGTATATTAATAGAAATAATTCAAAGTTATCACAAACCAGGGTAACTTTTACCAGGAAATATGTGAAACCATGGCTAGACCCCATGTGGGTGGATCCTCTCCCTCTCACTATCACTGAGTTTAACTGTTTACACTAGCAGCAGAGTACTGAAATGAACATGCATGTCCAAGTCCAGTCAAACTGATTCAAAATCTAGCTGTGCCGCAGATTCTCAAGTGGTCAGAAAGCGATTCAGGGTACCAGTGTGGTATAGCATGGTGATAGTGGAGGGAGGCTATTTGTGTGGGAAGACAGGATAGATGGGAACTTTTCTGTAGTTTTTCACTTGATTTTTCTGTGAACCTAAAATTGCTCTAAAAAATCAAGTGTATTAATTTAAAAAGAAAATTGATTCAGGCCGTAGACCCCTATACAACAAGCAATATAAAAAGAACCCAACATAAGAAGCTTTCTAATCCTGATTTGACCTCTAATTAGAAAGAAAATGTTCTTCTACTCAGGAACATTCAAGTATTCAAATTTCTATCATTACACATTTACTAAATGCTAAATATGTACTCGATAACATACTACACACTGAAAATAGCAATATAATGATTGTGACTTACCCCTGATAAACTTAACAATTGATGGAGGAAACAAGCATTGTATAGGAATTCTTATTTTTAATATAACTTAAACACAATTTAATCATGACCTTGCCTCTGTAGGTTTAACTCATTTTTAATAAATATTTATCATATAAGCTAGTTAGCAAAACCAGTCTATGTGTCAAAACAATCAAATCTTACTTTATATCAGAAAAAATTTCTAAGTACAGATTCTTTGACTCTTTGGTTAGATTTACTCCTAGGTAATTATGGTTTTGGGTGCAATTGTAAATGGGATCAACTCCTTAGTTTCTCTTTCTTCTGTCTCGTTGTTGGTGTATAGGAATGCCACTGATTCCCGTGCAGTGATTTTATATCCTGCCACTTTACTGAATTCCTGTATGAGTTCTAGCAGGTTGGGGGTGGAGTCTTTTGGGTTTTCCACATAAAGTATCATATCATCTGCAGAAAGTGAGAGTTTGACTTCTTCTTTGCCAATTTGGATGCCTTTGATTTCTTTTTGTTGTCTGATTGCTGTGGCTAGGACTTTTAGTACTATGTTGAATAGCAGTGGTGATAGTGGACATCCCTGCCGTGTTCCTGACCTTGGGGGAAAGCTCTCAGTTTTTCCCCATTGAGAATGACATTCGCTGTGGGTTTTTCATAGATGGCTTTTATGATATTGAGGTATGTACCCTCTATCCCTATACTCTGAAGAATCTGTACTCAGAAAACTATAAAATACTCATGAAAGAAATTGAGGAAGACACAAAGAAATGGAAAAACGTTCCATTCTCATGGATTGGAAGAACAAATATTGTGAAGATGTCAATGCTACCTAGAGCAATCTACACATTCAATGCAATCCCTATCAAAATACCATCCACTTTTTTCAAAGAAATGGAATGAATAATCCTAAAATTTGTATCGAACCAGAAAAGACCCCGCATAGCCAGAGGAATGTTGAAAAGGAAAAGCAAAGCTGGCGGCATCACAATTCCGGACTTCCAGCTCTATTACAAAGCTGTCATCATCAAGACAGTATGGTACTGGCACAAAAACAGACACACAGATCAATGGAACAGAATAGAGAGCCCAGAAATGGACCCTCAACTCTATGGTCAACTAATCTTTGACAAAGCAGGAAAGAATGTCCAATGGAAAAAAAGACAGTCTCTTCAACAAATGGTATTGGGAAAACTGGACAGCCATGTGCAGAAGAATGAAACTGGACCATTTCCTTACACCACACACAAAAATAGACTCAAAATGGTTGAAAGACCTCAATGTGAGACAGGAGTCCATCAAAATCCTAAAGGAGAACACAGGCAGCAACTTCTTTGACCTCAGCCACAGCAACTTCTTCCTAGAAACATTGCCAAAAGCAAGGGAAGCAAGGGCAAAAATGAACTATTGGGACTTCATCAAGATAAAAAACTTTTGCACAGCAAAAGAAACAGTCAACAAAACCAAAAGACAACCGACAGAATGGGAGAAGATATTTGCAAATGACATATCAGATAAAGGGCTAGTATCCACAATCTATAGGGAACTTATCAAACTCAACACCCAAAGAACAAATGATCCAATCAAGAAATGGGCAGAAGACATGAACAGACATTTTTCCAAAGAAGACATCCAAATGGCCAACAGACGCGTGAAAAAGTGCTCAACATCGCTCAGCATCAGGGAAATCCAAATCAAAACCTCAATGAGATACCACCTCACAATGAGATACCACCTCAGAATGGCTAAAATTAACAAGTCAGGAAACAACAAATGTTGGCAGGGATGCAGAGAAAGGGCAACCTTACTTCACTGTTCGTGGGAATGCAAGCTGATGCAACCACTCTGGAAAACAGTATGGAGGTTCCTCAAAAAGTTGAAAATAGAGCTACCCTACAATCCAGCAATTGCACTACTGGGTATTTACCCCAAAGATACAAATGTAGGGATCCAAAGGGGTACGTGCACCCTGATGTTTATAGCAGCAATGTCCACAATAGCCAAACTATGGAAAGAGCCAAGATGTCCATCGACAGATGAATGGATAAAGAAGAGGTGGTATATACATACAATGGAATATTATGCAGCCATCAAAAGGAATGAAATTTTGCCATTTGCAATGACGTGGATGGAACTGGAGGGTATTATGCTGAGCGAAATAAGTCAATCAGAGAAAAACATGTATCAAATGACCTCACTGATATGAGGACTTCTTAATCTCAGGAAATAAACTGAGGGTTGCTGGAGCGGTGGGGGGTGGGAGGGATGGGGTGGCTGGGTGATAGACATTGGGGAGGGTATGTGCTACGGTGAGCACTGTGAATTGTGTAAGACTGTTGAATCACAGACCTGTACCTCTGTAACAAATAATATATGTTAAAAAAGAAAAAAAGAAGAAGAAGATGGCAGGAGGGGAAGAATGAAGGGGGGGAAATCGGAAGGGGAAGCGAACCATGAGAGATGATGGACTCTGAGAAACAAACTGAGGGTTCTAGAGGGGAGGGGGGGAGGGGAATGGGTTAGCCTGGTGATGGGTATTAAAGAGGGCATGTACTGAATGGAGCACTGGGTGTTATACGCAAACAATGAATCATGGAGCACTACATCAAAAACTAATGATGTAATGTATGGTGATTAACATAATAAGAAAAAATTTAAAAAAGAAAAAAATTCTAACTTCATTTTTCAATTCTAATTTCATGAATTTTATAAGACAAAATAAGTATAAATAGCTAGGTAAGATATGTTACTAAAAGGTATATGTCAAAAGTATTACAGACAATAGTGAATCTATTTTTTTAATTAACATATAATGTATTATTTGTTTCAGGGGCACAGGTCTGTGATTCATCAGTCTTACACAATCCACAGCACTCACCATAGCACATACCTTCCCCAATATTCATCACCCAGCCACCCCATCCCTCCCACCCCACTCCACTCCAATCTAGTTTTGTAATTTAGAAAAATATATCAATATGTTGTTTCTTACTGCTTGTTTTAGAATAAATCAATACAATGAGTAGCTAATATTAAAAGTTATTTATGAGATGAATTTCTCTGGAGTATGTATTTGTTTGCACATGCACATTATTTCCCAAAATTCTTCAGTTCAGCTTTTATGATTAAGAAGGAAACAAAAATTAACTCATCAATTTCATTCTATAAAATGATTGTACTTTTCTATTTTTTATTTTATTGTAGTAAGAACATTTATGAGATCTACTCTCTTAAAATGTTTAAGCACACAAAATACTGTTGACTATAGATACAATGTTATCTGCAGATCTCTAGAATTTATTCATCTTGCTTACCTAACACCTTATGCCCCTTGATTTGCCCCTCCATCCAGCCCCTGGCAACCACTATTCCACTATTTGATTCTATTAATTTGACTAGTTTACATATCTCATATAAATGGAATCATGCAGTATTTGTCTTTCTGTGACTTGTTTATTTCACTTAACATAATGCCCTCAAGGTTCATCAATGTTGTGTCATGTATCAGAATTCCTTCCTTTTAAAGATTGATATTTCATTATATATGTGTAATATATATATATACACACACATACACACACCAGATATTCTTTATCCATTAATCTGTCCCTAGACATTTAGACTGTTTCTGTCTCTTCGCTGAATAGTGTTGCAGTGAACATGGGAGCATGAATATTTTTCAGGATTCTAATTTCAATTCCTTTGGATAAATACCTAGAAATGGGATAGCTGGATCACATGGTAGTTCTCTTTTTAAGCTTTTGAGGGAACTCCTTACTGTTTTCTATAGCAGCTGCACCATTTTGAATCATCTCTTACAGTGTGCATGGGTTCCAATTACTCATCCTCACTAACACTTGTATTTTTTTAATAACATTCATCCTGACAGGTATGAAGTAATTTCTCATTGTGGTTTTAATTTGCATTTCCCTGTTGACTAATGACATTGAACATTTTTTTATATGTATAACCTTTAGCCATTTGTATATCTTCTTTAGAGAAAAGTATGTTCAGATCCATAGGCCGTTTTTTAACCTGGTTATCGGTTTTTTTGCTATTGACTTGTCAGCTTTCCTTGTGTATTTTGGGCATTAACCCCTTATATATGGCTGCAATTTTTTTCCCTCATTCCATAGGTTGCCTTTCCACTCTGTTGTTTCCTTTGTCATGCAGAAGCTTTTTAGTTTGATATGGCCCCACTTGTATATTTTTTGGTGCCTGTATTTTTGGGGTCATAATCATGAAATTATTGCCAAGACCAAAGTCTGGAAGCTTTTCCCGTTTTCCTTCTAGGAGTCTGACAGTTTCATGCCTTACGTTTAAGTCTTTAATCCATTTTGAGTTGATTTGTGTATAGTAGGAATCCAATTTCATTCTTTTGCATGTGATTTTCCCACCACTAAGAGATCATCATTTCCCCATTGTGTATTCTTGGCACCTTTGCACAATATCATTTGAACTTACATGCTTAGGTTCATTTTCTGGGCTCTCTTTTCTGTTCCATTGGTCTATATAGGTGCTTTATGAAGCACTTAAGATGATTCCCATTACAATTCAAATTCAGAAAAAAATACCATCTTTTGTTATTGCTTCCTGTAACAACCTGGCTTATGAAAAGGAATCTAGTAATTCCTGCCACAATTCCATCTATTTTTTAACCTATGAAATAAAATTACATATCTGTCATCTTAAGAATTTCGTCAGCTAAAATGACTGCAGGTTAATAAAGCTGCTAAGAACTTTGCTTACAGTATATTTGACTTCTGATTTCTCATTTTTGATGAAATAGCATTTCCTATCCACAGCAGGAGCTCCCTTCTCATAAGGTTTCAGCAAAATGTCAACACCCCCCATGGAGATAGATGTCAGCATTATAACCTGAGCAGAGATACTGGAAATTATTGGGCTATTTCCTTTTTTAAGTTTTCAAAATATTGTGAGGTAACATTCATACCATATATATTTTTCACTTAAGAATGGTCTGACTTATTCATATACCTGTACTTCTTCATAACACTGTTCTCCATTTCCTTGCTCTAAAACTCATTGCTTTGTACCTTTTTCCTTTTGACATTTGAGTAATTCATAGAGTCCACCACCTTCATTTTACACTTTATTTGATACAATAAATAAGATTTTTTTAATCCTAAAACATTCTTTACTTCCATTTCAGTAAGATACAATTTTATTATGGAAGAATTTCTTCTCTTGTGAAAGTGTGTACTATGCACAAAATAAACCACATTACTCACACTTAGTCTATTTATCCATTTGGAATATGCTTATGTAAAATAATTTTCCATCAAATAAAAAAGAGCCACAGATTTTGTTCTGAACTAAGAAATCCATTATACATCTAAGTAAATCTGACTGCTTAAATGGTCTCAATGCTTTGTAAAATTGAACTTGGCTGATTGTTTGTTTTCCAGGGTGATCATTAAAGGACAAAGTAGAATGTTAGGGCTACAATATTATTGGTAAGTTTTGCTTGTTTGCTTCTCTCTGTCAATGGGCAGCCAAAGGAACTTCTGTGCTTATGACAGTGTTCCGAACCCATCTCTAGTGGTTAAATGGACATTAGATTGATAGTCTTATCATCAATTCATTCTCTTCTCTTCGTGTCCACTGCAGCTGCTTTACTTCAGATTCCCATCATTTTCCCCCCTTTCTTTTAAAGGTTTCATATTTTAAATTCCAGATACATAGAAAAGTAGCCCAAACTCCAATAACCCCTTCAACTAGAATACCTTATTAACATTTTATTACTTTTGCCGCATTGCATCCCTGTTTCTTCATATATATGCATATATGTGTATACACACGTACAATGTGTATACATGTATATAAATATACACACATGTATCATTAAATTTTTTTCAGAACCTTTTGAGAACGAGATGCAGATGTGATACCCCATTTTCCCCAAATACTCCAAATGCTCCAGTGTGTATTTCTCTAAAACTAGAACATACATCTGCATAATGACCATATAACCCTAGATCAAAGATGGCTGCAATAACTTTGCTATTTCTTCATTGAGATGTATCAAATGCCTCTGCTCTTAAAACTGGGATGACATTAATGATTGCTTACCAATACGATACATGAAACTGAGTTGCAATACAAGAAGTCTGATTCCCTAATATCACTAAGCTGGAGTGACCACAGGTAAACAATCCTTCTAATAGTCCCAGCTGAGCCCAGACTCCCAACCATCCCTGCCAAGTCTTCAGAAATGTGATTTAGGCCATACTGGGCTCTCCATACCTGTCCACCTGAGAATGTTTAATACCACACTGCACAGAACAAATGTTCAAGTAAGTTTGGCCCAAACTCTTGACCTAAAAAACCATGAGATATACTGCAATGTCTATTACTTTGTGTCACTATGTTATGGGGTATCATTTTGCCCAGAAATAGTCAAAATACCTCACAAGGTCTCATTTCTCTTTCTAGTTCAGTATCTTAGAAATATACTTACATTGAGTTATCATGTATTATAGACTCCTTCAATCTGGAACAATTCTGGAGTTTTTGTTTTCCCCTGTCTTAGATGTTTATACCATTTTGAAGAAAACAGGCCTTACAGTATGTAGGATGGTTTTTAGCCTGGATTCATTTAAAGAGTTCTCATGATCAGACTCAGATCATGCATTTTTAGCAGGAAAACCACAGAAATGATGTGATGCTCTTTGTGTTGCATGATATCAGGACTCACACAATGTCAACATGTCCCAAAACACTATGGATATCAATTTTGATGACCTGGTCACTAATTTCGGTGGTGTCAGGCAGCTTTCTACATCTTAAGTTCACAATTTTGCTCTGGTAATTAATTAGTATTTGGTGGGGAGGGATTCCAAGATTATAGTAATTCCTCAAACTCTACCTACTAACCTTAGCATTTGTGGGCAATTCCCTACTGAATCAACCTCATCTTTTGGCTGTCAAATGGTAATGCTCTACTTCCAACATTTACCAAAACTCTGTGAGGAATAGCTTTCCTATTTCTGTTATTTACTTAAGTGCTTACTTATTAATATATATTAGCATATATTAGGTTTTATTTTATTAAGTGGGTGGTAATTTATTGCTATCATTATTTTGATATCCAAGTCACTCTCTATTTGTCCATTGGGAGTCCCTTCAGACTTGTTACATTTTGTCCTTTTGGAACAGCTTTATTATTTGAGGACTTTTTTTTGCACAGGATGTTTAAGGCACATCCTGTACCTTCCCTGCTGCCTTCCTGGAGTCAGCCATTTCTCTTTTAATGAAGAAGGATATTTAGAAAGCAAGCTCTGGGCACTTGGAGCCCTCATTGCTTCTAGACGTCATCATTTCTAGGCCCTCTCAGAACTAGGAAACATATGTATTACATCTACATAATTACATCTGTGAGTTCACACTGCCGCTTCCTATTGTCTAACATCTGAGGATTCTTTGAAGTCTTCCCCATACCTGTAATGTTATTATATATCCTCCAGCTGAGAAACTTGACTCAATATATTTATTCATTCACTCAATTTACTTGTTTATGTCTGTTGCTACCCATCTCCCAGCACATAAACCATCTCTTCCTGTGGCTACCTCTGCAGTCCCACCTGGCCCCATGTCCTCTTTTTCCAGGTCTGCCATCTCATGCCTCCATGGAGATCCTCAACTTTGGACAGATTCCTCATATATCTCTGCCACTCTCCCTCCTTGCCCCATACTTTGGGCTGCTGTACTAACTGCCAGGAAGGAAGAAGCCGCAGACAGTAAAAGAAGGGGAAATGGGAAGGGAGAAGACGACTTTCTTTTTTAGGACATTGTAATACCTTCTCAACAGCTCTCTCTGTCTTGATTTTCCTCCATCTCATTGCTTTTCTACCCTATAAACTGAAGACAGGCTATTCTTAGAAAAAGCACAACATACAGCAATGAAAATAGCAAATTGAAAATAATCTTAGTATGTGTCCTTACTTTTTCACTTACTTAATCGTGTTACTTTGGACCTTTAATTTAGCTGAGCCTCAGTTTCAAAGAGGAAAATAATGCTTATTTATAAGAAGTGTTGTAAAATTTCACATTAAGTATGTAGAATGCCAAGAACGTAATTGCAGCTGTTGTTATAATTATCATGAGAAAGTCCAACAGGATTCCAAAATTCCTTTTAAAAACACTACAATGTTAGGGGCGCCTGGGTGGCTCAGTCGTTAAGTGTCTGCCTTCGGCTCAGGTCATGATCCCAGGGTCCTGGGATCGAGCCCCGCATCGGGCTCCCTGCTCAGCGGGAAGCCTGCTTCTCCCTCTCCCACTCCCCCTGCTTGTGTTCCCTCTCTTGCTGTGTGTGTCTCTCTCTCTCTCAAAAAATAAATAAAAATCTTTATAAAAAAAAACACTACAATGTTAAATTCAGTTAAAAAAATAAATACCTTTCAAAAATACCTCATCACTCACAGGACAAAAATCTAAACTCTTGTGTCTCTTAATTTTCCATAAGCTGTCCTCAGCTCATATCTCTAGCCTCACTTCCCAAATCTCCCCAACTGCTATACTGCAGCCAGCCTGAAGGTCTTACCTTTCCTTGACTTTAGTATGTTGTTCTCTTTTCATACTTTGTACATATGATTGCCCAACTTAAATTGTTCTTTTCCTAAATGACCAATTAGTGTAAGCCTTTACTTATACTTCAAGACTCAGAGTGAGTTCTTCTCCCCTGTAAACCTCCCCTGACCATCTCTAAAACAAGTATAATTAACTTTTTCATCCACTGGGCCTCAACTAGGACTCTCAGTTGCCTTTACTATGTATAGCACTTGTCACAACATGACAACTATTTAAACATACACATGCCTTACTAGACTGTGATCTCATTGAGGCTAAAGACTGTATCGGTTTCTTTTGATATACAGTTTCTGCCATTAGTTCAGTCTTGCCAATAATACACCGTCCATAAATATTTGTTTAATAATAAATTCTTACAATGGTTATAATGACCAATTATTGATCACTTATAACTATTAATTATTAAGTACTATTATTAAGTACTATCTATTCTTTACAGAAAATAAACTGCATAAAACCCTGTTATGTTCTTTCTAAAAGATCTCTATCCTATAAATTAGGAAAATAGGACTCAGAAGTTACTAATTTGTATAAGTTCACAGCATCTAGTAGAACTGACATCAGGGCCTAAGATATATTAATATATTTGTAATACAGAAAACACATAGTATATACATGGATGACAAGGTAAATACCAAAAAAACCCCCAAAAAACAAAACACCTTATTGTTTAAAAAATAGGCTTGTCACATTATGCACTTTTCATTTTAACACAATAAACCATTCAAAATAGTGAAAGTAAATATTAAGGGTTTAGCCAAACTATAATATTGCTGCCTCAACCTTATTTTGTGTGGCCAGGTGACCTGCAGGGGTCTTGAATGGACACTAGCCCCTCCCTAGAGCAGGTGCCCTAGATAGCCAAAAGCAAATGTAAGTTCCTGGTATGGATTCTCCAGTAACCCATGTGATACAGTTTCCTCCACCTGCCGGGGTTCCCTTTGTATGCCCTTTAAAGAGAATTCCCATGAAGCTTACCAAAACCCAACTCTATTTGGTTTGAATTGACCAATCTAGCCTTAGCCCAGGAACCCCAAAACACTCTCTAATGAAGGCATATGTCCCAGGTCCTGCTATACTCTGACTGCACCCTCTCTTGGCTTCCTCATGTGGCCCCTCAAGGCATGCCATGTACCTCCTCCAAGACCTGTGAGTCATAAACTATTTGAATTCCCTGTGATCTTTTCTTAAACCACTATCCAACACCCCAGGTTTCTACTTAGCAAATGATAATTTGTTACAAAGGTAAACCACGTGCAAAGGGAAGGTGCTAAGCAGTTTCCATGCATTAACTAATTTAATGAACAATAGAGGAAAGAACTAATATTCAGAGAATTTGAACCTCACATAGCCTCTGAATAGCAGAGTCAAAAATTCTTTTCTATCAAATTCAAACAGTATTTTATGGAACCACCTTGCAATACTAGAATTTTCAAAATATAAAATACAGTCATCCCTAGTATCCAAAAAGACAAGACCTATCACAGATTTGGGTGTAAAAAAATTAGAACAGGAAATAAATTTTAAAGAGAGAAATTGATAATGGGCTAACACAGGGTATGATAAACTTTTTCTGTAAAGATCTAGATAGTAAATACTTTAGGCTTTGTAGGTTATAAAGTTCTTGTCACAACTAATCAATTCTGTGGTTATGGCAATAAAACTGCCAAAGGCAATATATAAGTGAATGAATGTGGCTGTGTTTGAATAAAACTTTATTTATGAAAACAAGCAATAAGCCATAGTTTGTGGTCCCCTGGATTAAGGAACTGTATATTCCTAACCACAAAAATATTGAAAACTATTGGGACTCACATTATATTGTGAGGCCTATACTCCAAAGGAGAAAGAAAGAAGTATAGGAATGACATGTTATTAAAAAAAAAAAAAAGTACACGTGAACCCCAAACCAAATGTGAAAATTGTTGGCTTTCTTGAAAATGAGAAAATGGGAAACTGCTATTGGTTAGGTTATATGGAAGATATTGTATAAAGATATAAGCTTGATGGAAAGAGTTTTAGAAAAACGTAGTTACTAGTTTACAATCATTTGGAAGTTAGAAGTAAATACTTTTTGTTTCTCGGTACATATCTGTGTAGAATTACTTTATTGTTAAACATAATATTTTAGCATCTAAGAAATCTATAAAATCTCTTTTCACAGGCAGGATGGTAAATTAGAGCAACTGATCTCAAATGTTACTGTATATTAAAAGCACTCAAAATGTTCATTAAATATGTTGGTGCCAGAGTCCCAAACCCAGAAATACTGATTCAGTAAGTCTTGGGTAGAGCACCCTAACTTATTCTCAGGAGGATAGTCCCGGAACTACACATGAGAAATTCTCAACTAAAGCAATAATTACATTTATGTCCTGTATTGAACCAAATGGCAGGGAGCATCTGGGGAGCAGAAAATGGAATCTACTGGCCACCAGTGATAGTCAACGACCAGGAATAAGACTTAAAAATAACACTGGTTACCTTGAAGGATGGGATATGACACTCAAGAGAGAGACATTTCTGGAAAATTCTGTGTTTAGGAATTAGAGATTATGAAGTTGCTCCTATTCAGAATCATAGTAATCTAGGCCCTGACCCTTTAGCAACTATTTCTATTGGCTTGCTAGGTTTCCAACTGTGTTATTTCCTATTACTTCTGTAGGAAAAAAAAAATAGCCACAAATTTATTGGCTTAAAATACCAAATAACTTATTCTACAGATCCAGAAGTCTGAAGTCTGAAATGAGTCTCACTGGGCTAACACGAAAGTCTTAACAGGGCTGTGTTCCTCTGGAGGCATTAAAGGATAATCAATTCCCTTGCCTTTTCCAACTTCTGGAGGTCACCTACACTTCTGTGGTGTCTTCTATCTACAAAGCCAGCAGCAGAGCATCTTCACATCTCTGACTCTGACCTTCTCTTCTGTCCCCTCTTCTACTTTAAAGGGATCTTGTGATTACCCTGGTCCCAGCCAAATAATTCAGGTAATCTACTTAATTTAAAAGTCAGATGATGAACAACCTAAATTTCATCTGAAGTTTAAGTCTCCATTGCCATGTAACAGAACATAGTCAAATGTTCTTGGGACCTGGACATCTTAGAGGGGAGGAGGCATCCGTCATTCTTCCTACCACACCCACACCCACTCTCTCCAACCACAGAAAAATGAGAAGTAGAAAAGAGATTTTATTTAAAAAAAAAAAAGTGAGAATAGACTCCTAATAATATTAGGGGTATTGAGGGTGCCATTTATGTATTTGCATTTTTAAAATTTTATTATGCTATGTTAATCACCATACATTACATCATTAGTTTTTGATGTAGTGTTCCATGATTCATTGTTTGCATATAACACCCAGTGCCCCATTCAATACGTGCCCTCTTTAATACCCATCACCAGGCTAGCCCATCCCCCCAGCCCCCTCTGCTCTAGAACCCTCAGTTTGTTTCTCAGAGTCCATAGTCTCTCATGGTTCATCTCCCCCTCCAATTCCTCCCCTTCATTTTTCCCTTCCTACTATCTTCTTTTTTTAAACATATAATGTATTATTTGTTTCAGAGGTACAGGTCTGTGAAGGTGCCATTTAAAGCAACACCTGCACATTTAGAGTGTGAGTTACAGCCCAGTGCAATTCAACTGCGGAAACATTAAAGGAAGGAAGAAACATACCACATATCACTGCAAAGTGAAATTAAGTGGTCACAGCATAAAAGGAAGACCTATTATCTGGGAAAGGGGAAATAAAGAAGTTGTTACAGCTTGAAGATTTATGTCCCCCCTAAAATTTATATGTTGAAGTCCTAACCACCAGTGTGGTTATTTTTAGTGACAGTGCCTCTCAGGAAGTAATTAAGGTTAAATGAGGTCATTTAATAAGATTAGTGACCTTATAAGACGACACACCAGAAATCTCTTTCTCTTTCTCCATACCTCCACATGTACCCCAAGGAAAAGCCATGTGAGGACACAGAGAGAAGTTGGCCCTCCGCAAGCCAGGAGAGAGCCTTCCCCAGAAACCAAATGAGCCAGAAGCTTTGTCTTGGACTTCTAGCCTCTAGAACTGTGAGAAAAATAAGTATGTTGTTTAAGCCGCCCAGTCTATGGTATTTTTGTCATGAAGTGTGAACTTGCCGTTGACTTCCCGAAGACTGGATTGGTAATTTTACACCTCCTGCTTAGATTTCCATTCGTCCTGAAGATGGAAATATGAAGAAACTTCAAACCAGTAGATTCAGAAACAGGCAACTTCAGGTCTGAAGAGAGAAAAAAGCAGATTCAAGAAGCCAAGCAAGCTATATAAATCAATGGTCCTCAAAGCTACTTTATCAGCATCACCTGAGAATTGTGAGATATTCAAATCACCAGGCTTTATTCCTGCAGTAGGGCCCCCACCTTCTGAGTTTTAACAAGCTCTCCAGCTGGTTCTGATGCATGCTCAAGTTTGAGAGCCAAGGGTATAACCAGTGTTACAGATGTACCAGAAGTTACTGATTTCAGCTGAGGAACTGAGAAAGCGTCTTGATGAGAAAAGAGGCCTACTCAAGAATCATAACTTGGTCACTCCATGGGTAATTAAGTATTTCAGTTTGCACATGCCCAAACAATGCAATCTTGTTAGAAATGATCCCTCTGAAAAGACATATAGGAAGATAAATTTATTACAGAAATCAAACTCAAGAATTTTTACAAAGCAAAATCAATTTGATTTTTTTTATTGTGCCTTCTTTGGGATTACCCATTTTCAGATCCTGCTCTTAAACACACAAACTGCTGTTAAAATAAAATAATAATAATAATAATAATAATAATAATTAATAATAATAATAATAAAATAAAAAATTTTATGTCCAGAGAAAGAATGGTATTTGATAATGTTTCATTCTATCCTAACATGTAGTAACTTTCCTGCAGATTCAGCATATTCAGCTGAAGTGTATGCTTTTATACCATTTCAATTAACAATATGCTTTATTATTATTATACTCAGAATTGCTTGACTCCTGGGTGGTTTTTTTTCAGCATAGGCCTTGTCAACTGTTTCTAAACAAGTTTGACAAATGCAATAAAAAAAAATAAATGAAATTTTATTTTACAGTACCTATGAATCTTCATTATAAGATGACCAATATTATATATTGACTAAATACATAATTTTGTTTTGAAGTGTGGACTATTCCAGTATCTCCATAGAACACCAGCCTTTTCAAAAGAGAGGAAAATGGAAATCATTAAAGCTTTGATCTCTTACTCATTTCATTTAGTTTCAAAGTCAGGCTAGTTATAAAAGTTCTAGACGTGCCACACCATGTTTTATTTCTGCATTATTACTTTACTTTTATAGAGAATTTGGGACTTATATCAAAGGAAATATTTTAAATCATTCCAGACTCTAGGTTAGTATGATTCAGCTTTTATTTATTTTTAAAATTTCGCATCCTGTAACTATCCCCACTTTATTAAAGTTGGTGATTTGAAAAAGAAGGGCCAGTTACCGAATATACCCAAATTGTCAGGGTTTATATGAAAAGATTTTTCCTTCTGTTCTAATCTAATTGTTTGTTTTAGGGGATCCCAATAAAATTAGCTAAGGAAAACTTGTGCTTCCAAAGAGTATACTTACAAGCTTTTTTGTCAGGAGCAGAGATGCCTCGAAATCCCTTTGGGAGAATTACCCTTTCGTTGTTAAGGAAATTATTCCTGTTGTCATTTCAAAGTTATTTACGTCATTATCTTGAGATTAGATCTTTCACCTTCCACAAAAAAACAAACCAAAAAACCCAAAACCAAAAACTGGGAAACAGCTATTACCATTACAATAATTTCCCCAGGTAATCATCAAAACTCCAAGAAAAGAGGCTTCAAAATGTGCAAATGTAGCTAAAATGATACTCTTGTTTTCCTAATGGGACAGGAATCATTGAAATAATTTTTAAACACAGAGCTTTATCAAATTTATTAATTTAATCATAGGTTTGTGACACTCAAATATAATGGATAGGAGAAATGGGATTTCAGAACATTACATTTCTATAGAACAAGCCACACTGAGTCAATGGGTCTTGCTATTATATAAATAATGTAGACAGGAAAGGAATAGCCATATTTTAATTTATAATTATGCCAAAGTTAAAATTGTTACACTAATAAATTTTATCACATTTATACTTACCAGATTTATTTTTTAACTCATTCTTATTTTGGAGGAAAAGTTATGAGCCATAAAAATCATTAATTCCAACATGTGAAGTTTCATATCTTCTCATCCTCTTTCCCTTCCAACAAAAGAAGTGGAGGGTTCATATAACTGAATTTTTCAAATTAGAAATACACATACACGCACGTACACACACACACACACACACACACAGGAGCCTGGACATACATCACTTCATACAATTCAAGTAAACAAGAATGCCAGACAATATTCAGGGCACTGTGTTAAATTAAAAAAAAAAATGAGTAATAAGGAATCTCTGAATCACAGGTAGCAACAGTTAATATTATCAAAATTAATTCCCTCCATTATATCCTATAAATACCACCTAATTATAATTAAAATCCCCAGGAGACTTTTTTTAAAATTTAAGATGGTGCTGATACAGGTATAAGGAAAAGACAACACCCCTATTTAAAATTGGGAAAATGAAATAGGCAATTAACAGAAAAAGAAACATATAGAAAGCAAATATATCTGAAGATATTCATGGACTTATAAGTGGTCAGAGAATCGTAAATCAAAGCAATAATGACATTTTTTTCCATCCAATGGCAGAAAGAAAGAAAGAAAGAAAGAAGGAAAGAAAGAAAGAAAGAAAAAAAGACAGACAATATCCAATGCCAATGAAGTTGTGGTGAAATAGGCTCCAATAGGGGAATGTTTCAGACTACCTATCAAAACTGAAAATATTTACAACTTTTGACATTGTGATTTATAACTGGGAAACTATGCTTCAAAAATATTTAAACACAAAGAAAAATATAAAAGTAGTTTTTTTTAAAAAGTAGTTTCAATGAGGCATTTTTTACAGCAAAGAAGCAGAACTGTAAACCTCCAAATCTGACATAGGAATTTGTCTATAATATATAGACTATTCATATTTTTATACTTTTTAAAAGAAATAGTATGTGCTTATATATCTTTATATATGCATAGATAATAAGACTTATAAATGCTTAGAGAACAATCTGAAATGATGTTAACAATAATAATAATAACAATAATAATAGTAATAATATTGTTGAGTAATCACTCAATAATATGCCAGGCACTGTGTTGTGTTTTTCATTATTATTACAATAATTCTCAGACCAACTTTGTAACTATGAGGAACCATTTAACAAATATGGAAACTGAAGATAATATCAAAGCAAAGTTTTAAAAGTATTACATTGTGGAGTAGAAATGGGTCTGAGAATGACTGCCCAAGTTAAGGTAAATTTACAGTTTTTACTATTGTATTATATGAATTTTTAAGAAAGAACATGCACACATTACTTTACTAATTAAAAATAAGGAACTAAGGGGCACGTGGGTGGCTCAGTTGGTTAAGCGTTTGCCTTCAGCTCAGGTCACGGTCACAGGGTCCTGGGATCAAGCCCCGCATCAGGCTCCTTGCTCAGTGGGAAGCCCTCTGCCACTCCCCTGCTTGTGTTCCCTCTCTCACTGTCTCTCTATCAAATAAATAAATAAAATCTTTAAAAAATAAACATAAATAAAAATTAAAAAATAAAAATAAGGAACTAAAATGATACCAAAATAATTATAGCACAGAACGTGTTAAATAACATAAGCTATAATGTGATCATAAGGTTTCAAAAAAGGGAGAGAGAAATTCTGACTGAATAAGAACATCATTTATAAAGGAGGTAGCATTTAAGACAGGTCTTGAAAGATGGGCCTTGAAAAATGTAGCAGTAGGAGGAAAGTACTTGAACACAGCCTGGAAGTAATGACAGAGGGCAAAAAAGTCAGTACAAGAGAGACCCGGGAACAGCAAAGAACTGTTTAAAGATGTTTAACAAAATAGCAAGGGAGATAAGAATAGAGCTGGAGGAGGGCTTAAATGATTCTGATATATCCAAGAAATGACAAGATGTAGTAAGAGGTAAGGCTGGAGAGATAAGAAGGCTTAAAGCATTTTGATTTAAGAAACGACTATAAATTCCATCCTTTGGAATAAACTAAAATACAGATTCTCCAAAGAGGTGATTCCCAAACCATAGATCCTTGGAACTGGGCAAAGTTTTTACAAGAGATTCACAAATCTCTATATGCAATTTTTTTAAAAAAGTCTACAGTCTAAATATCTTGAATTTTTTAAATTGGGCCTGCTTTCAGGCTGGATGCCACAATGGAAATGTGATATGATCCATTTCTTCTTTTTTTCCACCTGAGGCTCCTCATTCTGCTTCCTCACTCTATGGGCTGTGTTTAGATCTTTCAGGATTGAAACAGGGGAAGAGAAAGAAGCAAAGGACAGGAAAATCCCCCTTGGCCGGTGCAGACGTAATTTGGTAAGAGTTTCCTCTAGGCTTGCCAATGCAAAAATATTATTCTTTTTTATCTAAGCTTATTTATGGGTTCCTCAGAACCCTTCCATGGCTGGGGACTCTCACCAGCAGGTGCTTTAGCCCAGTTTCTGAATTCTGTGGGTGAATGCCATTTGTTTAAGCAACTCTATAAAGACACTTTATCTTGGAGTCACCTCATTCCTCTTGAACAAAAGCTTACATTGTTGTTTATCTGCTTGTTTGTTTTTTCTCTCCTAGGGCAAACACAGGATCATACTTGGCCTGGAATAGCTCTTGGCATACAAGCTATTCCCAAAGCTACTATGTCTCATTTCTCTCCTATCAAAGCTACTACCCAACCTCAGACTCTTGTTTCTGAGTTTTCTCAGGTGTGGTTAGAAAACTATCTTCTTCACAGCCCACAAATTACTGAAGACGTAGGTGAAGCTCTTCAACTATTCTTCTTAAAGCACTTCTAGGCTTAGGTGATGAGAAAATAATCTCTTCCAGGTAGGAGAAGAAGTCAATAGCATCCTAGAAACTCTTTTCAAAGAAATCCACCCCCCAAAAAATTTGGTCAGTTGTATGAAAACTCTTTAATATACTTGAAGGTGAGGGGCTGAAGATTGCAACACATATTTTAGATCATCTCTCCTTTGCAAGCTCTGTTGAGTATTCTACCTTTGCTTGGAAATATGAAGGTATTTGGCAAAAGTTGTCTCAAGTCTTCTAGAAATTAACATTGAATTCTAATTTAATGGCCAGTTACAGACTTAACTAAATCAGCAGTCTGAAATTAAACCTAAAAAAATAACATTAATACGATGTGTAACATGGTATATACACACTAACAAGGCATGTAATATATACCATTCACTACTGCAAAGTCTCTAGGTCACATGACCAGTTCTCCAATCTTTCTAAATTTAAGCCCTTACTTTCTATGCTCTACCTAGTCCTCTAGTAATGCAAATTTTCTTGAAATTGCCTGTACTCCTGTACTCTCCATGCTGTAGTTTCTCTCCACGCCTCTGCATGTGCTCTTCTTTCTAAATAAAATAAGTTAATGAGCTTTGATAAATGTATACTTTGTATAACCATCACTCCAATCAATATATAGACATTTACTTCACCCCAGTAAATTCCCTTCTGCCCCTTGGCAATCAATTTGCCACCCTACCTCTACCTTAGGCTACCACTATTTTGAATTCTATCACTATAGGTTACTTTGCCCATTCTAGAACTTCATATAAATAAAATCATACAGCAGCGTTTGGCCAACTATAGATCAAATTCAGCTTGACACCTATTTTTGAAAAGAAAGTTTCATTAGAATACAGCCACACTCATGTGTTTGCATCTTGTCTATCACGGATTTCATGCAACAATGGCAGAGCTGAGTAGTTGTAATAGAGACCATATGGCTCAGAAAACCTAAAATGCTTACAATCTTTACAGAAAAATGTTGCTGACCCTCATCATACTGTTCATATTGTTTGTGTCTGGCTTCTGTCCCTAAGCATGTTTTATTCATTGTGGTTGCTGCACTCCTCTATACTGTACCAGTTTTCCATCCTTTATTATTGCTAAGTAGTATTCCAAACTATGAATATCACCCAATTTGTTCATAACTCCTGTTGATTAAAATTTGTGTTGTTTTAGTTTGGGGGCTATTAAAAATAATATATATAAAATAATGCATTTGTTACAAAAAATCTTAGTAGAATGCTGTAAAACAGAATGGTGTTTTTTGAAGAAAACAAATGTTTAATTTTAACAAAGCCCAATTTATCATTGTTTAAATGCTTAGTATTTTCTGTGACCTAAGAAATCCACCTACTCCAAGGCCATAAAGAATATCTACTATGTTTTCTGTAAAAATATTATTATTTTTTATTTTGCATTCATGTCTATAACCAATAGCAAATGTATTCTGTGTAAAGCATTTGGTCAAGGTTTATTTTTTTCATGCAAACATCTAATTGTCCCCACACCATTGCTGAAAATTATCATTTCTTCCAACGAACTACCTTGGTAACTTTTTGAAAATCAATTAATAATATATGTGTGGGTCTATTTCTGGAATCTCTCTTCTCTTCCATCAGCTTATGTGTTTTTCCATAGAGTACTCCTGGAAGTCAGGCAGGAAAAGAACTCCACTTTTTGCCTTCTTTCTAAAACTTGTTTTAGCTATTCTAAGTCCTTGGCATTTCCATATAAATCTTATATTATCATTTAAGTTTCCACCCAATGGACAAAAACGTTCTGCTGGAATTTTGATTGTTTTTGCCTTGACTCTTCAGCTAAATGTAGAGAGAGTGGACATCTTGATATGTTAAATTTTCCAACCCACAGTTTTGGTATATCTCTTCATTTATTTACATTGTCTTTCATTTCTTTGAGCACTGCTTAGTAATTTTCAGCTTACAGTTCTACTCGTTTTGTTTAATCTCCATATTTCATGTCTTTTTATTATACTGGAAATGCCTCTATATTTTTGATTCTCCATTTCTTAGTTGTAGTAATAACAATACATTTTTAAAATATATTGGTCTTCTAACCTGTGGGTTTGCTAAATTGACTTAATTCTGGTAGTATTTGGTAGATGCCTTTGATGTTCTACATAGATAATATTGTCTTTATAGAGAGAGTTTTAATTCCTCCATTCCAATCCTATGTCTTTTTTCTCTTGCTTTAGTGCAGTGGCTAGGACATTAGATACAATAAGGAATGGAAGTGGTGATAGCAGTCTTCAATCTTTGACAGAAAATATTTAATATTTTACCATTTAATATTATGTTAGCTGAAAGATGTTTGTAGGTGTCCTTTGTCAAACTAAACTTTTTTTATGGTTGTAATTTATGAAACTTTTATCATAGACATTGAATTTTGTCACATATGAGATGATCGTATGCGTCTTCTCCTTTATGCTGTTAATAATTAACTACATTGTTTGACTTTTGACTATTGAACCAACCTTGTATTCATGGAGTTGACTCAGATTAGTCATAAGATATCATTTTTATGTATTACTAATTTAATTTTCCAATATTTTCTTAAGGGCTTTTGTTTCCATGTTCATGAGGAATACTGTCTATAATTTTCTTTTTTTGTAATGTCTTTATTAGTATTGGTCTCAGAAATATATTGGCCTAATTAGATGAGTTGGGAAGAATTCTCTATTTTCTGAAATAGTTTAGTAATATTGGTATATGTCTTTCTTAAATGTTTCATAAAATTAACTGGCACAGATAACCAAACTGAAGTTTTCTATGTTGGAAAAAAGTTATTTAATAACTTTTAATTTCTGTAATAAGTTTGAGGATATTTCAGTACTCTGTTCAATTTTAATAAGCTGTGTTCTTCAAAAATGTGTTCATTTTATCTAACATCAAATTTATTGCCATAAAGTTGTTCATTATATTCCCTGATTATCTTTTATCTGTAGAAGCTATAGTCATGTTTCCTCTTTCTTCCTTGATACTGTTCATTTTGTTATAACTTTTGTCTCTTGATATGTTCTATTATGGTTTAATCAATTTTAATAATATTTTCCAATGATCAAATTTTACTTTATAAATGTTCTCTATTGCTTATATGATTTCTATACTATTGATTTCTGATTCTATTATTATTTATTTAGTTATTTTACATTGGACTTACTTTTTTTTTCTAGCTTCTAAAGTGAATACAAAGATCTTTCATTTTTAGTTTCTTTTATTTTTCAAGAAAGGTGTTAAAAGTTACAAATTTCCTCTAAGTACTGAATTAGTTGCATTCCATGAATTTCAACTTTTTTTTTACTATTAAGTGTGAAGTGATTTTATATGCTAATATTTCTGGTGATTTCTGCTTTGATACATGGATTACTTAGAAGTGCATTTTCTTTTGAAGTTTTAATTTCTAATTTAATTCCATTGTGGTTAAAAGATATATTCTGTAAGATTTCAATGCATTTAAACTTAGTCGGAGTGATCTTATTCTCTGGCATATGTTTTATCTTGGGGAATGTCTCCTGTACACTCTAAAAGAATGCATATTATTCCGTTGTTAGTAGTGTTTGTTAAGTGATTTGGTTCAAGCTGGTGGATGTTATTGTTCAGATCTTCTATACCAATACTAATTTTGTGTTTACTGTTCAACCAGTTAACTGAAAGAGGGCTAATTGATTCTCCAAATATGTTTGCCAAACTTTCTTTTTATACCCTTAGTTCTTTCAGGGTTTGCTTCATGTATTTTGTAGCTCTGTTATTAGTTTCATACACATTTAGGATTGTTTTGTTTTCCTGATAGGATTGCCACTTTTATCATAAACTTTAAACACTGTTTAACACCTTAGGTTTTTTTTTTTTTATGTTATGTTAATCACCATACATTACATCATTAGTTTTTGATGTAGTGTTCCATGATTCATTGTTTGCGTATAACACCCAGTGCTCCTTAGGTTTTAATTCAGGCTGATATTGCTTTTGGCCATATAGCTCTCTCAAAAACTTCACAGGCTTACTATCTGTCTGATTCTTAAGATCCCTATACCAATAGATACACTTATAATTCTTTTTGAAATATGCCTTTCTCTCTCTCAGCTTAATTAGTTACTTTATTTAGGCTTCCATGAGACAATCCTTATTCTCTTTTACTGAGCTGTTTTGCCTAATTCAGAGAATGTTTCTGGGGGCCACATTAATTTATTCAAAAGATTTAATAAAAAGTAGGATGGGCTCCCCATGATTTTTTTTTTTTTTGCTTGTGACTGCCTTAAACTCAATACTAAATAGATATTGTGGTTTTTATAAATTATCAATATTTTCTTTTATGTATTAGGGGGAAAAAGTTTGTTTTCCAATCTATGTCTCAAAAGTTGTCTATTCTGTTTTTCATCCTTTCTTAAAAAAAAATCAATCCTCTTATGAACTCATGTCTTTCTCATAGAACCTTATTAAATGCAGCTGATAAATAACAACTAACACTAGGAACATTCTTTTTCAAAAAGTGTTCAGGTAAAACTTCAATTTTATTGTGTCATTATATGTCTTCCAAGTTATCCATTGTGCATTTTATGAAATACCATTGAAAACACAGGTTACTCTTTCTCTAGATCTCTGTTTCCTCCCTAGCCAACAATAAAAGAAGTGATACGTACTTTTGGTTTTTGATTTAGGCAACCCCTCACTTCTAGCACCAGTTTCATTATTTGTCAAGTGAACTAAAATAACAAACAACCCCAACATCTCAGTGACTTATTACATTAAATACTTATTTCTTGTTCATGTTGTGTAAGAGTTGGTAATTAGCTGAAGCTCTATCTCAGCCGTGGTTCCATTTCATGTATTCTTCATTTGATCAATGTTGTAGAAGTAGTCCCAATATGGCACATACTCATTTCAGTATCTTGTACTCTCCATCTTTGTTAAGAACAGTTTCCAAAAGCTCCTTACTTTTAGAGCTCCATGTTAGAGTTGGCCAGAAGAAGATTTTGCTTGATATCTGTGAGACAGAAGTAAAACAGTGGCCATTACTCTCTGAAGAATATCAGAATAACATACCATTATGGCAAATGGGGAAGTGTTGAGTGCACTCTAGTTCATTCTTGCTCTTTTTTGCTCTAAATTTAATATCCTTCCTAAGTGCTATCCTGTTGACCAATGTTGGTGACCAGTAAATGTTTGGCTGTGGATGTACATTGACAAAAGACCTCCCCACAATCTTTCCCTTCCATGGTTAGATGTGCTTGACTTCTCATATTCATTAATGACTTCTCTGATTCTCAAAAATCTTTGTCTAGTCTTTCAATTTTTTGTCTCTTTCTATATTTGTATAATTTCAAATTCTTAAAATAAATCCCTTATTCTATAAAACTGCCTCCCATTGCCTTTGAATCCTACTTAATACACCTGTAGTCTGACAGACAAAAAGATCACATTTAAAGTGACTGCTTGGATGCAGCGTGGATCACCACTCCTTATGTTCTATTGACATTGGCTAAAACATGGCCAGTATGAACATCATTGGGACTGGAAGAATCCTTGCATGTGGGTATGAGTGCCTGAATATTTGCCAAAATAATATAATCTACCACCCTTACCATTCCCTCAGGCAATCACTAGGTTGTAAGTTTGCATTAAGCATTGAGAGCCCTCAGCAAGTTTTGGGGATAGACACAATTCCACAGAAATCACATGATTGACTGGAGGAAGAGGATATTTTCCAAAGTCATTTCAGGGATTGGTACAAGGAAACAAGGATAATCTGTGTGGAGCTGTGACTCACATGTGTCCACCATGATTAATTGCTAGCAAATGCAATAATTGTTCATTTTGTAGTGAAGTTTCAACTATCCTAAAATAATCTTTCAGATCTTTTTTTTTAAACCAGAATTAAAGATTTCCCTCAAGTAACATCAGTATCATGGCTGAATAAAACATCCCTCATCATACCCCTTCCCACAACAGCAATAATTTGGCATCCATCCACAATTAAAAGTACCTATGCTAAGCGAAATAAGTCAATCAGAGAAAGACATGTATCCTAATCTCACTGATATGAGGAATTCTTAATCTCAGGAAACAAACTGAGGGTTGCTGGAGTAGTGGGGGGTGGGAGGGGTGGGGTGGCTGGGTGATAGACATTGGGGAGGGTATCTGCTATGGTGAGCGCTGTGAATTGTGTAAGACTGTTGAATCACAGACCTGTACCTCTGAAACAAATAATACATTATATGTTAAAAAAAAAAAAAAAGAAGAAGAAGAAGATAGCAGGAAAGGAAAAATGAAGGGGGGGAATTGGAGGGGGAGACAAACCATGAAAGACTATGGACTCTGAGAAACAAACTGAGCATTCTAGAGGGGAGGCGGTGGGGGAATGGGTTAGCTTGGTGATGGGTATTAAAGAGGGCACGTATTGAATGGAGCACTGGGTGTTATATGCAAATAATGAATCATGGAACACTACATCAAAAACTAATGATGTAATGTATGGTGATTAACACAACATAATAAAATAAAAATTTTTTAAAAAGTATCTTTGTAGGAGCTGTGGGACCCAGTACCATGTATTAAGAGACCCAGAGAGAATCTTGCCCACCTCTGCATTAGGTAATAGGCATAAACACTTTGGTCCTAACTGTGGACCATGCAGTGACCTATGAACTGGTTCTAGCCCCTCTCAGCTGAAGTCCAGGAGTCCTTGGACAACATTCTCAGACAATCACCCATAGATGAAAGAGCTTTTGTGGAAGTAGAGCTTTCTAGCAGTACAGCTTTCTACAGCTTTCTTCAGAACACTGTTGAAACAACAACAAAATTATAAGTTTGGATACATTAAAGACGGTAAGAGTAACAGTTTGACTTTACCTGCATCACCCCTCATCCAAGGTAGCACAGCTCAGTGCCAAGAAATACCCTCATGATTTCCCTGTGGGGAAAAACAAAAGTGTGTGAGTAAATACCTGGATTCCCCAGCTGTGCAGGACAGTGCCAAGAAGGCCCATTTCTCCCTTGCCTCATGAAGAGCACTGAGTCATGAACTGCATCACTGGGGAACAGAAAGAGGCTGGCAAAGTAGTCAATAGGATTCTTAGAGTCCATTAAAGGGGCATGGATCCTGCTAACTCAGATCAAGGACTCTATCAAGAAGCACAGTCACAAGAGCTGGGGATGCATCACATGCCTATTTCCCCAACTCACCAATGGGCAGCCCTAGTAATCTGCATACCTCACTCCCCCACACCATGTGGCCAGCTCCCCGGTTCATGCTTTGAACAGCAGTAATAGCAAACATTGACAGACAGCTATGAGCACACGGAGAAGATCAGCCAGAATCCATGGGCCAGAGAGAGATCACAAGCTTGAGTTTTTATCTCTGCTCTTGGGAAATCAAAAGAGAGGCTGTCAGCACCCAGCCTGGTACACTACAGGATTAATAAAAGCATATAAACTTAAGAATTTTGCCACAAGAGGGAGCAAGAAGCATGGGGCAGGTATATAAATAGAAGGTCTGAGAAAGCTGCCAAAACCCTAGCAGAGCTAATGGAAATTATTTCTCATCTGAAGTCAGTTAGTAGGGCATCTGGGTGGCTCAGTCGGTTAAGCGTCTGCCTTCAGCTCAGGGTCCCAAGGGTCCTGGAATCCAGCCCCGCATCAGGCTCCCTGCTCAACAGGAAGCCTGCTTCTTCCACTCACACTCCCCTATTTGTGTTCCCTCTCTTGCTGTCTCTCTCTCTGTCAAATAAATAAATAAAATCTTAAAAAGAAAATAAAGTCAGTTAGTAAAGAGTAGAAGAGATGACTACTACTTCAAATGTGAAGACAAAGATTCAAGACTTCAAGGACTATAAGAAATCAAGGAAACATGACACCACCAAACATTCACAATAATCTGCCAGGAACCAACACCAAAACCATGAAGATCTGCAGTTGACGTGATAAAGAATTCAAAATACTGGAACTTTAAAAATCTAAAGCTCAATGAGCTATGAGAAAACATGGAAAGCAATTCAATACAATCAGAAAAATAATACATGAGAAAAATGAGAAGTTTAACGAGGATATAAAAATCAGGGGTGCCTGGGTGGCTCAGTCATTAAGCATCTGCCTTTGGCTCAGGTCATGATCCCAGGGTCCTGGGATCAAGCCCCACAACAGGCTCCCTGCTCAGCGGGTAGCCTGCTTCTCTCTCTCCTACTCCCCCTGCTTGTGTACCCTCTCTCACTGTCTCTTTCTCTGTCAAATAAATAAATAAAATCTTAAAAAAAATAAAGTCTACACAACTAACCATATAAAAAAAAAGATATAAAAATCACAAAAATGAACCAAACAAATTCTGGAGCTAAAGAATACAATGAATGAAATTTAAAAATGAAATAAAGCATCAAAAACAGTAAGGATCAAGCAAAAGAAAGAATCTATGATTTAGAGGACAGGGCCTTCAAATTACCTAGTTTGAGGAGAACAACAACAAAAGAATGAAAAAGAGTGAAGAAAATCTATGTGATCTATGGGATTCCATTAAAAGCAACAATCTTCTAATTATTGCAGTCCTATAGAACAGGAGAAGGGGGCAGCAAGTTTATTTAAAGAAATAGTGGCTGAGAACTTCCAAAATTGGAGAGCTATTTGGATATCCACATTCATTAACTTCATAGTTCACCAAACAAACTAAAGGGGTCATTCACCAAGAGTATATAACAATTATAAATATATATGCAACAAACATCAGAGCACCTAAATATATTAAACAAATACTAACAGATCTGAAAGAAGAAGTACAGGACAATACAATAATAGTAGGCTACTCCAATACCCTACATTCAACAATGGCTAGATTATCCAGACAGAAAATCAATAAAGAAACATTGGAGTTGAACTATACTTCTACAAAATGGATCTAGCAGACATATACAGAACATTCAATCTAAGAGGAGCAAAATACGCATTCTTCCAAGCACACATGGAACATTCTACAAAATAGTTCATATGATAGGTCACAAAACAAATTTTAGCAAATTGAAGAAGACTAAAATCATACCAAGTATCCTTTCTGATCACAGTGGTATGGAACTGGAAATCAGTAATAAAAGGAAAAGTGGAAAATTTACAAATATGTGGAAATTAACTCAGAGTAGATGAAAGACTTAAACATAAAACCTGAAACTGTAATACTCCTAGAGGAAAATATAGGTAACAATGTTCTGATATTGGTCTTGGCAACAGTTTTTTGGATATGACACCAAGATCATAAGCAACAAAAACAAAAGGAAATAAATGGGACTATATCAAATTAAAAAAGTTTCTGCACAGCAAAAGGAACAATCAGCAAAATAAAAACATGACCTGTGGAATGGGGAAAATATTTGCAAACCATATACCTGATAGGAAGTTAATATCCAAGGGAGAAGGAAGAGCAGTCTTTCACTTAATGCATGTGTATATGAAGACAGTTTATATGACACAATACAGAACTTTTAAACAAACAAACAAACATAAAAAATTTAATATCCAGGGCGCCTGGGTGGCTCAGTTGGTTAAGCGACTGCCTTCGGCTCGGGTCATGATCCTGGAGTCCCGGGATCGAGTCCCGCATCGGGCTCCCTGCTCGGCGGGGAGTCTGCTTCTCCCTCTGACCCTCCCCCCTCTCATGTGCTCTCTCTCATTCTCTCTCTCAAATAAATAAATAAAATCTTTAAAAAAAAAAAAAAAAAATTTAATATCCAAAATATATACAGAACTCATACATACAACTTGATAGCAAAAAAACAAGAACAAAAACAATCTGATTAAAAAATGAGAAGAACTGAATAGACATTTTCCCAAAGTAGACGTAAAAATGGCTAAACAGGTACATGGAAGATGCTCAACATTACTAATCATGAGGGAGATGCAAACCCAAACCGCAATGAGACATCACCCCACATCTATTACAATGGCTATCATCAAAGAGACAAAAGATAACAAGTATTGGGAACCCTTGTGCACTATTGGTAGGACTATAAATTGGTGCAGCCACTATGGAAAACAGTATGGAGATTCCTCAAAAATTTAGGACTAGAACTACCCTATGACCCAGCAATCCCACTTCTGGGTATTTATCCAAAATATTTGAAATCAGTTCTTGAAAAGATTTGAACTCCCATGTTCAAAGCAGCATTATTCACAATAGCAAAGACACAGAAACAACCTAAGTGTCCCTCTACAGGTGAATGGATAAAGATGTATGTACATATATATATATATATATATATATATATATATATATATGTATATTATACACACATATACACAATGAAATGAGAAAGAAAGAAATCCTGTCATTTGCAACATGATGTAACTTGAAGGCATTATGCTAACTGAAATAAGTCAGACAGAGAATGACAAATGCTATACAATATCACTTAAATGTGAAATCTAAAAAAGCCAAACTCAGAAAGTAGAAGAGTGGTTGCCAGGGACTGGGGGTTAGGGGAAATGAGATGGTGGTCAAAGGGTACAAATTTTCAGTTTTAAGATGAATATGTTCTAGGGATCTGATGTACAGCATAGTGATTATAGTTAATAATACTGTATTATATAATTGAAAGTTGCTACAAGAGTAGATTTTTAATGTTCTCACCAGAAAAAAAGAGATTAATATTACATGAGGTGAGAGAGGTGTGAACTAACCCTACTGTGGTAATTGTTTCTCAATATATGAGTATCAAGTTATCACATTGTACACCTTAAACTTATACTCTATGCCAATTATATCTCAATAAAGCCGGAAAAAAAATAAAAAAAATCCCAAGCATATTTTTAAGGATAATCATTTGAACTAAATATACAAAGTATTGAAACTCTATTCTTATCCAAGATTTGGTATATCATGTGAACATCCCTTATCACCCAAAATACTAGTTTTTTGGAGGGCTTGTTTGGTCCCTAAACTAGCACTTTCATGTTAGTGAATGTTATTCATAGTCTACAGGGCACCCCTGTCTCTTTGTAAACTTTACATGTGCTTAACCAAGAATTAATTAATTAATTAATTTTAAGATTTTATGTATCTATTTGAGAGAGAGAGAGCACGAGTGATAGAGAGAGAGCATGAGCATGGCAGAGGGGGGCAGGAGAAGGAGAAGCAGACTCTTCTGAGCGGGGAACCCAATGTGGGACTTGATCCCAAGCAGGACCCTGAGATCATGACCTGAGCTAAAGGCAGACTCTTAACTGACTGAGCCACCCAGGCACCCTAACCAAGAATTTAAAGGCAATAGTTTCTTAACAGAAGAGTGCTGCTTCTCCCTGCTAGTATTCCCACTTCTTTTTCTACTGCAATTAAAATCATACTTCTGAAGCGAGGATCATAAAGGATCTTCTTACCTGATTGTAGTTAGTAACACACAAAGCCTCCCAAACATCTTTAGGAACAAACCAAACAACCTAATTCAGGTGGCCAAGAAGCTCCCTCTTCAGAGTTGTCCCCTTCTGTGCCATTTTAATTGCTTTCTGAGTTTCACAGAAAGCTGACATTTTCAGTGAAGACATCAAGACCAACGCAGAGCCAACCCACGGCTGTGTACAGCCTCACATTTCAGGCTTTTACAAATATTTTTAGCTGGATCCAGTCCATAGTGCTAAATATGCTCTATTACATCTATTCCCATGGAAACAGACATGATATCATAAACACAGGATTATAAATTCACTGCCTGATTAGGGAAAAAAATAAGAAAATAAAATCTTCTTTGGCTAAAAGAACAAGAGCTCTTATTTGAACAACAACAACAAACCCGGTGGTGGGAGCAAGGAAGACATTGAAAACAACAAAAAGTTATCTTTTCTTTCAAAAATTTAGTTTTCCCAAAAGGAAAAAAAATGTAGTTTGAAAGCTGGAATTGACCTATTAGACACAAATTTAATGAGAAAATAATTCCAAGTGATGTCAGCTACTTAAGGCTGGCAGTTATTTTCAGGGCTAGTCATTCCATTATTTTACTGAGCAGCAGCTGGTAAGGAAAACCACACTCAGTGTAACAGCCCACTTTGGGACTATTACACCAGCCAGCTAACTCTGCCTCTCCCCTTTCAACTATGTCACTCAGAACCCCTAATGACTTTCCTCATCCAACAGAATAACATGGAAACTCTTTCATCTGGCCTTCAAGGCTCTCCAGAATCTGATCCCAAACTTACATAGTAAATCAAACTTTAGGACTTTTTTATATGTACCTTCTATGCAATTCAAGTCAAAATGAGCTGTTTAGTTGTGCACAGTGCTTGTACATTTCTGTCAACTATATTTTGCTCCTGTTTTTCCCCCTGAAGAAAAAGTTCTGACCCACCACCTCCATAATTTAAAATCCTACCTATCCTTCAAGTCACGCATCAAGTGTGGCTTCCAGTTAGAAAGCTACCTTCATTGCCCTAGCCATAAAAAACTTCCCTGTCATAAACCCAAGACACTGCTTGAATTGTCTTTCTCTCTTAGTCTTTCTGTCCTTCATCATTAGACTGTAAGCCATTATATTGAATTTGAAAAACACAAATAATCAATGTTTACTAAACATTACTGAAAGTAGCAAGCAATGGAGATGTTGAAATTTTTCATCTCTATAAAAATTTAATCTAAATGTATCAAATCCAAGTAGAACTTAAACTGGGGGGGAAAGAAAAGCTACTTGTAAATCTCAGTGCTGCATTGAAGTGAATGAGCAAATAATTCATTTGGAATACTCATATTTCATTCCCAAGATTTCCGTAAGCCATGGTGAGAAGTGTTGATACTTTAGCATCCTCCTTTTATAGATAAGAAAATGTATGTGCAGAGAGGCTGTATGGTTTACCCAAGTAACAGTGGAAATCAGAGCTAAAGCTAGGATTAGAGCTGACAGCATTCAGGTCAACAGCTTCATTCACTCAGCTGTATCTCTTAAGAAGCCATTTCTAAGCTTCTGACGGAGTGGTTCTGAACTCTACCATTATACCGAGTAGTTTTGTTTTTTATCTGAGTACTTCACATACCTCAGTGTCCCCACTGAAAATCAGTCTGATAATTTGCAGCATTAAAATTATTCTAAATAGCACAACTCCCACATTCCTCCCATATCTGAATAATTCAGGTTAAGAATTTTAAGTCATTAAAAGGGCACCCTGAACCTTTTCCAATTAAATGACAAAATAGACCTCCCAGAACAGTGACAGTCACAGAAAGCCCATATTATAACTCAATATTGATATATAATAATTGAGCTAAAATAAACTGCAATGAAAGTAGGCGATAAACAATTCAAGAAAACATCAACACAATTTAATTGTATTATGATTGCTTTGTAATAATTAAACATCAAAGTCAACATGTATAAAAGGATACTTCTGAAGCAAGAGCACAAATTCCCTCAAAGCCAACTTTGTTTGAAGATAAGCTGTAGAGTCTAGTAAAAAGAAAAATTAAAAGGCCCCCTGTGTAAAAACGTTTGGAAATTGAATGGAAGTTTAAATAGCTATTGAACTGTATTAACTGTTGGGGGGAAGGGTGGATTTTTCCATAAACTTCAAAGAATTTTCAAACAATTCAATATTATACTCTTTCCCACCTAATTCCCCAATTTATTAATAAAAATTTCTATTAGACTACATTCTCTAAAAGAATCAGAGAAAATCAAACCCTGGAAGTTACAAGAACAAAGAAAGGGCATGCAGGTCCTCATTAGTGAGAAAATGTATCACACTTTTTCTTCTGTGATGGGAAATAATGTCTGCACAGCAACCCACCCAAGTAACAGAGCAGTTTCCGAGGTCTATGTCTTTTAAAATGGACTGATGACAAATAATCTGACCCAATTTTCTGCCCTGTTTGCACAAAGCAGCACAATTTTGAAAGTTCTAGGAAACCCAAATATTTCTCTGTAAAATTGCAAGTGTCAAGTATTTTTATAGCAACATAAGGAGTTCTATTGAGACAAATACTGGGCAATTTCTTTCTTCCTAAAATCTATTTAGCCAATTCTACTGCTGGGAGGTATAGCAATTAAAATTTAAAGAGAGCTGAATATGTTCTAGGTATCGTTTTAATATCAGCTACTTGAAAATAATGCCTGTGGTGGTGTACTTTTGTTATTATTATCTTTCTACATTTTTCTACAACGGGTGACATAAATGCACCCTTTCTTCCCACCTAAAAACTATCCGCAAAGAAAACAAGGTTTCCTTCTTAGGGTAAGTCTATAAATCATGTCATAATAAATCAGGACGAGATATACAAAGTCACCTTAAGAATTCTGAATGCCTTCCAAGACAGGAAATCTTATTAACATATCTAAACACAGTCTGCTTGAGTCAGAAGCAGAGTTGGTCTGCTCTGGAATCATAGATAAACCAAGAAGCATACCTTCAAGGACTACTCAGACCAGCATGTTTCCATAGCTGAGTGGGTCTCTAACTTGCTGCACTTTGGAATCACCAGGGAGATTTTAAACTATTGATGTTTAGGTCCTACCTTGAGAAATCCTGATTTGAACTGATCTGGGTTGTGCCTAGGACACTGTAACTTTTTTAAACTTTCCAGAACTGCTACCTTATCTTCGAGCTGTGACCAACATATTGTAAACACAAGCCCATCAAGTTATTGGAAGAGGTAAAGAATGATTTTCCCTATGAGTTTTGTATTATAGAGGTATGACATAGAATATCATATTATGTTGCATTTGGAAAATGAAAGAATGAACAAGGCCATTGGAAAAGAAAGTATCTAAAACCTATTGAGATACAAGGTGAAGTTTGAAACAATAAATTCCTAAGACTTTTTTTTCTACTTTACCCTCAACCTTTCTTATGAATCTACTGGTTACTATGGAAGAAGGAAGAATTGAGAGAAGGCTGGAAAAATTTTGGTAATTTATTAAATGAAACTTTGCTTAACTTCTATAGGGTGTCATGAAAATGTGGCCAAATTATCATTATTATCATCAGCAGCATATTTATCATTACCATCATTATCATCATCATCATCAAAATTTCCTTCACCCAACTGGTCTCTGCTTTAATTTACATTAATTAAAAATACTAGGAGCCATAGCTGTATGGTGAATAAGGATAAGTCCTGTACATCTTAACTGAGTAAGTGAAACAAAGAGAATGAATCTTGAAGTATACCACAAATAGAGGTACTCATCAAATATTGTTTTTTTTTTCCCTATACCACAGGGAATCTAGGACCATACATGTAAGAGTTGTGATCATAATCCTTAACGATATAAGAGCTAGGTTTAACTATTTTTTTACCAGATATTTAGATATTTATTGTTAAATATTTAAATTATTTTTACTCTATATGTGTTATAAACAAATAATATCCAAAAAAGCTTAAAAGTTTATTATATACTTTTTAAATCCATCCAATATTTAGGAAGGAAAAGTCAAACAGGGGCATATAAATGTAGTAAAAAATAAAAAGTTGCCTTCCATACTCTTCAGTGTCAGAATTTCTTTCACTGTTTATATGCATAATCTCTACCTTTTGTAGAATTACACATTTTCTCAGTTCAATCAAGAAATAACCTATGTGAGATCAATATGTAACTAATATTTTCTCACATTCAACCACCCTTTGGATTCAAAATAAGTAACACAAACAGTAATAACTCAAATTTTGTTTGTACATTGCTACCTCCTGTCTAGTCTTAGATCTCTAGTCTTATCCCTAGGTTATCATCCTTAGGGTACCTCAGAGGTGTTAACTGGCAGCTGATTTTGCCTCAGTTTATCATTCATTCCACACTAGGTTTGGGCACCTTGAGTGTACTAGGTAAATCCCTTCCTTAACATCTACCTCTTGAAGATGATGACTCCCATAAGCTCCTTCCACTGATCTGTTCTGGAACAACCCTGATTATCTACTCGGGTCTCCCCCTTCTCCTCAGATGTTCCAAAGAAAGAGGTGACAAAAGTGGAACTGAATGTACTTTCATCCTTACTGGGCTGAGGCTTTCCTGTCCTCTATGATCTGAAGAGAATACTCAGTTTTTTAAAGCTGTGTCATCTTTCATTATCTGACCACTGAGTTTGTGTCTCTACCTAGGAGAATCCCTTACAAAAATGAGATCTTTCAGCTTCTACCTGCAATCTTAGTTTCAATAAGGCTCCTACCCAGGCCTCTTAGTTTTAACAGAAAATACTTACCTTCCCTCAGTCTCTGTCTTCAGGATCATATCTTTTCCAGTTTCCTTTGTCAGTTCATACCAATGCATCCAAATACAAGTCCGGGAACCATTTCCCCTACTATTTTATTACCCACTTTCAATTACAGTTTTGTCTTAGAGATGGCTCTGCTCTTTGTAAATTTAGGTAGCAAAACTGATGCATATAAAGAGTAAATAATATTTGACAGTATAAAAAAGTTACTTTCTATATATCCTAAGTTAATACAAATAAAAAAATTATTCAATTTTTAAAAACTATGAATCTAATCTAAAATAACATCAGGCTGGCTTTTTGCAAATAGTCAAAAGCAATCTACAAAAATGAGGAAATGACATGTTGAGGTAGATCAGTGTTACTGGATGGGCATGGTTTGGGCAGATCTCAAACAAGCTACACAAGTAGTTAAATTGAGGAACAAAGTATATTTATAATGAAAGGAACATATATTTAGCATAGTTAAAATCTCTGCCATCCTTGCCATGGATCTTTGGCTCAGGGTTGGGCATCAACTAAAAAGCCAGATACCTGTATAGATTACTCCAAAACTGACTCAAAAGCTAGCACTCTTTTACAGATTGATATTGAACCAATGAGATCCTCCTTCTCAGGGAGTTTGAATGTATGACTTATGGAGAGAGCTAGCCGGCTTTAGAAAAAACAGAAAGACAAAAACATGTACATGTAAAGAAAAAAAGTAGGGGCACCTGGGTGGCTCAGCCGTTAAGCGTCTGCCTTCGGCTCAGGTTATGATCCCAGGGTCCTGGGATGGAGCCCCACATCAGGTTCCCTGCTCAGTGGATAGCCTGCTTCTCCCTCTCCCACTCACCCTGCTTGTGTTCCTGCTCTCACTAACTCTCTCTCTGTCAAATAAATAAATAAAATCTTAAAGAAAAAAGAAAAAAGTAGAGGGGCGCCTGGGTGGCTCAGTCAGTTACACATCTGCCTTTGGCTCAGATCATGATCCCAGGGTTCTGGGATGGAGCCCCGCATTAGGCTCCTTACTCAGCAGGGAGCCTGCTTCTCCCTCTGCTGCTCCCCCTGCTTGTGCTCTCTCTCTCTCTCTGACAAATAAATAAAAATCTTTGAAAAGAAATAAAAAGAAAAAAATAGAGAAGAGTGATGACAATGACAAGAAAGTCATCAAGTCACCATCCTGATGCCAGGGCTGGAGGAAGAGTGGGAGAGTGTAGGTGGTAGGAAAGTTAACATTTACGATCAGTAAGTGCCAGGCACTGCTCTATGCTTAACAAGCAGTAACTCATCCATTCTTTTTTTTTTTTTAAGATTTTATTTATTATTTGAGAGAGCGAGCATGAGTCGAGAGGAGGGGCAGAAAGAGAGGGAAAAGTAGACTCCCCGCTAAGCAGGAAGCCCGATGTGGGGCTCCATCCCAGGACTCTGAGATCATGACCTGAGTAACTCATCCATTCTTCACCTGAAAAACAATGGGAAAGATACTGTTTTTATCTGCATTTTACAGCCATTGTGGTACCGACCCGATATCTTAGCGCTGAAAAGGGGTTGAGGGTATGGGCTCTGAGACAGACTGCCTCAGTTTGAATACTGGCTCTGCTGTTGTGAAAACCAAGTGAGTTAATATTTGTAAGTGTGATTAAAATACTGCCTGCACCTAGTAATCACTATATAAATGTGTAGCAATTACAAAAATATAACTAAACATGCAAAAATATCATGCCAGTCAGTTATTAGTCAGTGTTTACCAGAGAAACAGAGCCAATAGGATATGTAGAGATATATATAAGGGAAAATTTATTTATTTAGGAACTGGCTCGTGTGGTTATGGAGGCTACGAAGTTCTACAGTCTACTGTCTGGAAGCTGGAGAACCAGGAAAGCTGGTAGTATAATTCATCCTGGGTCAAAAGGCCTGAAAACTAAAGGAGCTTATGGAGTTGCTCCCAGTTACATGACTGAAGACAAGAGAACTGTAAGACTATTGGTGAAGGTCCCAGAGTCTGAAGGCCCAAGAACCAGGAGCTCTAATGTCAGAACAGGAGAAGATGAACATTCCAGCTCAAGAAGAGAGAGAGAGAGAATTCCTCTTTCCTGTAACTTTTTGTTCCATTCAGGCCCTCAATGAATTGGATAATACCTATCACATTAGTGAGAGTGGATCTTTATTCAATCTACAGATTCAAATGCTAGTATCTTCCAGAAACCTTCTCTGGCACATCCAGAAATGATGTTTTACAGCTATCTAGGCATCTTTTAGCCCAGTCAAGTTGACATACAAAATTAACCATCACAAACTCCATATGTGTGCTCTTTATAAAAAAAGATTTTATGTATTTATTTGACAGAGAGAGAGAGTGCGTGCGCCAGGGGGAGCGGCAGGCAGAGGGAGACGGAGAAGCAGGCTCCCCACTGAGCAGGGGGCCCAACTCAGGGCTCCATCCCAGGACCCTGGGATCATGACCTGAGCCAAAGGCAGATGCTTAACCAACTGAGCCACCTAGGCACCCCCAACTGTATGCTCTTAATAGTTGTGTTGTAGAGTAAGAGCAGAAATTGATAGCTGCAATTTTGAGGAGACAAAATAAATATGTGTTTTAGATCTATGTGTATTGTACAGGGTGATGCTTTGCACAACTCCAGGCATTGGAGGAGCTGTCCACATAGGCTACAGCATAAATGATGAGCTCCCTACAAGACAGAACAATGTAAATGGCTGCCCCTGCATTTCTTCAACATGCCAGTCCAGATCCTGAATGAAGTCCCTGTTCTGTGTCCCAGGCAGACTGTGTAATAGTATTCCCCTGGAACTGGTTTACAGTGAAGAGTTCAGTCCACTTTGCTTGTCAGTGGATCCTTACTACAAATCACTGTTACTATAGGACTTAAAAAATATTTAGATAAAATGAGAAGGGGCCTCTTCCTTGCAATTCCAAAGGGTCATATTAACACATGCACATTGAGATAAAAGTTTAAAAGGAAATTGTCCTCATTCCTTTGGGTTGGATTTATTAATACCTATTTCAATTTTGTGTAATTAATGTGGCTTGTGCATATATTTGAATGAACAGATATGCTCTAGAAATCTGATGTACACTTAAGTAGATTTAATTAATATCTGTCAACCAAGGTTTAAATAAAATGTAACCATTTTATAGTCTTCTGGTTTTTTAATGAGATGAAAAGGAAAAAGGCAATTTGACAGTATCTACAACCTAAAATCTTGGAGCGTTTCCCTAAGCCAACATGTCTGCTTTTGCCTTATTTTGCATCAAGCTATCAGTAAGAAAACTTTACAGATTTTTTCCTAAAAATGTCTTCCTTCTTTACGCTGGATGTGTGAATGACTCTCCAGGGTAGCAAATTTCACTGTTCCATTATGTGGCAAATAATCAGTGTTGGTGAATAAAATTTTCTTTTTAAATGCCTTAGAAATCATCAGAAACTTCATGCAGAATATATATTCTTTCAATCAAGACATATTCTGGAAAAATTATTTTGGTGGAAAAGAATTTAAAATTAATATAGTTCTTTTAAAAATCAGCATATTAGTTAATCATTGCCCTTCTATCTTGTCATTAATAATTATTAGAAGTACTTGAAAATAGAACTTTGGAATCTTACAGTTTATATTTAAAATTTCTCAAATGAGATATTGATAAATTATACTTATGGAATGTAACCATTTCATAATATTTTAGTACAGAGATATAGAAAAATGCTTGGAAAAAAAGATCAATTTTATATGTTTATAAAGACAATAAGTAGAGAAAACATATACAACATTAATATTAAGATAATTTTTAAGTAAAGTCTTTGAAAATACCAAAAAACAAAAGGTTGTGTTTAAAAACAGAAGTCAGCATTATAGCCCCATTTTTTTCTCAATTACGTGCCTTATTAGATAATAGAAAAGATTGCTCTTGAATTGCCTAGACACTGTGTCAAATTGCCCAAGATTAATAGTATCATGTCTATAGCAATAGGGATAAATTTTTTTATCCTATTTAACATTTCATATAGCAAGTTACTCATGCATTCAACTGTAATGTACCTGTAAACACAAGTCAGTTAGGCAGAATGGGCAAAATTCAGCCAGATCCCAGTCTGGAGCTATGGAAAAAGAATTATTTCTCTGTTTCCTGGCCCTACTGAGATAAGAGAGATCTCAATTTCAATGACATTTTACTTAATTCACGTATGTTTTTCAAGCATTTGGAGCAGAATTAGGTATTGTTTGATCTAATACCAAATTTATGTATCCTTTCTTCTAAATCAGCTGATTGCTCAAGTACAAGAACAAACCATCATTTATTTAATATGAAATTTAAAGAAGGAAAGATTATTTCTGTAGTTTCTTTTCTTTCCGTTGACTTAACATAAAACAAAAGAAAGCAATGGTGCATACAATCATGACTGAGAAAACATCCCCGAAAGGAATGTTTTGTAAATATCAGAAATTCTCTACAGGAATAGAAACATAATGAGCTGTTCTTTCTGAACATAAATTGGAAGAAGACAAATTATAAGATAGTATTGTAAAACTGTTGATATCTCTTTTCAACTCCTTAATTTTGTTCCCTTTCTGATTTAAATAAACCTGAAAAGTCAAGGCTATATTGGTCTTGAATCACTAAAATGAGTAGAAAGAAAATCACCTTCACATACTCACCAGCTTTAACAAAAAGGGCTGAGTTGATTTGTAAATGAAAACTGTAAAAATTATATGAAGTTTCAGGCTAACAATAACATAATTTAAATAAAACTAGTTTATTTGAATATCACACACAAACAACTTGCCAAATTTTGACACACACACACACAAAAAAAAAGCCCAATTCCCAGGCTTTGATTGACAGCTATTCTTTGAAGGAAAGTTCAATTGTTACTTATAACAGAAGTTATAATATTTAAGTCTATTATGTAAATTTGGGGATATGGAATTCATGAGCAGCTTAAGATAATTAGATTTGGGTCCTCAACTACTATATCATGTCAATACTGGCATTAACTCTTGAGAGCAGAAAGAAAAAACAATCTGCCAGTAGAATTATTTGCCTAAAAAAAAATACATCTGATTGAAATGGGAGGTTCTAAATCATCTGTTACTCAAAACTAGATACACTGAACGAGGCAAACGAATTACTTATTTCTGTAATGAACCATAGAATATAGTAGTGAGCTTCAGCTGGCTCATACCAGATTATGAATTCTGATTATTTAATTTTCAGGAATTTTCCAAGCTGGTTGTTAAACACAACTATTATTAAAAATTAAATTACATAAATTTACAATTCAGTAAATTTTGCATGTATTAAATACTCAAACCTCATCACTTCCCAATTATTTTAGTATATCTTATAATTATCTTTGTTATTGGTATTATTTATCTCTCTCATTTCTATATGGAAGAAATATTGTAGTGGGCCACTGCACACCTCTTCCCAGTTCTATGTTCTTTGACACAATGTCAGTAGCTAAAGTCAGCAGTTGCAAGAATATTTATACCACAGTAATTGGCAAATATTAAACATCAAGTCTTGATAGAGCAGTGTAAACCAAGTGTATTATGGCTGTATCTGTTACACTGTGAATAGACAAAATATTAGGAAATATTCTTCCAGTACTTAAAAACTATGATCTGATTCAGCAAAGAAGTTGGTCATGTAATTGGCAATTGAGTGAAATTCCAACATGTGTTTACAGTTTCATTTTGTCTTTCTTAACACAAATAAAAATATCAACCAACAGTAATGTTGAAATACAAGCATCCATCAGTTGCAACTACAGCTTGTCTGTAGATATATAAATTTGGCAAAAACCAAACAAAGCATTATGTGAGAATCAATTGGCTATGTGGAACCTACAGTAAACATTATTGCATACTTTACATTATTTGTAAAGTGTGCACTACACATCCTTTATGTCAGTAAAACAATACATTTATATATATGCACTGTTTTGTTTTGTTTTAGGGAAACCAGTTGTTAACTTGTACCAGCACACTAGCGATTTTTGTGTCACTGTCTTGGCCTAGCATAGGTAAATGAGGAGGTTTTTTTTTTTTTTTTTTTAAGTGTTCTGAACCTGTATGGAGCAGCTGAATCTGCTCAAAGTGAGTAGCACCTGGCTCTTCCCTAAATGCTTTAGAAGTCCCCGCGGGTTTGCCAGTTAGGGGAAGGAAACTTCTCTGTCACAACTGTGCCCACATTTGATTGCATAGAAAAATTTATTATAAACTGAGGTGAACAAATGGCAGATAAGGTAATTGCTCTAATTAAATCATCAATCCCAACAAAAGGGATTAAGAAATTTCAAAGGTTAATTCAGAAAACTACAATGTAGTCAAATTCTTCCATCTTTCTGCTCTGCCATTCTCAGAATTTTGGTTTTTATCTTTAAAATGGTTGTAACAGCTCCAGCGATCATATTCTCATGGTAAAATATGCAATTGCAGAAGAATACAAACTCTTTCCTTACTTTAGGCAAGAAAAACTTGCAGCAAGTTCTCAACAGACTTTCTTTCGTTTTGCATTGTATCACACACACACTCCTAACACAACTACAGGCAAGAGAATTGAACTATCCTGACTGATTCCCTTTGTCTCATACCCCCTAAAACTCAAAGCATCCTGACACATAAACAAAACTGAAATTCAAAGAAGAAAATGAGGTTGTAACCAACAGTACTCCTGCAAGAACAACTACAAAGAGAGAACACCCATCTTTGCCCTCGGAGAACTCAATTTTTTTAAGATTTTATTTATTTATTTGAGAGAGTGAGAGAGAGAGAGAGAGAGAGAGTGTGTGTGTGTGTGTGTGTGTGTGTGTGTGTGTGTGTGTGTGTGCTGGGGAGGGGAGAGGGAGAGAGAGAATCCTTGAGCAGACTTCCTGTTGAATTGGAGCCCCATGCGGGGCTCAATCTCAGGACCCTGAGATCATGACATGAGCCAAAACCAAGAGTCCGATACTTAACCAACTGAACCATCCAGGTGCCCCTCATCTGTTTTTTAATTAATTAAACAGAGAAGTAAATGCACAATTACAGTTCATTGTGATCAGAACTCTGATAGTCCCTCAGCTGGGCCATCTCAACATTGTGAATTAAAATGGAAATAAAATATGTGACATAGGCAAACATAAATTTACAATAAAATCCACATGAGTACATACATTCTGATGAGTGAGCCCAAACATATGAGAACTCTAAGCTAGGTTCCAATCCCTACTTCTTCCCATAACTTCGTGTTTAACATTGAACAAATTCTTTAGTTTCCTGATCTTCAAAGAGTGAATGTACATGTTAAGTCAAATTTAAAAGGAAGAGAAAAAAGAAATCATATACATGAAGTGATATCTTGTGGGGTCACAATGAATGATCACTATCTTGATAACAATAGATTTTTTTGGCCTCCTCACTAAGAGAATATTTACATAAATATTAGAGAGAGGAACACTGAAAGTGCAGGAATATTTTCAGCTAAATTGGTTAACTTGAAATTAGGTCTCTCAAAGAAAGAAAAGTGTGTATGGAAACTAAAAAGCAAGAATGTGAAAGACAGTTTGTCAGAGGATGCTCCATCTTGGCATCAATATACTTTTGCCTTAAATAAAAAAAAAAAAAAAAAAAAAAAACCTTTCACCTTGCTAAGATTTCAGTTGTTCAATCAACAAATATGTATTGTGTGGGAGGGTTTTCAGATTATTTACGGTCTTTCCAAGTCATCAAGACTCCAGAAAGATCATGGCTCTGGAGAAAAGTAAAGCTCCTAACTCTAAGATGATTGAATAAATGAAAGAGTAAATGATTGAATTTCTTGGTGGTGGCATAATCTCTGCCACCTTATAGCTATAAGCCAAAATGACAGGATCAGCTTTTTAAGACATGAGCCAAAAAGTGAATTTCATCTTCTTTCCTTTTGCTTTCTTCCTTTCTCCATTCATCTACATCTCAGTTTGCAGGCATCATATGAAACATTGTGCTAGGTTCTGGGAATGCAAGTAATTTTCACCATGATCTTAGCTGTCCAAAAAGTTACTATCTAGTGAAATAAAGAAATATATAGCCCAATGCAACATACTGAATACCTCAAGAGATGCATGTGTAGCATGGTATAGGAACCGCTGGAGCCAAATTTAATTTTTTCCAAATATAGTATTTTAAAAAAAGATACTAGATGACTGTAATAAATACAATTTTAGAAACATCATCTGTCTGTATGCTTAATTTTCAAAGAAGTAACTATACCTCTTTGAATATGCTATGTCTGCTTCAATAAAATCACTGAACCATAAACTAGAAAAACATCACAACTTTCATCTCTTCTAGGGATTTACTATCAAGCACCGTTGTCTAAATCATTCAAACTACATAGTTGTCTATCAAAACTTGGTGATTCCCTAGGGATCAAGAATTCACAACAAACTAACAACCCTTGGCAACCTATGTCAGTATTTGATCTATCATGCTGGAAAAGACATTTTCCCTATGTTTGCCCTTCCCTAACAAAAAACACAGTCCATTTCTTCCTTCAGTTCAAACCTGGGAAGATGAAGAACAGGTGAACAAGGGAATGTTACCTTATAACATAGCTTTTTTGTATTTAAAGAGACTTATTAATTTGCCCTCTTGACTTATCTTTTCAGAATAAATGATGCCAAGCTTTTTGGATTATTAGCTTGAAAACAATTTCCCACCTGTCCAGTCATGTTAAATGGTCTCTAGCCTTTTCTCATTTCCCGAAATGGATTATTTTATTTTATTTTAAAGATATATTTATTTATTTTAGAGAGAGAGAGAGCATGAGAGAACAAGTGGGGGGCGGAGCAGAGGCAGAGGAAGAGAGAAGGTCCAAGCAGACTCCCTGCTGAGCACAGAGCCCCATGCTGGGCTTCATCTCACAACCCTGAGATCATGACCTGAGCCGAAATCAAGAATCAGATGCTTAATGAACTGAGCCACCCAGGAATCCCGTGAAATGTATGATTTTAAGCTGGATACAATATTCAAATAGAGTTCTCTTTCAAAGATTTGTGGAAAATGGTTTTTATAAGGGAAAGCAGAATTACTATTTTTTGAAATTATTAAAACTATATACAAATTTGGGTATTAAAATAATATTCATTTTAAAAATCTAAGATGGAAAGGCATTTATAAAGGTATCCCTTTACTGTAAAAAATTCAAAGGATATATGAGAGGTTGTGTAATTCTGTGAGTCAGCCTATGGTAAATCATTATTACTTGCCTTATCAAGCACTAGTTTACTAGAAAAATATAATTCTAAAAAAAAAACCCTTATAAACAACTGGTAATATCAAGTTATAACTTCTTTGTGAATTCTGCTTTTGAAGTGCTGATACACTTTATTTGACTTGGCGCAGTCCCCTCCCCTAACTTAACTTTTTGTTCTGAATTCTGACTGATTATTAGTCTGTTCTCCAGTGAGGGTAATTTTCTGTGATGGACATATTGGCTAAGAGTGGTAAACCTTTAAAAGTTTCTAAAGAAGTTAGAAAGTTTTGGTAAGCAACATTTATTCATCCATGCATACACAACCTTTACTCACAAAAATGTGGGACAGCTAACACACAAGAAAATAGATATAAAATTAAAGAATTAAAACAAAAAAAAACTATTAGAAGAAAAAGTCAAGACAAAAAAATAAATTCTAATATATAAGCCATAACCGGTATAAAAAAAGCTAGGCTTCATTTTTGTATTTAAGCTCCTTGATAATCAAAGTGAAAGGAGAAAAACATGTTCAGTTACATAACCGCATATATCTCAGAAAGTTTTGTTGTTGTTGTTGTTGTTGTTGATAGGATGTAAAGAAAATGCCTTACATAATAAAGTTCACAATCTGAAGTGGTCACGTGGAATAAAACCTCAAACTCTTCAAAAAGCAAGTAGAGCAACAGAATTTCACAAGATGCCAACTTTTGCTAACATTACAACACTGCTCAAGTGAACAGTGGATTCTGTGGATACAAGAACAGGGCTTCCCTATATAGGGCTGGTCAAAAAAAAAATATATATATATATAGGGCTGGTCATTTTGAATTAACAAGAATAAACACAATTAATATTTGAAATGCTTGAATCTATTGATAAATGTAATTTTATGGAATGTTCTCTTGTATCTGATAATCTCATTTGCTTTCTTTTTAGTATTTTTGCAACTGGAAAAATAACTTCTTAAAAATCTTTTTAGGCTTATAGCAAGAGAATGTTGTTTATCTCAGATCTCGTTGTGGGTAAACTGCAAGAAACTGCTGGACACCTGCATAACTAAAGATATTTCTTACCTGGTATGAGATAAGAGACCAAGAGATAAAGCCCTCTTGTCACTTTCGACTTAAACTAGCTGTCAGCAAAAGTCCTTCCACATTAGAGAACAGATAACACAAGTAGCCCTTATCATATTTTATGTCACATAAAGGCTAATAAAAACAGACTTCTCTTACTTCATTTGTTTCTAGAAGTAAGTGACTCCATCAGAATGTTTGAAAAGCAGAACACTTTAAAATAAAATCCAGGTCAAGAGCACACCTTCAGAAAGTGAGCCACATCTTTTCAAACCATTGATCCAGGATGACTTGGGTACCGCTAGTTAGAATTCTGTACAAGAAAACTGTTAATGTGATATCCTAGAAGTGAGCCCACTGACTCTCATTTATTCCAACTAAACCTGAAATGTTTCTTTGTAAAATTGGTTGCAGTGTAGTCCATGCATTGTATGGGCATTCAATAAATGCAAAGATTGTTTAATACCCAAATAACTTTACACACTGACGCACACACCTTTATTAATGTTATCATTCTCCTCTTACCATCTCCAAGAAACCCAGAAAATTTAGCATAATTTCATGTATTCAAAATAGAAAAGTTTATTATATTCCCTGTCTTGGACCCACATATTACAATGAGATGGCAAATTTCAAAGACAATAAGATAGTGTATTCCTGATTTATCATATACATTTTTAGTGCTAGAAACTAGATTTCCTGCCCACATTTTAATATTTAAAAGTACCTAAGATTACCCAGAATAGCCAACACGATATTGAAAAAGAACAAAGTTGGAGGTCTGGCACTGTCTTCAAGACTTATTATAAAGCTACAGTAATCCAGACAGAGTGGTATTGACAAAAGAATAGAAAAATCAAGGCAATAAAATAGAAAGCCTAGAAATAGACTTCTTATAAATATAGTCAACTGATCTTTGACAAAAGAGTGAAGGCAAAACAATAAAGAAAAAATGGTCTTTTCAATAAATAATGTGTGGGACAACTGGACATCCCCATGCAAAAAAAAAAAAAAAGATGTAGAGACAGACATTATACCCTTCACAAAAATTAACTCAAAATGGATCATAGACCTAAATGTAAGACACAAATTACCAAACTCTTAGAAGATAACATAAGAGGAAACCTAGATAACCCTGTGTTTGGCAATGACTTTTTAGATACGACATCAAAGGTATGACAATTAAAGAAAGAATTAATAAGCTGGACTTCATTAAAATTTAAAATTTCTGCTTTGCAAAAGACACTGTGAAGAAAATAAAAAGGCAAGTCATAGACTGGGAGAAAATATTTTCAAATGACATATCTGATAAAAGACTGTTAATCCAAAATATATAAAGAACCCTTAAAACTCAATAGTACAAAAAAACAACCTGCTTAAAAAGTGGGTCAAAGCCCTTTACAGACACCTCACCAAAGAAGATACACAGATGATAAATAAGTATATGAAAAGATGCTCCACATTTTATGTTCTCAGAGAAATACACATAAAAAGAGCAATGAGATATCACTACATATCTATTAGAATAACCAAAATCCATTGAGATACCACCTTACACCAGTTAGAATGGCAAAAATTGACAAGGCAAGAAACAAGAAATGTTGGAGAGGTTGTGGAGAAAAGGGGAACCCTCTTACACTGTTGGTGGGAATGTAAGTTGGTACAGCCACTTTGGAAAACAGTGTGGAGATTCCTCAAAAAATTAAAAATAGAGCTACCCTATGACCCAGCAATTGCACTACTGGGTATATACTCCAAAGACACAGATATAGTGAAAAGAAGGGCCACATGCACCCCAATGTTCATAGCAGCAATGTCCGCAATAGCCTAAGTGTGGAAAGAGCCGAGATGCCCTTCAACAGATGTGGTCCATATATACAATGGACTATTACTCAGCCATCAGAAAGGATGAATACCCAACTTTTACATCAACATGGATGGGACTGGAGGAGATTATGCTATGTGAAATAAGTCAAGCAGAGAAAGTCAATTATCATATGGTTTCACTTATTTGTAGAACATAAGGAATAGCATGGAGGACATTAGGAGAAGGAAGGGGAAAATGAAGGGGGGGAATCGGAAGGAGAGACAAACCATGAGAGACTATGGACTCTGAGAAACAAACTGAGGGTTTTAGAGGGGAGGGGTGTGGGGAGATGGGTTAGCCCGGTGATGCGTATTGAGGGCACGTACTGCATGGAGCACTGGGTGTTGTACAAAAACGATGAATCGCGGATCACTGCATCAAAAACTGGTGATGTATTGTATGGTGACTAACATAACATAAAAAAAAAAAAAAAGAAGAACCAAAATCCAAACACTGATAATATCAAATGCTTAAGGGAACATGGAGCAAGAGAAATGGTTATTCATTGCTGGTGGGAATGCAAAATGGGACAGACATTTTGGAAGACAGTTTAACAGTTTCTTATAAAAATAAGTACTCTCACCATACCGTCCAGCTCTAGTGCTCCTTGATATTTACCCAAAGGCATTGAAAACTTATGTCTCCACAAAAACCTGCATGTTTATAGCAGCTTACTCATAATTGCCAAAACTTGGAAGCAACCAAGATGTCCTTCAATAGGTGAATAGCTAAAAAAAACTAGGGTACATTCAGACAATGGATTATTATTCAGTGCTAAAAAGAAATGAGCTATCAAACCATAAAAAGATATGGATCAAACTTAAATGCATATTATTAAATGAAAGAAATTGGGGCGACTGGGTGGCTTAGTCAGTTAAGTGTCCGACTCTTCATTTCTCCTCAGATCATGATATTGGTGTTGTAAGATCGAGCCCCCCATGGGGCTCCATACTCAGTGTGGAGTCTGCTTGAGATTCGCTCTGTCCCTCTTCCCCTGCCCTCCCCCAATTCATGCTAAATAAATAAATAAATAAATAAATAAAATGGGGGGAGGGAGAAAGAAACCAAGAAAAAGTTACGTACTGTATAATTTCAACTACATGACATTCTGGAAAAGAAAAAGTTTGGAGGGAGTAAAAAGATGAATAATTGTCAGGGAGTGAGGGATGAATAGGTGGAGCACAGAGGATTTTTAGGTGTGACAAAATGATAAAGTCATATATCACTTTATGTGATACTATGATGATGGATATGTATCATTACATTTGTCCAAACCCATAAAATATACAACACCAAGTCTGAATCCTAGTCTAAACAGTGGGCTTTGAGTGGTAATAATGTCAACTTAGGTTTATCAGTTGTAACAAATGTACTACTCTGGTGAGGGATACCGATAATGGAAAAGGCTGTGCATGTGTGGGGGCAAGTGGTATAGGAAAAAGATCTGTATCTTCCACTCAATTTTACTGTGAATCTAAAATTGCTCTAAAAAGTAAAGCATATTTAAAAAAAAAAATACCTAGGATTTACCTTCAAGAGAGCCAGGTTTGCTATGAGGCTAAAGTCATCATTGAGAAAATATCCTAAAATTACATGACTGAAAATTTAAAGGGATAAGGTGTATGGTTAGATTAATAAAGTTTAATTCCATTTTAAAAAGTGAAATTTACATTTCTTACAAATAGTGTATATATTTCTATAGCAATGTTCTTGCTATGTAATGACATTGAAATGATTTTAATAATGATATGTTAACAAGATTGGGTATTTACTGTTTATTTGCTAAAAATTAACTGAATATTTTACACATCATTTCATTTACATTTCATAATAATTTTTAAGGCAAGTGTACTGTTGTTTTCCCTAATGTATAATGCCCTTTGCTGTGGGGAATGATATTTTACTTTCTAATAACACAGTTAAAGTTCACTCCCATTTTTTTGTTTTTACTTTTGTTTTACGGATACAGAAAATTTTTGAGCCTCTTGTACAATTCTCTTGATAAAACGTTTCATGTTAAAGGTGATTCAATATTTCTTCCTAAAAAAAGAAAAAATCTCCTAATCAAGTTTCTTTCAAGAACTCTTTCTTAACTTCCCACCTTACTCAGAATAAAAACCAAAGTGCTTATTATAATCTGTAATTCTACATGGTCTGGTGCCTCTTTAACTTCCAGATCTTTGAAGATCAGGTTATTATTCAAACATGGCAGACAAACTCCTATCTTTGGGCTTTTACATTTGCTGTTTCTTCTTCCAGGAATAATTTTTGCCCAGTATCAACACGACTAGCTCTTTCACATCCTTACGGTCTTTTTGTTTGTTAAAGATTTTATTTATTTATTTGAGACAGAGAGAGTGCACAAGTTGGTGGAGGGGGAGGGAGAAGCAGAGTCCCTGCTGAGCAGGGAGCCTGATGCAGGGCTCAAGCCCAGGACCCTAAGATCGTGACCTGAGCGGAAGACAGAGGCTTAACGGACTGAGCCGCCCAGGCGCCCCTCCTTAAGGTCTTTACTCAAAAACTGTCTTCTCAGTGAGTTCTTCCCTGGCTTTCCTATCTATCTAGATATCCTATCTATCTAGAGCCAACCTACCCAAATACCTTACTCTGTTGTCTGGATATTTTTATTTTTTTACCTTTAACATTTAGCATTGACTAAACTAATACATCTACTTATTTATCTTGTTTATTCTTTACCTTTTTCTCTAGAATCTTTGGAGTACCTGGCATAAATTAGAAGCTTAAATATTTTTGAGTAAATTATCTCAACAGCAGCCAATATTCTGCTTAGGAAGGAACAACTAAAACAAGGAACAAGAAAATGATACTTGTTTTTATCACCATTTAATATTATTCTAGAAGTTCTACATATGCAATAAAACAAAACAATGACATAAAACAATTAGAAAAGAAGATAGAATCTGTTTTGTAGATGGTTCTGACCATCTTTGTGTATAACCTGCAGTTTTTGTAAAACCTATCAGAATAGAATTTAAAAGCATTAAAATTAATTAGGGATTTCAAGAAGCTGATTAATTATATAGATAGATAAATATGTACCATATGTATATATGTAATTCATATCTTGCTTATAGTCTGGAATAAAACAGAAAGTTAGAAAGCCAATATATATTTTTCATAACAGTATCCAAGATACATAGTATTTTGAGATAAAATTGAAAAGAAATTGTAGACTTCATATGAAGAAAACTATGAAAACTTAGTGAAAAGCAAAAGAAAACATTGATAAACTAAGACAATTCAATATTATTAAGATAATATTACATGCAAACTATTTTAGTATCAATTTTTGCCAAAATATGTTTCAGGTCAGTTACACACGTGAAAAATTTTTAAATTAAACCAAAAATAACTAGAGAAGATATTAAGTTGATTATTTTTCCAATATTAAAATGAAGGTAGCTATTCTCAACATGAAAATAAAGGAAGAAACTATCAAGGCAATTTTTGATACATTTAAACTATATTTTAAATCTTTCATTTAAAAATCATGTTAAGCAAAGTAAAAACAAGCAGAAAACTAGGAAAAACTGTTTATAACCTATGGAAAAGCCAAGGGTTGCTTATTCTTACTAGGGAAATCATACTTGGAATACAACAAGAAAAACACATTTATCTCTACACCAAAGAAAATAGACATTTGCAGAAGAAATTAAGACAGCCCAATAACACATAACAAACCTTTTGACCTTGCTAGTAACACAGAAATGGGAATGAAATACCCAGTGTTGCTGAGCTTATATTGCAAAGAGCACCTGTGCACCATTTGTGGGAATATAAAGCAAGACTACTTTGAGGAGACAATCTGGGAAAGTGTTTCAAAACCTTGTATATGCTTATATGATTTATCCCATAGATTCACTTCAGAAAACAAAATTCACTTAAGAAAATGATCATAAGAATACAAGAATATTTTTCACTGCCTTTATCTAGAACTGTGAAAAGATGGGAACAATCTAAAACTTCATATATTTTACAATATAAGTTTATATTTTAAAAAATACTCAAGTGGAAAATTCTCATGATATCAAGTTAAATGAAAAAGTAGACCTTCACATTGTACTTCCTTCTGATCTTAATTTTACATATTACAAATAATATCAGATATGTATTATGTATGCATCAAATAAAAACTTACTTTTAAATGCTTTGACATACTTTTCTCTGCAATAAGCACAAACTTGCTAATTTGTTTTGTTCCTGAAATGGAAGCTTATGCATACATTTTATTTGGGTTGGGTCAGGGAAGGATGGGAATAAAGGTGACGGTATCCCCCTTCCATCCTGGGAAAGTATGGTGTCAAGTAGAATGGTTAAGAGGAGCAATTCAGTTGTCAAACTACTAGGCTCACATCCCAATCAGCTTCCTATAAGCTATGTGAACTTGGACGATCACTGGAAGTCTCCACCTCGGTTCTCCTAACCTATAACATGGGGATAATAATAGCAGCCTCATTGAGTTGGAAGGACTGAAATAGTTGATATCTATAAAGCCCTTAAAACCATCGGGGGACACATGTAAGTGTTAACTACTTTCTTCGCTGCTAGCACAACTCTTCTGAACTGACAGAACCTCCAGGCAGTCATTTATTCCAATCCCCTATGTCTAGTCTCGATCTTGTGCTTTGAATATTTTTACATCGAGGGGTGAAGATGTGTTATGAACATTATGCCACAGTAGTAAATGGCAATATAAATATAAGTAAATTCAGATCAAACTGGCAACTAAGTTTTAAATGCTCTGTGAAAAGAAATACGTCTCAAAGGAAGAATTCTTTTAACAGATGCCTGCATACAGTGCAAGTTGGATGGTGGACTACCATTTATGAGATTTCATATGTGGTTTGACAGCCACAAACTCACTGATAAAATCAGGATTGTAGAAAGGTACAGCTCATTTAGAAATATACACACACAGGAACAGTATAACCTCCACCTCCTGTGTGGTTCCCTTGCCTGCTGAGGTTTCTCTGAATCAGACACAAAATCTCTGGATTGGAAATGATTGAGCCCATGTACATTTTCCCCTTTGTGTGTGTCCCATTTCTCCTTTTGAATGTATAATTCCAAACTGAACTATGGGTACTGAGACATTAAGAATTCTGGGTGGAATTTTTAAGCAATGAGGCAAGGTAATTTATTGAGCTATTAATTTGTGTTCTGTTCTCACTGTGTTTTTCCATCCCCACATTCCCATAAGGTATCCAGAACTTTTTGCCCCTTTATCTCAGAAGAGGCTTGTGGTTGCTGGGCTCAAAGCATTAACTGACTACAGATCTCCTTCGTTTTCGTGTTTTGAAAACTAGATTTCAAGGATGAGAGAATAATCATAGGGTAAAGAGGAAAAAGCGTATTTTTGACAGAGATAGGACAAGCAAAAATAAGAGGGAAAATGCTGAGAGTCCTTACAATTGGGGATGATGGAAGTTATTGGATCCTGAGAAGAGTGGGAACCCATTTCCTGTCCCTGGCTCCATCCCATCATGTGGCAGGATTTCACCTGTGGGCTGCCTTTGGGGAGGCTGGCTCTCCATGTAAAATTATGGACTCAGAAAAAATTCCCATGCCAACATTTGGGATAAAGACACCAGGGGTGATTAACCTGCAAGCTTCAGCAAGGAATGTATTGACAGCTATACTGCTAGATTCAAGTCCAGAGGGCTGCCCTCAGTTTGTCAGTTTCGGCACAACACCAAGAAGGGGGGTTGCCTGCAATAATCAAATGATTGAAATTTTGTTTCTTCTAAGTTCCAAGTCTGATCTAATCATATGTATATGTGTGTGTTTATGACATTTCTTGTCCTTTTGAATTTATGGATGATGATCCATAATTGATAAAATGTAAATTAAATATCAACATGTTTGCATATAAACAGAAGTAAGTATATTATTAACACATACAAAAAGTTCCAAACTGGGGGCGCCTGGGTGGTTCAGTCGGTTGAGCATCCGACTCTTGGTTCTGGCTCAGGTCATGATCTCAGGGTGGTGAGATGGAGCCCTGTGTTGGAGTCCATACTCAGCAGAGAGTCTGCTTGTGATTCTCTATCTCCCTCTGCCCCACCTTGTGCTCTCTCTCTCTCTCTTTCAAATAAATCAATAAAATCTTTTAAAAATGAAAAAGAAAAAAAAATCCAAACTTGTACCTCCATGATTCCCAAGTTGTTGCAAGACTGAATGAGAGCTTATGTTGTGTTTCCAGATCAAATGTGGTATAAGAATAATAATAAAAATATGATTGCATTCTATTTTCCACTTTAAAGAAAATGTTAGGTTTCTTTTCAAAGTCACAAGTTAAATTGCCACGCTGTGATTTTTTAAAGGAGCAGTGTCGAAGCTAAATCATTCACTGCTTGCTTATTTTACGAACTATCTAGTGAAAGGAGTCATAAACTGGAATTTAGCATCTCTTTATTATCTATTGAGCAAGTTAAGCCCATTCTTTAGAAAAAACTGTGTGATAGCATTGTATAATAAGTATCAAATCATTATTATTTCCTTTGCTATTCATTCAAGGGATGCTAATCATAATTAATGTGCACGTAATGTGTAATTTCATAGGAGTAAGGCCATACATTAGCATTAATTATAAGACTTCCAACGCCTTCATCTATTAAAATACTTAGCAATTTCTGTTAAGCCTCAGCTTTCACAGAACCACTTGGCCAATTTCATGCTTTCAAGGTGAATCTGGGGTACGCTGGATCTTTCATTCAATAAGAGATAAAAGGAAATGTAAATTGTTTTTCCTAATCTTTGTGCCATCCCCGCATCTTATTTGAGAAATGTTGCCTAGCTTTCCTGGCCTGGCACAATCTATAACTGACAGAGGAAGAGAAGTTTTTAACTCAGAAAATGCCCACTTAATAACTGGAAAGAAGTAAAAAAAAAAAAAAGACACTTGGTCTTCATGCCCTTACTCTCTACAGAAAGCATCTCTACAAGAGAACATGTCATTTGAAATCCTGATTTAAGAGTTATTTTCCAAAGTTGCCTATCTTGGTGCCTGAAAGTTACTGCTCAAGTGTAGATTGACAACTATGAGTGTTACCGAAAATTGTTGTCTCCTTGGTGAGAGATTTAAGACCAAGTTCGATTCCATAAGTTAACCTTACCTAAAGCAGCCCTATCACCTTTTATTTGGGGAACAAGCCGTATCACAGGTCATAGTGATCCAGATGCTTAAGTCAGATTCTTTTCTACAGTTGGCAGTGCAAGAACTATGCTTCAGATGGCTTCTCATGTCCAAAGGCATGATCCACTGTGTCAGCGAAGCAGGGGCCCTGTCACAGAACGTTACGATGTCTGTGATATGTCTTACTGACAACATTACGGTCTTTTGATTTACATGCACTGGACTTAAAATAAATGAGTGGAATATCCCCCAAGGCATATAATCAATTGCATCTGTTGCAATCCTGGTATTTCCTTTGCCCTGTTTATACCATTACTGTCTCTACCGAAGCAGTATTACCGTTAAGTGTTTCCATGAATGTGTCCTGGCACCAGCTGACAGCACCGTGCTAAGCTGCAAACACTTCCAGCCTCCAAGGACCACAGCAGTATTAGCATGGCTCCAGTACTGTACTGATGGTGATAAATGTTATGAGAGAAGAGAATATACATCTCTTATTGCATTTCTTTGTATCTTTGCGTTTGATGAAATAACAGCAAACTCTGGTGCAGACAAAAACATCTGTTAACCATGGTGAGGTAATCTTGCTGTACTGCAAAATAATGTAAAAATAAATTACTGGGTGTTTCTGAACAACATTCTCTGAAGTCTATAAAAATTGGAAGCATTTGACTTTGTTGTAGTAAGATTAGGAAGTATCAAACAGGAAAATGTGCTTTGCATTTAAAACAACATATGGTAGAATCAGACAATATTTGTGCAACAAGATGTATTCCTAGAAAATGACTCGATCTATGTATGTGTAGTTTAATCAGTTTACCTTGCTGATAAGCTCTACTAATTTATATCCCCTATATCTAGTTTTGGTATCCAAATGAATGAAAAAGTTTAAGCTGAAAACAAGAGGGTTAATGTCAGCAGGAAAAAAAAAAAAAGATAAAGAAAAGCTGTCGTTCTGTCAAACTAAGCAATAGAAATGAAGCCTATACACGTTTTAAGTTTCCCTGGATGTTTGCTTTAATTTAAAAATAGTATCATATACTTTCTTATATGTTTTAGTACATACAATGGTTCATAAATACACAGTTTCACAAAGAAAATTTTTTCCTAATTAAATAAGTCATTATTAAAACCTATAAAAGATTTTCCTAGTAAAAATGAAAAAAAAAACAAACTTGTAATGAAATGGTTCCATTCTGTTCAATCTAAAAATCCTTTTTATTAAACTTTATATAGAAATAACATTTTGCTTTTCATGTTGGAAAATGTATTAAAGTTTTATTGCTCTACAGATTTTAGAACATATTCAGTAGCTTATGTTAAATTTAATATGCCATTGCAAATGCTTACTAAGAAGTTAACAAAGCTGTAGTTATAATATTTCTAAAAAGAAAACTTTATTTCTAAATTAATGTTAAATTTTTGCCTTTGTTTGAATATCATAAATGCAATGAAATATCTTCTTTTAAATTTCTGCTTACATTTAAGATTTAAAATTCCCTAAATTAATTTACCTATCATTAACATCTTGTGTTAAAACACTTAAAACACTTATAACTGAACTTAATAATCACTAAAATACTCAAATATTTAACATTTAAAATATTATGTAACACAAGTGAATGTTATTTAAAATAGAAAATGTAAACCATACGTATTTTCACCACTGTCAAATGACTTCACCATGATGACATGGCTGAAACTATCCTATAAAGTTTTGTCATTAGCTAGCTTCACATCTTACCCAAAAGCACAACCGGGTCACGTAGGACAGAAACAGGGGAAAAGAAGCACCGGAAGACCTAGTAATACAGTTGCTCTAGCAGTCTTACTAACTGACTAGCAAGCTTTAGTCAACACTGCACAAAACTCTCCAGCAGATTTTCGTGTCCCTCAGAGTAAATGCTGAAAACCTCACAATGACCTACAATATCCTACATGATCTGAACCCATTAGCTCTCCGACCTTATACCCTATACTTTGACCTTCCTTTCCCTACTCCTGTCTCACTGCAGTCCTAGAAGTTCTAAGACCTTGCCAAGAATGCCCCAAATTTGCTGCACTTGTTCTTTCCTCTGCCTGGAACATTCTTGCCACAGACACACTGTAACTTGGGCCCTCACTTCCTTCGGGTCTTTGCTGAAGAGATTCCTCAGTGAGACCATCGCTGCCCCAAGCACCTCACCTTCTGTTTATTTCTAATAGACCGTGTACTTTCTAATGATCTGGATAGTGTCCTTAGGTTTTAGTTTACTGTCTCATTTCCCCACCAGAATGTAAACGCTTTAAGAATGGAGATTTGGGGGTAGGGGGAAATCTATGTTTTACTCTCTTATATCCCCAGCACATTTGGCACAAAGAAAAGAAGACTAGAGGATATATATCCTATAGTATGTTGACTTAAGAAAATTATAAAATAAAAAATCAAATTTGAGAATCAAAAAGCATTTTATTTTCTTGCTGATAAAGACAACACAGCATTGCTTCTTATAAAGCAAACCTGTTCTGAAGATGCAATCTGTTGATCATTTCTTCATTATCACTTCCAAGATAGCCAAACCTTGAGACCAAGGTACTTTTATTTTAAATGATGAAACTATTGTACAACTAAGGCTGGACTGTGAAATTCTCTAAGCCCAGGTTTTACCCTTTATTCTGTCACTGACAGAAACTGGATTATACCTGAGGATCCTTCTAGATGCTGTAAAACAGTCTACCAAAATATTGATATCTTAAAACAACTGTACCCAGCCAGGAAATTTGTAATATACAAAGAATTTACAGTCCAAAAGATAACCTACATTCAGGAGTATTTCCATTCACGGTTACTGGGCTATTCAAACATAAGAATCATTGAAATAAGTTGCAGGTCAAAACCCAGAGTATGTTATGGTATACCCTTACAATTTAAAAGAAAAGGTGAAGTCCATTATATCTTGAGAATTGACTCTAAGGATCGAAAAAAGTATGTTCTGTAAATATAATCTTTCAACTTAAAATGACCTGAGATCATCTGCCCTGATTCCTTCCTTTGATAAATATCCAGCACACAAGAACGATAAAGAAACATTTGAGGAATGAAATGAAAGAAATTGAAGCCAATTATGATTTGCCTTAATTCATATTAAGTGGCAGAAGCAGGAATAGAACCAAACATCCTGATTTTCATTCACAGCAAACTAGCTCAGTAAGTTGAAGACATGGAAAGTTGAAAAGATAATTATAAGAATTAATCATGTCTGAAGTATAATCCTACAGTTTTTTTTTAAAAGGACAATTTTGACTAAGAAAAAATAGAATAGTGTTTCCAAAGTTACCTGATCATAAGAATGGCATAACTTTAAAAATAACTAAAATAAAGACAGATTCCCAAGAGTCCCATTACAGATCAAGCAAATCAGAACTTGGAGAGAAGCTACTAAAAATCTATATTTTTAACATATACCCTCACTGTAGGATAAACCAAGTTGGGAAACAATGGATAATGGCCAGGTCATTCCATTTCCACACAACCAATCAGTGATATTTAAAAGATTGGTTTTGCTACCAGATCTATTATGAAAAATGAAGAACCAAAAATTACAAGATTTACTACAGGATGAATTGTCACCTGCCAGTCCTGAGACAAATACCTTCTCATCAGCACTTGTTTTATACCCAAGCCACAGAGGATACATCTTTGTTTCTCCCCACCTGCCTCTCCCTTTTTCTGACTTTCTTCATTCAAAAAGTTCCTCAGAATCTATAAAAAGCAAAGTTTAATCTCAAAAAAATCTGAACTATCTGTAGTTAAGCTTGAGAGTACCAGGAATTTGCATTAATTTGCCAAAAATCAAATATAATGTTTACTTTCTCAAACGTAGGTTATTTATCTTCAACAGATATTTGTTCACAGATCTATGCTAACTTTAGATTCAAGTTTTAAGTTTGTGAAGTTTGTCTACCTTATTTAAAAGACAAAAGATAAAGAGCTATTAAAATGAACTGCTTCTAAACATAGTTTTTTGGTTTTGTTTTTGTTTTTTAGAGAGGGAGGATCTTTTTTATATTTATTTAAATTCAATTAGCCAACATATAGAATATCATTAGTTTCAGATGTAGAGCTCAGTAATTCATCATTTGCATATAACATCCAGTGCTCATCACATCACATGTCCTCCTTAATGCCCATCACCCGGTTGCCTCATCCCCCACTCTCCTCCCCTCCAGCAACCCTCAGTTTGTTTCCTATAGTTAAGAGTCTCTCATGGTCTGTCTCCCTCTCTGATTTCTTCCCATTCAGTTTTCCCTCCAATCCCTTATGATCTGCATGTTTCTTAGATTCCACATATGAGTGAAACCATCTAATTGTCTTTCTCTGTTTGACTTACTTCATTTAGCATAATACCCTCCCCCGTTCCATCCACATAGATGTAAATGGTAAGATTTCATCCTTTTTGATGGCTGAGTAATGTCCATATGGAGTAATGTCCATATATATATATATATATATATATATATATATATATATATATCTCACACATCTTCTTTATCCTTTCATCTGTCAATGGGCAAATGGGGAGAGAGAGAGAATCTTAAGTGGGCTCCACATCCAGCTCAGAGCTCCACAGGGGCTCGATCTCACAACCCTGAGATCATGACATGAGCCGAAATCAAGAGTCAGACACTTAACTGACTGAGCCATCCAGGCACCCTGCTTCTAAACATACTTTGTTTTTTTTGTTTTTTTTTTTTAAGTGCTGTCTTATAAACCATTTCTTGTAATGATTATTTCAGTATGTTTGTCTTTATTTGAAACAATATTTTCAAAAGCACTATTAATCTGTCAAATTGTCATACTTGATCTTTAATTTCATCTCTAGCTCCTACTGACAGAAACTCCAGGAAAAAAAAAAAAAGAATAAGAAGTTTCAGGTAAAATTGTACATTGAGTATTCATAATCATCTTCAGTAGCATCTTCACTATTCAACACATCAGGTGAGAAGTTCGACTGAATCTTCCATGATGTCAAGATAATCACAGTATAGAACATAATGTATTCAGAAAAAAAAAAAAAGAACTAAGAAAAGTAGTAATTTCTTAAAGAAGAGGGGAGTTTTGGAAGTTCTTAAAAGCATGGCAGGATAGGCATTTAGGCAAGGGTTCACAAACCTTAGGAAGTACTATAAAACCAGTAGTCCTTTGGGGTGCCTGGGAGGCTGTCAGTTAAGTGTCTGACTCTTGATTTCGGCTCAGATCATGATCCCAGGGCCATGAAATCGAGCCCCGCATTGGGTTCCACACTGGGTGTGGAGCTTGTTTAGGATTCTCTCTCTCTCCCTTTCCCGTTGCCCCTCCCCCCTCCACTCATGCTCTCTCTCTCTCTCTCTCTAAAAAAACAAACAAAAAACAGTAGTCCTTTTTCAATAAATATGCAGATTCCAGAGCCTGAACTCTGCAGATTCTTATTAGGTCTATCGTTGTAGCTCAGGAATCTGTGCTGCAACAAATACCATAGGTGATATTTGGATCACACTAATGCAACTATAAAGTAGGTTCTTAAACTCAGTCTCACTTTAGAAAATTACACAGGACTGGGGCACCTGGGGGGCTCGGTCGGTTAAGCGTCTGCCTTCGGCTCAGGTCATGATCCCAGCATCCTGGGATCGAGTCCCGCATCGGGCTCCCTGCTCAGTAGGGAGTCTGCTTCTCCCTCTTCCTCCTGTTCATGTTCTCTCTCTCTCTCTCTAACAAATAAATAAAAAATCTTAAAAAAAACACATAAAAAAATTACACAGGATTTAAGAATATAGCTGTGTACTTGGGTAGGTGCTTATTCCCAACTAGATACCTCAGTGCCACAAACACTCTTTTCTGTCTGAATTCAGTCCCAAAGATAAATGGAAAATGTGCCTACCCATGTTCTGCTCTTGCTTCTAATACTAACAAAATAACATTTGGCCTAGACATCTTCTCTCACTAGATCAGAAAAGACAGTTTCGAAGGAAGATCTTTAGAGTAATGTTTTCTTTGGATCATCCAATTCTGACTCCCAATAAATCAGAAATCAAATCTCTTAAAATGTTCATTTCTCTATCAGATGGCATGCTTGTTAAAAATATTGGACCAAGTGAAAACCATTGTGTGCCTCCTGAGATTAATTTGCTCATTTACAAAGATGTTATCAGAAAGAATCCATTATGAGTAGTAACCGAATATGGAGTTACTGTAAGAAAAGTTTTATGAGAATGGTCCCTCCAACCTGCTCCATTGGAGGTCAAGCTCATTTCTTCTATTGACTCTTTTTTTTTTAAGATCTTATTTATTTGATACAGAGAGAGATAGAGAGAGCACATGGGCACCTGGGTGGCTCAGTTGGTTAAGTGACTGCCTTCAGCTCAGGAGTCCCAGGATTGAGTCCTGCATCAGACTCCCTGTTCGGCAGGGAGTCTGCTTCTCCCTCTGACTGCACCCCCCCCCATCTTGTGCGCTCTCTCTCATTCTCTCTCTCTCTCAAATAAATAAAAAAAAGAAAGAAAGAAAGAGAGAGAGAGAGCACAAGCAGGCAGAGGGACAGGCAGAGGGAGAGGGAGAAGCAGACTCCCCGCTGAGCAAGGAGACCAATGTGGGGCTCAATCCCAGGACCCTGGGATCATGACCTGAGCCAAACAAAGGCAGACACTTAACTGACTGAGCCACCTAGTTGTCCCTTGACTCTTTTATCTAAACTTAGAAAACCAGTTAGAGCCATTTGTTTTCCTGAATAAATCCTTGCATTTAAGTTAGGTGTTTTACAAACATCAAGGGAGTTAGAAACAATCACCCCCTCTTAGCATGCCTTTCCTTTTCACAGCTGCACCTCTCAGAAGAGGTCAAGCTTTGCCAAAACCCAGGAGACCCATAATGATTTTTCTTTTCCCTCAGATTATTCTAGATAAAAACGAAAGCTGATAGGAAGAATCAAGGATTTCATCAGGCATAGTAAATGTATCCCCATTCCTGTCATCATGTAGACAATGCAGATTAAGTGTTTGGAAGAAGGATACTACCAAAACTGGATTTGTCCTTAAAAATTCGTGAATACTTGACTTTAATGTAAAAAATGTAAGAGTGCCTATTAAACATTAAAATGGCACTCATTTTAAAACACAAATAAATTTAAGAATAAGAATGCTTCTGTGTTAAAATCTCTAGTTTTAAATTAAACACAAAAGAAGGGGTTATAGGGAGAAAAAGGATATTTTTATAGCCAGGGGATTATTTACCATGCCTCCTAAATAGGCATGGTAAAGAGACTTAGATTCTAGTTTTAACTTTTTCAGCAACTAGCTGCATGACCTGGAATTTCATTTACTTTCTTTAGACCTTACATTCCTTGTCTTTAATGGGAGTCTATTACCATCAGCAATCTCTAAATTCCTTAACGTGTAAAAGACTCTCTCATTTTAGATTGAGCAGAGAAGGATTTTTGCCACTAGTTTCACTGATAGTTTTTAAGCCTACTTTTTTTGTAATTTCTTTTTTTAAATTTTATTTTTTTATGTTATGTTAATCACCATACATTACATCATTAGTTCTTGATGCAGTGTTCCATGATTCATTATTTGCGTATAACACCCAGTGCTCCATGCAGAATGTGCCCTCTTTAATACCCAACACCAGGCTAACCCATTACCCCCCCCCCCCCCCCCCCCCCCCCCCCCCCACTTGCTTCTCCGCCTCCCTAGTCCCTCATGGTTCGTCTCCCCCTCCTATTTCCCCCCCTTCTTTTTTCCCTTCCTATTATCTTTTTTTTTTTTAACATATACTCTGTTCTACCCCCCATCTGGGTAAGCTGATAAGAAAATCTGTGTGGTCCCTTCCTTTGGTGTCAGGGGAAGTTCAAATCACACAAACCCTGACCAACCCGGACCTGACTGTACCTACCCTGCCTCACTAGGAGTCCCTTGTCCGAGTAATAAAATTTCTCTCAAATTCATGTGGTGTGTAGTGTCATCAGAATCAACATTCTACTTATTATTTGAGAGAGGGGTCCATCTTTGTCTTATGGAGCAATTATAATATAAATATGATCTGCACTGATCTTTGGTGATGGCTAATTCAACATGTCATCAGTGTCAAACAGACCCTGAGCTGACCCCAACAATTCCCATGTCCTGGTGTTCATGTCTTTGTGTAATCCCTCCCTTTGAATGTAGATGGAGCCTGTGACTTGCTTTCAACCAATAGAATATAGCAAAGGCAATGAATGTCTCTTCAGTGATTACATATTTTAAGGCCAAAATTATGGGAAGTCACTCCCATTATACACACACACACACATATACACACACATACATACATATATATGTATATATACATATATATACATTATACATACATATATATACACACAAATACATATATATACACACAAATACATACATATATATAAACTCTGTCTTGTTAGAAGAGAGGCTAGAGACTCTATATTGTCTTTGATGAAGTAAGTGGTCAGGTTGGAGAAGTCCATGAGTCAAGAAATTGTAGAGGTTCTCTAGGAACAAGGTTAGCCTCAAGCTGATAAAAAAAAATCCAGAGCCCTCAATCACATAGCTATAAGGGAATAAATTCTTCCAACAATTTGAACGAGTTTGAAAGTGAATTCTGCCCCAGTTGACCCGCTAGATAAGAGTACACCCTGGCTGATAATTTCATCTCAGCCTTGTGAGTCCTGGAGCAGCACATCCAATTAAATCATCCCCCTAGATTCCTAATCCTTGAAAACTGTAAGATAATAGATGTGTGTTATTTTAAATGGCTAAACTTGTGGCAATCTGTTGTGCAATAATGGAAAACTAGAACAGAATTCCTAAGACTGAAATAGATGGGTAACATTTTTGAAAAGAAGGGAAGGGGCCTATATGAGCTGAAGAAACAAACAAACAAATAGACAAAAAGTCTAACCTTAGGAAAATAAGTCCTCACTTGATTTCACATAATCAAAGGCCCTTTATCAAATCTTGTCTCTGTGCTATTGTATATTGCCCTTGAATGAAAGTGATTCTAGCTACACCAGAGGAAGAATGTGGTAACTCTACCACAAATAATACAGCATTCACCAGTTAGACTAGTAACTTATGTGGGTCAGGTGATTAATGCACTTTTGAAATTAATTCATCTTCATAATAGGTTTATAACAGATTCTGGAAAACCACCCCATACATTTTCCCCAGTATCTGAGTATGTAGTTAGAGTGAACTTGCTCAGCAATTGGAAAGTTTAGCATATTGACTCTGATTCACAGAGTGAAAACTATTGTGATCAGAAAACCAGAGGAGTCATATGTAAGTCTACAGAAGTGCTCCTTTCTACCAAAACATATCCATTTTTAAAGTATGGAATCCTCAGTGGAATCAAATATAGTATCCCCATTAATGATTTCAAAGATGCAGATGGTTTCTAGCATATCCCTATTTAACTCACTTGTTTGTCCTCTCAGAAGATGGATCTTTAAGAATCAGAATCAATTGTTACAAGCTTAATTAAACATTCAGTGACTTGAATATCAGCTGCTGCTATTCTAGATATAGTCTCTTTACTCAAAACAGTCTCTGAAACGTGGTATGTAGCCATATACCAAAAAAAAAGGCAAAACAAGCAAGCAAAAAAGAAAAAAAAACAAAAGAAACTTAAGAAACTTTTAACCCCGTATCTCAATAAATGTAGACTGTAAGAATTAGTTTACTTTTACCTGGCAAGGACCACAGGTCAGTTCCACTCTCTTCTCTCAGGACAACATCTAGTCTCTTGAACTTCATCATATTTCAGTTCTCAGAGACCATTATCATCTTACTGACATTGATAACATCATGCTCATTGGATCTAATGATCAAAGATTACCCTAAAAATCATGGTAAAGCTGACATATTCTAGACTTGGGGGAAAAAACAAAACTCACAGAGAATGTAGCTATTTGTCCTCATTGGAATATAAATATTCTAGTTACGGATTTTCCTAGTCAGCCAGCCATGCTTTTGCCACCATCAACAACTGAAGACTTTGTGAATTTCTTATTTACCTTTATGGTATCCTATAGAATATTGCATCTGACTATTGGATTTACTAAACAACACAAGTATACCAATACTTTCATGCTCTGAAGACTCATGGTGTTAGCATGTACCTTAACACCCCAAAGCAGCTGGACTTCAAGGACTTGTCAATGAATCAGTTATAGCAACCAGAAAATAACACCTTGTGTGGTTGGGTGCTTTCCTAAATGCTGCAATTTGCTCTGAATGAAGTTATTGACATAGCAAGGATGCACGGAACTTGGAATTAAGAGGTAGAAATAGCAATACTACCTCTCACTATTTACCCAATAAGGCCAACAATCAATTTTGTTTCTTCTCCCTAGGACTCTGTGCTGGTTAATTTTTAGGTTTTAAAAATCCCACTCTATCCTGGGGACACAGCAATTATTCCACTGAACTGGAATTTAAGACTGCCACCTGGTCATTTGTGGATCCACATGGCAACAAACCAACAACCAAAAAAAGGAGATGATTGTAGTGCCTTGTGGGTTTGATTCTGAACATCATAAAGAAAGGACATTACTGCCATAAAATGAGGAAAGGAGGATAGTTTACATCTGATGTCTCCTAAATTTCCCAAGGCCAGTATTAAATGTTAACAGGAGACTACAACAATCTAGTACAGATCTAAAATTGTTCAAGTCCCCAGGGAATCTAGACATGTACCCCCACACCAGGAAAATAAACAAATTATCTAAGTTATTAGCTAATGGTAAACAGTACATAGAATGAGTCATGGAGAAGGAAGTTATAGAACCCAACTATGGCCTCATGACCAGTTATAAAAATTAGGTTGGAAATACCTATCTACATTTTAATTCATATGAAAGTATCCTTCAATATACATATATGTTGTATTAGTTATATTGATGATAGTTTACTTTATAATTTACTTTTTTTAATTAAAGATATCAAGACAATAAAGAAACTTCAAAGATAATGAACATTACTCAGCTAGAGATAGATTCAATGACTGATGTACTCCATATAAAAAAGAATAAGTGTATTTCCCTTTGCACCAGGGAAAATTATATTAATCAAGAGCACTTGATTATTGCTTTGCTGTTTGGAAGATTTAGAATAGATAAAGGATGTATATAGAGGAATGTTGAGAAGTCAAAGAAATAGACTTTGCTAGATTGTCCATTGGTCAATGGTGTTTACTAGCACACTTTCCTCCTTCTTCCACATGTCTACTATACTGCAGAATCCGGCCTTTTCACCTCTACTTACAAACCAGGATCTACATGTAAATTTGCTTCTGTCAATTAGAAGTACTCAGGGCACATTTAGAAGGTGGAAGTGAGGCATAAAACAACATCTTGTGATGGGTCCTCCTGGAAGGTAAGGTTGAGACACGAGTATTAAGAAGTGGTTCATAACGGTGCAGCATCAATTCCTGACCCCCATATTAAAGACATTGCAATGTGTTCTTGAAATCAAAACCTCCAGTGTTAGCCCACTGAAACCAACTCCTCTGGTACTTGCAACAGTTTTGTAAACACAAGTATTACTTAAGCACAGTATTTTATACACACATTATTATAGTCCTTTCTGCTTAAAATATTTAGATTGTTCTGAGCTTAGGAAAAGAATAAGTTGTTCTTAATCTGATAAATAATGCCTACAAAAAGAAAAATAACCACAAGAAATACACTTAATGGTAAAATATTGCCAACTTTCCCTTGAAACTGGGAACTAGTAAAGATGCCAACCACTATCAATTCCATTTGACATTATACGAAAATTCCTAACCAGTGTGTTAGGACAGTAAAAAGGAATAAAAGGCATAGGATCAAAAAGGAATAAATAAAATGTCATTATTCACAGATAACATGACTCAAAAGAATCTACAGAAAGCTGTATTTCAAGAGTCTACAAAATTAATAAGTAAATTTAACAAGGTCTTTTATACAAGGTCAATATACAATCAATTTTATTTCTATATACCAGCAATAAACAAATAGAAAATGAAATTTTAAATGATAGCTTTTACCATAGCATCAAAAGTCACCAAATACCTGAAAATATCTAATGAAATATGTTCAAAACATTAAAAGAAATCAAAGAAGATATAAATAGAACTGTTTTTTTTTTTTTTAATCTCCTATACATCTAAAAGTTCCTTAAGAATAGGGGCTAGGTCATTCATGTTTGTATTCCCTCAGGATTTGGCAAGGTGCCTGGCATATATTAGGTGCTCAAAAAAAAGGTGAAACACATTTATTTTTTTTTAAAGATTTTATTTGACACAGAGAGACACAGCGAGAGAGGGAACACAAGCAGGGGGAGTGGGAGAAGCAGGCCTCCCACAGAGCGGGGAGCCCAATGCGGGGCTCGATTCCAGGACCCTGGGATCATGACCTGAGCCGAAGGCAGACACTTAACGACTGAGCCACCCAGGTGCCCCGGTGAAACACATTTAAACATGCAAAATTTTCTATTATTTTAACCATTATTTTCCAATCCCTATAGGATGTGATACTTATATTGAAATCTGACATTTCCCATATCTTCCTAATTTTTCCATTCTAAAGAATGACATCATGGGGAAAAACATTGAGCTAGTCAAGGAGAAAATAAAAATGTTTTAAGATCTACAAAGGCAATCCACAGCACCTGGTGAAACAAGCTTGAGTTAGGGGTGGAAAGGAGTATAATCTCCAAATTTTACATTTAAATTTCTCATTGCTCTATAGAAAATAAATTGCACATTAAAAACATCTGCTTTTATGTAAATTACATATGTTTCCTAATTATTTTAGACTGCTACCTTTGATTAAAGACAGTAGGTTCAAGAAATAATATAACTCCTTAAATTGCTTTTTACCTTAATTTCACTGTCAAAAAGACTGAGCCAAATTGATGGACAACTTAAGTGCTGAGTTATTTTGATAAGATATTTGTACTAAAAAAAATGCAGATATCTTATTGCATTCGCACTATTAAGACAGCTTCATGAGAAAAGTATTAGTTTCCTAAAAGTTTTAAATATTGGAGCTGCTTAGAAATTTAAGAGCAGAGCTGTAGTGGTCTCCATGAACAGAGGGGCCTCCCCTTATCTTCTAATAGCTATGATGTCTGGAGTAAGCAAGCCCTGAAATAAATAATATAAGCACGTATCATTGTGTTCACTCCAATGTCACATGGGTGTTACTGTTTCTCCTAGGGCTGCTAGACCACCTGATATTTATGTTATTCTCCTTTTGTCTGCAGTATACAGAAGATAGTAAAATCTAAAAAAAATTTTGAATAGTGAGTAATGAATTAACAAAGAATAAATGCTACATATTCATTGTTTACTATAAATAAAATAGGCAATACTGCCCAATATAATTAAGATTTTCTCCAGTCTATTACATTTTACAGCATTGATACATTACAAAAATATATATAAAATCTATTTCTTTTTATCTAAACTTAGTCCATAATCTCCTATTCCCGCCTGGTTTTAGAAAATTTAATCTTACAAATGCAAAAAACTCAGTCTTGTTTGGCTAAAACTCAGTGTTTCTAAGTTAATTCTTAGCAATTTGGGTTCTCTCACTGCTTCTTCTTCTTGCCTCTTCCCTGTGTGGCATCTAGGTTTGGAATAAGCCTATATATAATTTTATGCATGAGGAAGGGAATGTACATTATGAAAATCTATAAAGATCACTCAAGAACAAGCAAAGGCTATTTATTCAGGGCTTTCTATAGCAAAGGAGTCCACTATCATCACTTAAATTTGGCAAAGACTCAAAGGCAGGCAGGGGATTGGAAAGCTTTATAAGCAGAAAAAGGGAGGCTTCAGGTAGGCTGTGACTGGATGGTGTTGGCATAGGGAAGACACACGTGGGCAGACGAGAATTGGGGCATCCTATGCAATTGCTCAGGGGAGCATATTAGCTTTTTTCCTAAGTTAGAAGCAGAGGAGGGTACAAAAACTAAAGAAGCTGGTAGTTATTAAACCAAATCTTACCCTTTGGGGGCTGATTGCTACAAAGGTTGTGGTTTGGCTTCCTCGACTAGTTGCTGCAGAGATTACGGGTCAGAGCTCTGTTTTTATGTATGGTCTGGCCATTGTCCATTCGTATACTCAATATTTCTATATTTGGCCCAGGATGGTATTTTGCCATTTCTGGCTTCTGCTGAGTTGCTCTTTGTTCCTCTACGTGTTGGACTAAGTCATTTGCCCCAACTAAAAATATTTATGTTTGCTGTAGCCCATAAGCTCCAGTTGTCAGAAACAAGCACATTGTGAGGTCCCTTCCAGGCATCCAGCCCTCCTACTCATTTCTAGACCCCTTCTAGGGGTAGCAATGGGTATGGCATGGGTCTCTGGGATGCTGCTCTCAGACATGCTAGATTCAGCTCATCTCAACAAGGTTTCCCAGTTAATTTTCCTCTGATACTTTTATCATTTTTTAATGGGAAAGGGGACTTTTCTATCCTCAACATTTTCCCCATTCTATAGTTTATGGAGCACATTCTAAGTTCTGGGTTCTTCAGGATTTGGTGCTGAAAGTTTAAAGCAAAGATTTTAGAATTACAAGCATGCTAACAAGCATATCTTTTCCCAGCAGATGGGGCATTCCCAAACAAATGAACACCATGGCTCTCAGGGCAAGGCCTTTTCTAGAGCTTTCCAATAATCTTCTTAAAGGATCAAAAGCTAAACACTTAATTCTTCGTTGACTTTTTACTGTCCCTATCTGCAGACCATGAAGAGAAAGCCATCACTCCTTCATTACTGCTTGAATGGAGTGAGGGAGAGGAGAGCAGGCCAATCTATTCTGAGTATGAAGGAGAAGAGGTTAGTAAGAAGTTTTTAAAAAAATTATATTAAAATCTTTCTCGTATCTTTTTAAAGTGCCATTTTTGTATGTGCTCTCCATACACTGATTAATTTGATTCTGAAACAATCCTTCATGGACATATAGCAACCATTTGTACTAATAAAGATAAAGGTCCACGGACTTAACCAAACTTCACAGAACTTAAAAAATAGCAGCTGCCTTCGGCTCGGGTCATGGTCCCGGGTCCTGGGATCGAGTCCCGCATTGGGCTCCCTGCTCAGCGGGGAGTCTGCTTCTCCTTCTCCCTCTGCCCCTCCCTCCTGCTTGTGCTCACTCTCGCTCTCTCAAATAAATAAATAAAATCTTAAAAAAAATAGCAGTGGAAAGATTAAAATTCCAGGAAAAGAAACTCCTTTAACAAACTTAGAATATACAACAGGAATATACAGTAATAAAAGTGGTTTGTGTTACAGGCATCTTTCTCTTTTTTTCCCAGTTTTACTGAGAAATAATTGACATACATCACTGTATAAGTTTAACGTTTACAGCATTATGGTTTGGTTTACATATAACGTGAAAGACTTCCACAATAGGGTCAGCTAACAGCCACCTTCTCACAGAGATGTAAGAAAAAGAAAGAAAACAAGGAAAAAAGTTCTCTTTGTGATGAGAACTCATAGGATTTATTCTCTTAACAACTTTCCAATATATCATATAGCATGTTAGCTATAGTCGTCATGTTGTACATTACATCCCCAGTCCTTATTCCTCTTATAACTGGAAGTTTGTGCCTTTTGACCACCTTCCTCTAATTTCCCCTCTAGCCTTCATCTCTGATAACCACAAATCTGATCTCTATGAGTTGGGTTTTTTGTTTGGGGTTGCTTTGATTTTTGTTTTTTTCAGGTTACACATATAAATGAGATCATACTATATTTGTCTTTCTCTTTCTGATTTATTTCAGTTAGCATAATGCCTTCAAGGTCCACCCTTGTTGTCACGAATGGTAGGATTTTCTTATGTTTTCTATGGTTGAATAATATTCCATTATATATATATTGTACTATACACGCACACACACACGCACCACAACTTCTTTATCCATTCATCCATCGATGAACATTAGCTTGTTTCCATGTCTTGGCTACATAACGCTACCATGAACATGGCCGTGCAGCTACTCTTTAAGTTAGTGTTTTCATTTCCTTTGGGTATATTCCAGAAGTAGAATTGTTGGGTCATATGGTAGTTCTTTTTAAAAATTTTTCAGCAAGGGTGGCCGGTTAGCTCAGTTGGTTAGAGCGTGGTGCTAATAAAAATTTTTCAGTGTCCCCCATACTGTTTTCCATAGTGGCTGTACCAATTTATAATCCCACCAACAGTGTGCAAGAATTCCCTTTGCTCTACATTCATGCTAGTATTTGTTATCTTTTGTTGTTTTGATGATGCCCATTCTAACAGGCTTGAAGTGTTATCTCACTGTGTTTTAATTTGCACTTCCCTGATGACTAGTGATGTTGAGCATCTTTTCATGTACCTATTTGCCTTTCACATATATTTTCTTTGGAGAAAGGTCTATTCAGGTCTTTTGCCCATTTTTTAAACAGATTTCTTTTTTAAGCTATTGACTTGTATGAGTTCCTTATATATTTTGGATATTAACCCCTTATCAGATATGAGGTTTGCAATTTTTTTCCCATTCCATAGGCTTTTTCTAGGCAGAAGCTCTTTTAGTTTGATATAGTCCCATGTGTGTTTTTTTTATAAATATGTTTTATAAATAAATATTTATTATTATTATTCTGTTGCTTGTGCTTTAGGTATCATATCGAAAAAATCATTACCAAGCCCCATGTCAAGGAGCTTTACCTATGTTTTCTTCTAGGAGCTCAATGGTTTCAGGTCATACATTTAAGTCTTTAATCCATTTTGAGTTAATTTTTGAAAGTGGTGTAAGATATGATTCCAGTTTCATTTTTTAAACATGTCAGTATCTAATTACGCCAGCACCATTTATTGCAAGGCTGTTTTTCCTCCATTGATTATTTTTGGCTTCCTTGCAAAACATTAGTTGACCATATATGGTTGGGTTTACTTCTAGGCTCTTGATTTTTGTCCATTAGTCTGTTTGTTTTTAAGCCAGAACCATATTGTTTTGATGATTATAGCTTTATAGTATAACTTTAAATCAGAGAGTGTGATGCCTCATGCTTCATTCTCAGGATTTCTTTGGCTATTTGTGATCTTTTGTGGTTCCATATAAATTTTAGGAGTGTTTTTTCCTACTTCTGTAAGTAATGCCATTGGAATCATGATAGTGATTGCTCTGAATCTATAGATGGCTTTTGGTAATACTGACATTTTAACAATATCAATTTTTCCAATCATTGAACACAAGGTACCTTTCATTTAAGGCTTTTTGATTTCTTTCATCAATGTCTTGTACATTTCAGAGCTCTTTCACCTCCTTAAATTTATTTTAAATATTTTACTGTTTTAGATGCTATTGGAAATGGGAAAAATTTATTTCTTTTTTTAGAAAAAAAGTGTTGTTAATGTATAGAAATGCTGCTGATTTTTATATGTTCATTTTGTATCCTGAAACTTTATTGAATTTATTAAGTCTAACAATTTTTTTGGTTGAGTGTTTGGAAGTTTTTATATAAAAAATTACATCATCTGCAAATGGAGATAATTTTACTTCTTTCTTTCCAATTCTTTTTCTTGCCTGATTGCTCTAGCTAGGACTTCTAGTACTATATTGAATAGGAGTGGCAAGAATGGGCACCCTTGTCTTATTCCTGATCTTTGAGGACAAACTTTCAACATTTCACCACTGAGTATGATGTTAGTTGTGGGCTTGTCATACATGACCTTTGTTATGTTAAAATACGTTCCTTCTATGCTTATTATTTTAAGAGTTTATATCATTAATGAATGTTGAATTTTTTCAAATGCCTTTTCTGCATTTATTGAGATGATTATATGGTTCTTTTCTTTCATTCTATTAATGTGATGTTTCACATTGATTGATTTACGTATGTTGAACTATCCTTGCATGCCAGGGATAAATCCCACTTGATCATTGTGTATGATTCTTTTATTGTGCTACTGAAGGCAGTTTGCTAGTATTGTTTAAGAATTTCTCCATCTATATTTATCAGGTATAATGTCTTACAGTTTTTGTTTTTGTTTTTTTTCCTAGTAGTATACTTTTGTAGTTTTGGTATCAGGACCTCATAGAATGAGTTTGGGATTATACCATGCTCTTTTTTTTTTTTTTTTTTTGAAGAGTTTGAGAAGGACTGGTGTTAATGCTTTAAATTTTTGGTAAAATTCACCCATGAAGCTCATTGGTCCTGGGCTTTTTTTGTTGGGAGATTTTTGATTATTGATTGAATCTCCCTACTAGTAATTAGTCTATTCAGATTTTCTATTTCCTCCTGATCAGCCTTGGTAACTTGTATGATTTTAAGAATTTTTCCATTTCTGGGATACCTGGGTGGCTCAGTAGGTCAAGCATCTGCCTTCAGCTCAGGTCTTGATCCCAGGGTCTAGCTAAGAGTTTGTCAATTTTGTCTGTCTTTCAAGGAGCCAACTTTTAGTTTGTTAATCTTTTTTTAAAATATTTTATTTGAGAGCATGGATGTGCATGAGAGAGAGAGAGAGAGAGAGCATGAGCAGGGGAGGGGCAGAGGGAGAAGCAGGCTCCCCCTTGAGCAGGGAGCCCAACTCGGGGCTCAATCCCAGGACCCTTGGATCATGACCTGAGCCAAGGGCAGATGCTTAACCTACTGAGCCACCCAGGTGCTCCCTGTTGATCTTTTCTATTGTTTTTTTCTGTACTCTATTTCATTTATTTCTGCTCTAATCTTTATTATTTCCTGTCTTCTGCTAACTTTTGTCTACTTTTTAAAGTGTAGAGTGAGGTTGTTTATTGTGATCTTTCTTGCTTCTTAACATAGGTGTTTATTGCTGTGAACTTCCCTATTAGAACTGTTTTTCCTGCAGCTCATAAATTCTGGTATGTGGTATTTCTATTCTCATTTGTCTCAAGAAACATTTTTATTTCCCCTTTAATTTCTACTTTGATCCATTGGTTGTTTAGGAGAGCACTGTTTAATTTCTGTGTATGTGTGAATTTTCTAGTTTTTCTGTTGTTATTTATTTCTAGATTCATGCAATTGTGGTCAAAAAAGAGACTTGGTATAATTTCAATTCTCTTGAATTTGCTAAGACTTGCTTTGTGGCCTAACAAATGGTCTATCCTAAAAAAATGTCCCATATGCACTTGAGAAGAATGTGTATTCTGCTGTTGTTAGACAGAATGTTCTGTGTATTCTGTTAGGTCCATTTGATCTATAGTGTTATTCGTATCTGCTATTTCCTTATTGATTCTCTGTCTAGATGATCTATCCATTCTTGACAGTGGGATGTTAAAATCCCCAACTATTATTGTATTACTGTTTATTTCTCCTTTTATTTTTTGTTATTATGTAATGTTAATCACCATACATTACATCATTAGTTTTTGATGTAGTGTTTCATGATTCATTGTTTGCATATAACACCCAGTGCTCCATTCAGTATGTGCCCTCTTTAATACCCGTCACCAGGCTAACCCATCCCCCCACCCCCCTCTCTTCTAGAACCCTCAGTTTGGGGCGCCTGGGTGGCTCAGATGGTTAAGCATCTGCCTTCGGCTCAGGTCATGATCCCAGAGTCCTGGGATCGAGTCCCACATCGGGCTCCCGTCTCGGCGGAGAGCCTGCTTCTCCCTCTGACCCTTTCCCCTCTCATGCTGTTTCTCTCTCGCTCGCTCTCTAAAAAATAAATAAAATCTTAAAAAAAAAAATAGAACCCTCAGTTTGTTTCTCAGAGTCCATAGTCTCTCAGGTTAGTTCTGTTAGTTTTTGCTTCCTATATTTAGGTATTCCAATGTTGGGCCTATAAATATTTATAATTGTTATATCTTCTTGATACATTGATGCTTTTGTCTTTTTATAATGTCCTTCTTTGTGTCTTTTTACCATTCTTAGTTTAATGTTTATTTTGTTTAATATAAGCATAGCTACTCCTGAGTTTTGTGTGGTTTTTTTTGTTTGTTTTGTTTTCTTTGGTTACTATTTGTTTTTGTGTAATTACTAAAGGTTTTCCCTTTGTGGTTACCATGAGGCTTACATAAAATATCTTTAACATCTAACACCTTATTTTAAACTGATAACAACTTAAATTCAATACAATTCATAAACTTTATATTTTTATTTCTCTTTCCCTCACATTTTAGGTAATTATTGTTACAATTTACGTGCTCTCATACTGTGTAACTAATAAGATTATTGTGGTTATGGTTACTTTTACTACATTCATTTGTTTGTTTGTTTGTTTTAATGTTTAAACTAGTGTTGTAAGTGAATTATACACCACTATTACCATATTACAGAATCTAACTATGACCATATATATCTATATATATCTCTATATAGATATCTATATCTATCTATATATATCCATATATATATATATCATTACAGGTGAGATTTATATTACCTTTTAATGTTTTTATTATGTTTATTAGTGTTCTGTTACTGTCACTCAACTTTCTTTAGCATTTCTTGTAAGGCAGGTCTGGTGGCAACAAACTCAGCTTTTGTTTGTTTGGGAAAGTCTTTTTCTTCTGTTTCTGAAGGACAGCTTTACCAAGGATAGAATTCTCGGTTGACAGTAATTTTCCTTCAACATTTTGAATATGTCATTATATTCTCTCCTGGTTGAAAAATTTCTGTTGAGAAATTCGCCAATAGTCTTAGGTTGGGGAGGGGCAACACACAATGCTTGGCAGGAGGGGTGGGGAGATTGGTTGTACCCCAGGCTTATCTTTTCCCACTGTAACTGGAGGAACTGGAAGCTCAGGGGAGACCTCTCCACATGGTGCTGCACTGGCCTGAGTGAGGAGCATGTAGTCGACATGTACGTGTTTTTCTTACTCTTCTAATGTGGTCTTTCTTAGTCTCTGTGGTGCAGGGGGTTCTAGGTGTCTCCATGTTCTAGGATTCTCTCAGTGGTATCTTGTCTTTGAATAGTTGTTAGTTGTTCTTCTTGTGGGAGTGAGTGAGAGTGAGTGGGAGTGAAGTCAGGAACCACCTACATTGCCATCTTGGTCATGTCCACAGCCATTTCTTAAGAATGTGTTTACAAAGTTTTTCTTTCACTAAACATTTAATATTCTTTGTCTTATTCTGCAATGAGTACACTTTGTAGAATAAAGTAGAATCTGAAAGGGAAATAGACCCTAATTATCAGGAGAGAATCCCAAGAATAATCAAATTGGCATTGTACTGCTTTTTAAAAACTCTGGTTGCAAATGGTTATTTGATATTTGTAATTTTTAATATTTAACTTTACCTTTAAAAATTTGTCAGACACTTAACTATGAACAAGTGTTTATTACTGTTCAAGATAATTCTCTTCTAAATTTATTTCTCTTACTGCCTTTCTTTTAGAAGGTGAGATATAAGAACTATGTAACAACAGTTTTAGAATTTAATTTCTATTTTAAGGTCCTTCTCCATGAAAATCTTTATTCACTGTCAAAGCAATCATCAAGTAAATGTAAATTAAATTAATAATTATATAACACCTTTTTTTTTTTTTAAAGATTTTATTTATTTGACAGAGAGACACAGCGAGAGAGGGAACACAAGCAGGGGGAGTGGGAGAGGGAGAAGCAGGCTTCCCGCCGAGCAGGGAGCCCGATGCGGGGCTTGATCCCAGGACCCCGGGATCATGACCTGAGCCGAAGGCAGACGCTTAACAACTGAGCCACCCAGGCGCCCCAACACCTTTTTTTCTATTAAGTTACTATATTTTCAAAGTGATAACATTTAATGCCAGGAGAGGAAGGTGAGTCAGGACCTGATATAGAATACTATTAAAAGTGTAAATTGGCATAAACTTACAAAAAGATGTTTATGTGTTTCAGTGGAAAACTATATCCACTGTAGCACATTCTTTTGGATTATCATATTCTAGTCTTGCTCTTGTTGATGTTATTTTGCAACTCTTTGTAAGCTGTAGGTAACTAATATAGATATATAAATGCTATCCTGTCTCCTAATGATTTGAATTGGCTTGTGTGGTGATGAGCACTGGGTGTTATACATAACTAATGAATAGTGGAACACTACATCAAAAATTACTGTGATGTGATGTACTATATGCTGGCTAATTGAACATAATAATTAAAAGAAAGTTAAAAAAATGAATTGGCGGGGGCCTGGGTGGCTCAGTCGATTAAGCGACTGCCTTCGGCTCAGGTCATGATCCTGGAGTCCTGGGATTGAGTCCCGCATCGGGCTCCCTGCTCAGCGGGGAGTCTGCTTCTCCCTCTGACCCTCCTCCCTCTCGTGCTCTCTGTCTCTCATTCTCTCTCACAAATAAATAAATAAATAATCTTTAAAAAAAAAATGAATTGGCTTACCCCACTCTGTGGAAAAACTAGTTGTCTATTCATCTAGACATTCCTCTATTCCATATAAATCTGTGCTATTTTGACTTTCCCTTTGAAATGTTTATAACATCTGACTGGTTCCCTCATTTCTTATAAATAAAATAAGTCTTTTAACATGTGTCCATTTTATATCTGCGTGAAAGTCATGATTTTACATTTTCCTGAAAACTATCTTTTAACAAATCTTTCTGAAAGGTTATTTGGCAGTGGTTAACAAACTCATAAAAATATCCAGACTATGTGCTCAAATAACTTCACTGCTACGACTTTGTCCTAAAGACGCAGTGAGAGACACATTTACAATGATACTTATTTCAACATTATTCACAATCACAAAAATTTAGAAATATTTAAAAATTAGAAAAATTATTAAATAAAATTTGGTTGCACATAAAAATAATAAAAGTTGTATTCTATTAAATAAATTCAGCAAATTTGAAGGATTATAATCAACATAAAAAAATTAATTGCATTTCTATACATTAACCATATACCATCTGAACAGTAAATTAAGAAAATGCATTTACAATAGCATCAACAATAATAGAATAAAAATAAAATTAACCAAGGAGATGAAAGACTTTTACATGGAAAACTACAAAATGTTGCTGAAAGAATTCAAAGAAGATGAAAATAAATGGAAAATATGTATGTTCATAGATTGGAAGACTTAATATTCCAGATATCAATACTACCCAAAGTAATCTACAGATTTATTACAATTCCTATCAAAATCTCAGCAACATGCCTCACAGACATAGAAAACTCCATCTTAAAATTAATAGGAATGCTAAAGTGACCTTGAACAGCCAAAACAATCTTGAAAAAGAACAAAGTTATAGGTCTCACACTTCCTGACTTCAAAACTTATTGCAAAGCTGCAATCATCAATACACTGTGATACTGGCATAAAGACAGACATACAGACCAATGGAACAAAATAGGGAGCGCAGAAATAAATTCACATATGTGGTCAAATGATTTTCAACAAGAATGCCAAGACCATTCAATAAGGAAAGGAAAGTTTTTTCAAGAAATGATATTGAAAAAACTGGATGTCAACATACAAAACATAAAGTTGTATGCTTATCTTAAATCATATATAAAAGTTATCTCAAAATGGATTAAAGACCTAAATGTAAGAACTAAGAGTATAAAACTCTTAGGAGAAATAACAATAAATTTTGCAATAATTTCTTAGATATGACATCAAAAGAACATGAAACAAAAGAAATACATAAACTAAACTACATTAAAGTTTAAAACTTCTGTTAATGAAAGAAGACAAATAACAGAATTTACAGAATGAAAGATAAACCATAGAATGGGAGAAATATTTGCAAGTCATCTATGTCGTAAGGGTTAATCTCCACAACATATAAAGAATTCCTACAACTCCACAATCAGAAATCAAATAAACCAATTAAAAAGTAGGGAAGACTTGAATATCTATTTCTCCAAAGAAGATATACAAATGGCCATTATGCACTGGAAAAGATGCTCAACATCACTAATGACTCAGAAATGCAAATCAAGATGACAATGTGATAGCATTTCATACCCATTAGAATGGCTACTATTAAAAAAATTAATAGGGCACCTGGGTGGCTCAGTCATTAAGTGTCTGCCTTCGGCTCAGGTCATGATCCCAGGGTCCTGGGATCGAGTCCCACATCGGGCTCCCTGCTCTGCAGGAAGCCTGCTTCTCCCTCTCCCACTCCCCCTGCTTGTGTTCCTGCTCTCGCTATCTCTCTCTCTGTCAATTAAATAAATAAAATCTTCAAAAAAATTAAAAAAATATAATGTTGGCAAGGATATAGAGAATTGGAATGCTTGTGCATTGCTGGTGAGACTGTAAAATTGTGCAGCCATTATGGAAAATTGTATGGTGGTTTCTCAAAAAATTAAAAATAAAATTACCACATGATTTAGCAATTCCAAGTTCTGGAAAAGATATTTCTATGCCCATACCCATAGCAGCATTATTCACAATAGCCAAAAGGAAGAAGCAACCAAAGTGTCCACTGATGGATGAATGAATTCTAAGAGTGTAGTATATACATAAAATAGAATATTATTCAGCCTTAAAAAAGGAAGGAATTCTGATACATGCTATAATGTGGATGATCCTTAAGGACATTATGTTAAATGAAATAAGCCTGCCATAAAAAAGATACCATATGATTCCACTTATATGAGATACCTAGAATAGTCAAATTCATAGAGTCAGAAAGTATAATAGCAGTTTCTAGGAGCGGGAGGGAGAGGGGAGTGGGGAGTCCTTGTTAAATGGGTATAGATTTTAAGTTTGCAAGATGAAAAGTGTTCTGCCGTTGGATGGTGGTGATGATTGCACAACAATGTGAATGTATCCGATACCCCTAACCTGTACACTTAAAAATGGTGAAGATGGTAAATTTCATGTTATGTGTATTTTGCTACAGTTAAATTTTTCAAAAAGAAGCAAACTATTGAGTAAATATTATCTAATGTGTGTTTCCTCTGTGCCTTATCCCATTTAAAATCCTTATACTCACTCAGAGGTATGCAATTTCAGTACTATTAGGCAGTATAATACAGTGGGTAAAAGAGCGCAGGCTGTGGAAGACCCCTGTCTGGAGGGTGATTCTAGTTTCACCATGTTCTAACTCTATATCTTCAAGCAATTACTAACTTCTCTATGCCTCAGATTTTTCATTTGTCAAAAGAGGAACATTGATTTAATATATGTGAAGCACTTGGAACAGGGAGGCAAATGACAAACATTCAACAAAAGTGAACCATTATTATCTCCAAGAATATGATAACTTGTCCAAAATCATACAGCTAGTAAATTGTGGAGCTACAATATGAATCCAGATGCACTGGACTCCAAAAATCAAGCTATAAAAGTAAAACAACATGTCAGATGTCATCATTAAAATTATGTTTTTAAAAATTTGTGATAGGAGTATGTGCATGTATAGTTATCACTCATGTATATTCCTGTTATTTCCATATTTACACATCTACTGAAAAAATAGGGAAAATAAAAATTCCTATTCAGATGAATAATTTTCCAATAAAAAGTACATTCATGAAATATGAAAGTTTATATAGAAAACAGTTCAGATGGTGTGATGAAGTTTCCCAAACATAAGATAGAAGTTCCCACAGAAAAATTTGATCAAGCACATAATTCGCTTGTATTTTTAATTTACTCTTTACAATATTTCCAGTTCACATATAATAATTTGTGATACATGGAAACAATTGAATGGCAATGCATAATTATTGATAATGAATAAGCCTTAGGTTTTTTTAGTTCCTTCTTTGAGAGCTTACCGAAATTCTTCTCTGTCATTTAAATGGAGAACTCACATAGAAAGCAGCTGGATTTAATGTTGAGTAGTTTTTTGTTGATGTTTTTGGTTTTTAAGTTTTCATGTGCTTAAAGCACAGCATGATTCCAAATGTTTTCATGTGGCTATTCCTCCTTTTAAGAGTCATCAAGGGAATGCATGAACATATGGTTGTACCTCTAAAGTCAATTGGTCATTGTCTGAGTCAGGGAAGCATCTAGCCTGTGTCTTGTAGTCATTGTATAGTCCTATGAGGCAGATTATTTCCAGAAGGTAACTGTGGTTGCATAGTCAGAAGAAAGAAATTAAGACATGGGGAACCAGTATGGGAGGAAATCTGATGTTTCACTGGAAGACCTTTTATATCTTCTGAATTTTATAACACATACAGGTATTACCTATTTTTTTAAATAATAATAGCTAAAGTGTTTAAAATTGGGGGAAAAAACAAAAGGTTATTGTCTAATCATGCCAGAAAATGAATTTTTATGCCACAAAATCTTCAGCATATAATTTTACCAAATGCACAGAATATTTCTTCATGATATATGTGAAAAGTTTGTTGATATAACTAATTACACGCTATCATGTAGTGATTTTATATTAAAGTCAGTAAAGTTAATTTTAAAGCATATAGTTTAATAAACATATGCCTCATTATTATAGCAACAGAAGTGAGTTAAGCATGGAGAACATAGACATATAATACATAACATCCAACTTCAAGATCATGTATTCTGATCAGAGAAAAGGAATATATGTTAATACAGATTAAAATTAAAATCACATAGAGTGATTGACAATTATATACTAGGCACTCTTCTAAGTGCTTTAAGTGTTTTTATTTCATTATCACAATAAACCTATGAGGTAGGTGTTGGGGTTAATGTAGAGTATGAAATCATCCATAATGCCTGGCTTGCTAAAATGTAACACTGAGGCTGCTGAAGGCAGGGAAGGTTTCAGAGAAGGGCATAGGCCCTTGGAATCCCAAGGCCTGCGTGACCACTCTGAGTTGGAATGCTGTGGGGCGTTGCCTTCCCAGAAGCTTTCCTAGCCCAAACAGCGGCCCTGTGATCTAAGAGATATATGCATTGTCCCTTAGGCTATGTTTAGCAGAACTCGTAGAACACACAGATTAGCATGTCGTATCTTTCCTGTAAACAGATCCTCCCAGTTCCAGTAAGACCCCTTGTCACACATCACATGCTTGAGAAATGGTGATAAGGATTTGTGATTATCCTTGAAGGACCAATAAAAGCAGGAGCAAAGAAGAGCAAAGGGTCTTCCTCTCTGAGCGTTGACCCCCTTGCCTTCTCCTCTCTTTCACAGCAAAGTTTGGAGTCATCTTTCATCTGTCGGTACTGGGATTGCTCATTCCCAGTAGGTAGGTACTATTTATTAGCCCTAAAGTCCACTTGGGAAAACTATGGCATAGAAGGTATAAGTAACTTGATAGTCACAGAATCAATAAGTGGTGGAGAAAATGTGCATCCAAATTTGGATCTAAAGAAAACTCTCTTAACTATTAAGCTAAAGTACCTTCTTTACTTCTGAGATGTAGATGTTGGCTGGGGTGTCTCTGACATATGAGAGTTAAGTTAACATAAGATATAGATGTTGGCTGGGGTGTCTCTGACATATGAGAGTTAAGTTAACATAAGATACCTTCAATATTCCAGTGTTGTGCCCCTGTAAGACTAGAAACTGTTGCAGATAATTTTAATACCCAAAGGCCTAGGTTCCTGTGATTCCCTCTAATTCTGGGCTCTAATACCCCTAAATTTTGTTTTGCTTCTTAGCTAACATGGATGCAAAACTGAGCTCACTTTCAAGTAATCAAAAAATGAAAAATAAAGTCTCTAATCAATTTGAATGAGTTAAAATCTTTAATGAAGACATGGGTTGAAGTCAGAGAATGCAGTGTTAACACCATTTTCCTTTTTTTTTTTCTCTCAACTCCCCTCACTCAATTCTCTCTCTACTCCTGCGTGCCAAGTAGTCATCAAGCCCTTTTTACTAAGAAATATTGTGCTTTCCCATGAATTATGATCGTGAAAAATAACCTGCACTTTGTTTTCCATACAATGTAAAACAACAATGCAGAAGTTATTAACATGCATTGAACAAATATTTATTGAGCATCTACTATTGGCCAAGTCAGAAAGATTTGTATCACTAAGGCATTTAGATTTTGCTGGAAGAAGAAAGATAATTAACAAATAAATAGAAAGAAATCATAGGGTGACCAGGGCTTTGCAAAAAATTACAGCAGGTTTCAACTCAGACTGTAAATTGGTTGCTCAGACTATAAAAACCTCTCTTAGAAGACGACATTTGAACTGAAAGCTTAAGGAAAGGAGTCAGGCACATCAGGCAGAGGGAGAAGCTAACACAAAGCCCTAAGGTAGTAACGTCATTATGTGTTTTAAGAACATAAAGAAGCTCAGTGTGGCAATAGTAGGGGACAAAGAGAAAAGTGCTACATCACAAGGTCAGAGATGGACACAGAAGTATGTTAAAATCCAGTTTATAAGATAGTTTATAACTAGCTTAACTGTAAGTACAGTTCATAGCTAGAGAAGTTTGATTTTCATTTGAAGGTGTATCAGTTAGGGTCCATCAGAGAAATAGAACCACTAGGAATGATACAGTAAAAGGAATTTTAATGCAATTGTGGGAGTTGGTTAAAAAATTTGTCTATCTGTTGCTTCTTTGTCTCTGAACTTGAAGTCACCAAAGAAGACATTTGAGAAGAAAAGATAATCAAAAAAGAGAAGAGAAAGAGGAACAACTGGAACTGATAAGGCTGAGCAAGGATGAGCGGGCAACCACAAGGCACTTGAGTCGGCTGTGGCAAGAGCATCTGTACGTTGACTTTCAGAGAATAACTATGGCTGCTGCTTCACTATCACTTGCCAAGTATCACACAAATTTCTTTGGTGGTCAGTGCAAGCCCAGAACCACACAGGGAAAGGAGTTCTAGGAAATACAGTTGTAACTTAGTTGACACACTACAATGCTACTACAAAATTACAATGGGAAGCCACTGGATGTTTTTTTTTTTAAAGTTTTAATTTAAATTCCAGATTTTGCTCAATTTGGATGGGAAGCAAGCAAGTATAATATTAGTTTCAGGTGTACAATATAGTGATTCAACACTTCCATACACCACCTGTGCTCATCACAAGTGCCCTCCTTAATCCGCATCACCCATTTCACCCATCCCCCACCTACCTCCCTTCTGGTAACCATTAGTTTGTTCTCCATAGTTAAGAGTCTGTTTCTTGGTCTATCTCTCTTTTTTTTTTTTCAATTGTGCTCACTTGTTTTGTTTCTTAAATTCCACATATCAGTGAAATCATATGGTATTTGTCTTTCTCTGACTTACTCATTTTGCTTAGCATAATACTCTCCAGCTACATCCACGTCACTGCAAATGGCAAGATTTCATTCTTTTTTATGGCTGAAAAATATCCCATTGTGTGTGTGTGTGTGTGTACACACACACACCGTATCTTCTTTATCCATTCATCAGTCAATGGACACTTGAGCTGTTTCCATGATTTGGCTATTGTAGATAATGCTGCTATAAACATTGGGGTGCATGTATCCCTTTGAATTAGTATTTTTGTACTCTTTTTTAAAAAGGATTTTATTTATTTATTTGTCAGAGAGAGAGAGAGAGCACAAGCAAGGGGAGCATCAGGCAGAGGGAGAAGCAGGCTCCCCGCTGAACAAGGAGCCCGATGCAGGACTCGATCCCAGGACCCTGGGATCAAGACCTGAGCTGAAAGCAGACACTTGACTGACTGAACCACCCAGGAGTCCCATATTTTTATATTCTTTGGGTAAATACCTAGCACTGCAATTGCTGGATCGTAGGGTAGCGCTATTTTTAACTTTTTGAAGAACCTCCATGCTGTCTTGCAGAGTGGCTGCACCACTTTGCATTCCCGCCAGTGCAAGAGGGTTCCCCCTTCTCCGCATCCTCACCAATGTTGAGTATAGTATCATCTGTGACCTTTTAAGTCTCAGATATCATAAATCCATTTCCAACTAGCATTCTTCATCTCTCAGCTAGATTCTGCTGTGTGCTGGAGCTAACTAGTGCCAGGACATGAGAGCTAATTGTTAAATATCTAGGAATTTGGTGACCTGGTTGCTAAGCCATTGCTATCTTGACATTGGCCATGGTGTGTGGTTTTATACCACAGAACTTGGTGAACATAAAATAATATCCCCTAGCAGGTTCTTAAACCTTTTCCAGAATACCATTGGCTAGACTTGATTCTTAACTTGCCTTCCTGCATCCATCTTTGAACTACCTCTCCAAATTAATTTATTACCGCTATAATAGTAGTGGTGATGATTCTTAAAAATCCAGTTATGTCATTCCACTGCTTAAAACTATCCAATAACTAGTCATTCCACCGGCAGTTGGAAAGGCGTTTCTGATATTGGAGGCTGAAAGAGTCACAGCTGATATTACACTCAATATTGATTTTTCTCTGTGCCCCTGAGCAAGCTCATTTACCTTGATTTTGTCTGTCTTGAGCATGAGATACTTTCCTGGGAGGTTCCTTCAGCATCCCTGAAAATAGATCTCTCGTGTACAATTTCAACAGGCCTTATAAATGTTATAAATCAGCTTCAACTCAAGCAGGATCTCCCACTAGAAAAGATGAAATGAGGCATGGCTTATTACATTCAGCCATTGCACACTGACTAGAATTTGGATGGGAAAAAAAGCCTGTATCTCGGTGCAACAGACATAATTGAGCTTCTCACATCGGTTACTTACCTATCCTCTGAACAAACTACAGCCTCTGCCTTGGTCCACAGGATCGTAATAGGTAATCCATACTCAGGTGCAGGTTTTGAAGTAGCAACTTCATATTTGTCCTTGAGACAATATTTTCTGATTAGTCTTTGCCCCTTATATCACCATCCTCTTGAAATGCAGAGTTCATAGCAAAGCAATAAAATGCAGAGTTGATCTAAGCAACAGCGTACAATTAAGGTAGGAAGAGAAGTTTCTTATTCTACAAAGAGAAGCAAATATAAATAATAAAATATTGTCTAGGACATAGGAAAACATTAATAGTGAATGTCTCTTCATTAAATGACATTTATAATTCTTTATTTTTATTGACCACTTAGAAAAAAATACGATTTTTACACTGTCATGGAACAAGTAGAAAAAATGAGATAGGACTTATAATTTTTATAGCTGATTTAATGTACAGTTCCAACACATTTCTGATAGTTACAAAAATTTCTCTTTCACTCTGAGACAACAGGAAATAACCCGATAGTGTGGGGTCCATGGCTCTTCTTGCCCTCCCTCATCATTATTGCTGATGGAGGCTATATCACTTTAATGAATTTTATGCAGGAAGAAGCCTATTTGGAAGTTCTTAGAGAAGACACAGCATTATTTTTATAAACTAATTTCTTATTTGGGGTGAATCCTAGTTCTTTGAAGCAGAATGCTACACAGCAAACCTCAAGGTAGAGAAAGTCATTTAAAAGGACATTTAAACATAAAGAACTTATACAACTCAACACCAAAAAACCACAAATATTCTGGTTAAAAAAATAGGCAGAGGACCTGAATAAACACTCTTCCAAAGAAAACATACAGATGGCCAACAGACACATGAAGAAATGCTCAACATCACTAATCATCAGGAAAATGCATATCAAAACCACAATGAGATATCACCTTACACCTGTCAGGATAGCTAGAGTCAAAAAGATAAAAAATAGAAAGCGTTGGTGAGGATATGCAGAAAAAGGAACCCTTGTGCACTGTTGGTGGGAATGCAAACTAGTGTAGCCACTGAGGAAAACAGTATGATGGTTCCTCCAAAAGTTAAAGATAGAAATACTATATGATCCAATAATTCTACTACTGGGAATTTATCCAAAGAAAATTAAAAAAAACTAATTTGAAAAGATATGTGCACCTCAATGTTTATTGCAGCATTATTTACAATAGTCAAGATATGGAAGCAACCCAAGTGTTCATCAAGAGATGAATGGATAAAAGAAGAGGTGGTATGTATATATGTATATATATGTATGTATACATATATAGACATAAACACACATACACACACACACACACACAGAGGAACATTATTCAACCATAAAAAGAATGAGATCTTGCCATTTGCCACAACATGGATGGACCTTGAGGGTATTATGCTAAGTGAAATAAGTCAGAAGTGAAAGACAAATACCTTATGATTTCACTTATATATGGAATCCAGAAAATAAAACAAACAAAAATCAGAAACAGACCCATAAATAAGGAGAACCAACTGATAGTTGCCAGAGGGGAAGGGGGTGGGGGGATGGACAAAATGGGTGAAGGGGAGTGGAAGATACAGGCTTCCAGTTGTGGAATGAATAAGTTGTGCGGAGGAAAGATGCAGCATAGGGAATCTCATTAAAAAATTGGGGGGGGGGGCATTTAATTTACTACTCCCATCTAATGTTTGCACTACCTCTATAGTATTTCTGCATACCCTAGAACATTTTCGAGGCAGAGCTACAAAGTAAATGCAGGTCTTCAAGTTCCTCATTTTTTTTACTACAACTGTTCATTTACATATTCTTCATTCTTTAATGGAGGTCACAAATACACACACATAAATACATACACACATAAATACATACATAGATACATAAATAGGTAGGTACATGCATACATAAAATTAACAATGCTATGGGTATATGGGTGGTATTTTTAAAGCCCTAGGTATGTGGAGTTCATCAAGTCTATGTTACATACCTTGTACACTCAAGGTGAACATGCTTGTGGCAGTTAAACAAATGAGTTGATTGATGAAGTGGTGAGAGTAAAGTAATTAAGATAATGGTCTTGGTAATCAGTCACCCAGCAATCCAGAATTAGTAGACAGATGGCTAAAGAATGACCAAAGGATCATGAAGTTGCTGAAATTTCTAAGGTCTTTACTTTTTGATACTTCAGAAATCAGTTAAAGAATTGAGCTATTGGGCTGTGAATGGAAACAAGGTATTCCAGTTACTATAGCAGCACAACAAAACTCTGCAAACTTAGTGGTGTAAACTACCATTTAATTATGCTCCCAGATTCTGTTGGTCAGGCATTCAGAGAGGGCAAAGCCAGGACAACTTTCTTTCCCCCTACCCCCCACAATGTCTGGTGCTTTAGCTAGGAAAATTCAAAGGCTAGAAGTAAAAAAATGTCTGGGAACTGAAATCATCTGAAGGCTTAAAGGCTTGCTAACTCATATATCTGATAGGAAATGCAATCAGCAGGATCCAATCTTGGCTAGGACAATTTTGCTTAAGTCTTAAAAGCATCAGTCCCCAAAAGACCAAGCTTTCTTGCTTTTTATAACCTAGACTCAGAAGTGACATGCACATGACTTCTGCTGTAATCACAAGGACACTCAAATTCCAGGGGGAGACCACAGAGATTCCCCTATTTCTCAAGGGGAGGAGTGTTAGGGACATGTCATAAGAAGAGCATGTTAAGAAAGAAGTAATTTTGGAACTATTTTTGTGAAATACAATTTCCCACTGTCTGCCCTCTGGCCCCCAAAATTCATATATTCATATGGAAAAATGTATGTAGCCCCTCTAAAATCCCTAAATCTAATCCAGTTGTAGCATCAGCCTCATGTTAAGAATCTTATTATCTAAATCAGGTCCAAGGGCAGATGGGGCTAAAAATTTTAAATGTGATTACTTGGATATAGCACCTTAAGTACAATTTCTGTCAATCTAAAAACCTGAGAACTAATAAAGTTATCTGCCCTATGCACACCCAACAAACAAAGGTGGGATAGTTATTGAATAACTCCTATAGACACTCCTATTTAAAAGGTGAGAACAGGGGCGCCTGGGTGGCTCAGTCATTAAGCATCTCCCTTTGGCTCAAGTCATGATCCCTGGGTCCTGGGATGGAGCCCCGCATCAGGCTCCCTGCTCTGCGGGAAGCTGCTTCTCCCTCTCCCACTCCCCTTGCTGTGTTCCCTCTTTGGCTGTCTCTCTCTCTCTGTCACATAAATAAAAATCTTATAAATAAATAAATAAATAAATAAATAAATAAATAAATAAATAAATAAATGGTGAGAACTGGAGAGGTGCCTGGTTGGTTCAGTAGGTTAAGCATTGGACTCTTGATTTCAGCTCAGATCATGATCTCAGGGTTGTGAGATTGAGCCCTGCATCTGACTCCATGCTGGGTGTTAGAGCCTGCTTAAGATTCTCTCTCACCCTCCCCCTCCCTCTCTCACCCTCTCAAAAAAAAAAAAAAAAGTGAAAACAGGAGACACATAGCAAGCATTGCTCCATGGCAATTTTGAAGTCTAGCATGTTTCTTAGTTAAACTAAGTCCTGCTCCCTGAGAGTTGCTCTCTGTTGCCCTTAGCTTTTCCCACTAAGCTCCTGGTTTCACTTTCTGGGCTCTTTGCTTTGCCTTCTCCCTCTGCAAAGGGAGAAGTCCACAGTCATTCTGTGGACTTAATTTGGTTCAACATATAATTACAGGGTACCTATTTGTGCAAGTATGGGATCCGTAACAGAAATAAAAAGGAATTGTCTCAGTTATCTATTGTATGTAACAAATTACACCAAATTTTAGTTCCTTAAAAAAAAAAATTAGTATTTCTCAGAGTATTTATTTAGTATTTCTGTAGGGAAATACTCCCTCTTCCTTCCTTCTTCCTTTTCTATAAGTCTCTATAACTAACTATAACTAGTTATAGTCAGTCCTCTTAGCCTCCTTCCTCATAGCATAGTAACTAGGTTCAAAGAGTGTTTCAAGAAAAAAAGGTAGAAACTGTATTGCCTTTTATAACCCAGCCTTGGAAATCGCAGGGCATTATTCGTTTGTGGACAGAAGTTCTCCAGATGTGAGAAGAAGGAACATCATAGACCCTACATCTCAACAGAAAAAGTGTTAAAGACAAATTTTAAGAAGAGCTTGTGGGATTGCACATAATGTTTTAGGCATTTGGAGAAAATATGATCGGTCATACTGGGCATTTGGGGGATTTGTTTGGCCATTTTAAACTCAATGGTTTTGCTCGATCTTCAGAATCTTAATCCATCTTGGCTAATACTAAGCAAATGTAGGTATAGAGGCAGCCTTACTTGGAGGCAAAGTGGCCAGTGACTTCCTGTGTATAATAAGAAGCTCTATTCAAAACTAAACAAAAAAACTTTTACCCCTATCCTCTTGTATTAGTAAAGATAACCTAGGATAAAGGAGAAAAAAACACTCAAAAATGTAATGTCTAAAACATAATCATCTATTTCATGGTTTCTTTTTTTTTTTTTTTTTTTTTTTAAAGATTTTATTTATTTATTTGAGACAGAGAGAATGAGAGACAGAGAGCATGAGAGGGAGGAGCAGACTCCCTGCCGAGCAGGGAGCCCGATGCGGGACTCGATCCCGGGACTCCAGGATCATGACCTGAGCTGAAGGCAGTTGCTTAACCAACTGAGCCACCCAGGCGCCCTATTTCATGGTTTCTTAACAATTCCGAGGGATTAGGTGGTTTCCATTGCTAGCTCTGCTCCATAGAGTCATTCAGGGACCCATGCCTCTAAGAGCAGTCTACCATCTTCAACAGTCAAATTCCAAAGTATTCTGGTAGGAGCACCATCCAACACAGCAAAAAGTAGAAAACAGCATAGGACGAAGTGCATACAAGGTTTTTATGGGCCAGATCGGAGTGGTCTCAGTTTACTCTTTTTCCATTGCCAGACTCTGTAATATGGTATACCTAACTGTAAAAGAAAGTAGGAACAGTAGCATAGTTTGTGCCCAGAATGAAGAAGCCATGTTTTCCTGAAAAGTAGCATCCAATTTCCTTCCAATACACTCTACAAACTCTTTTTTTTCTTTTAAGATTTACTTATTTTTGCGAGAAAGAGAGAGTGAGTGCAAGTGAACACACACAAGCGGCGGGAGGGGCAGAGGGAGAAGCAGACCCCCCCCCTGAGCAGGGAGGCCAATGTGGGATGCTTAACCCACTGAGCCACCCAGGCGCCCTACACTCTACCAACTCTTTACCAGCCACCATCTTCCCATTGAATCTCTGACTGTGAATATCACATGTGTTGTTCAGTCTCTCTTCATACTCTTATATCTATAACACACCCTTCTCTGTCCAGGTCTATGCCTGACAGACTGACCTCAGGGCTATATCCTCCAGGCTTGCTTGCCCTCTGGCTTCTGGTTGGGTCTGGCTGATGGGAGACAGACAGAGAAGGTCTAAAAGTAGGAAGAAAGAGGTCAATGTATTGATTCCCACCCCCTCCCACTCTCCCAGCCTTGCTGCAGCTCTAGCAGCTTCATTCTCAGGCAAAAGCTCCTCGAGGATAGCCAGTTTTCCAAAGCTTCAGTCCCTCTCTGGACTCTAAGGACACCATTCTATTTCCTGGCCTCTTCAAACCTATAGTTGTTAATAGCTTCCCACTAAGGTTAGTTTCTTATTGTTTCAGTATCTTTAGTTGGTTCTCATAATCATCCCTGCCCTTCTATAAATAGTTCCTTCATGAAAGTGTTCTTAAACTCTCTGAGGTGTCTTCTATTTCCCACCTTGCCTCTGAATGATACAATCATTCTGTGGACTTAATTTGGTTCAACATATAATTACAGGGTACCTATTTGTGCAAGTATGGGATCCGTAACAGAAATAAAAAGGAATTGTCTCAGTTATCTATTGTATGTAACAAATTACACCAAATTTTAGTTCCTTAAAAAAAAAATTAGTATTTCTCAGAGTATTTATTTAGTATTTCTGTAGGGAAGATATCTGGGTGCAACTTAGATGGGTTTTTTCACACAGGGTCTCTGACAGGCTACAGTCCAAGTGTCAACCAAGGCTGCAGGTCATCTTAAGGCTTGCCTAGCGGAGGATCTGCTTCCAAGCTCACACATATGTTAGTCAGAGGCCACCCTCAGTTTCTTGTCATATTGGCCTTTTAATACAGCTTATAACAGAGGAACTGGCAACAGTCATAGAAAGCAGTGAGGGAATAAAAGAGGACAAATAAGACAGATTCCAGTCTCTAAAGTGACATCTTATCATTTTGCCATATTGTATTCATTAAAAGCAAGTCACTGGATCCAGCCCACAGTCAAAGCAAGGGAATTACACACCGACATGAAGATCAGAAGGCAGGACTCACTGGGACACATCTCAGAAGCTGCCTACCATATTCCCTAACCTTCTCAATGTTCCTGCTATGTCCCTCCCTGCAGCTTGCAAGAACTACGAGGAGGGACTTTTGAGAGTATAGCCTATACACTCTTCTACCTCTTCCTTTCCACATCGGAAACTAACACAGAGCTAACTGCCCTTCTTTTTTAGCACACTCCCCACTAAGATACACATCAGTTAGCATTGTACCATACCACTTTTAAAGGACAGTCATTGCATAAAGAAAGGAAAAAGAATACAAATATCTCAATCAGTAATTTCTTGTAAATATTAATGGCTAAGTGACCAATTCTATTCCACATTCTAATGGAATCTCTAACTGTATGCAGTACCTTGCTCTATAATGAACCCCAGTATTCATGTTGGAAAAATGATTAACTCACTTGAGTATGGATTATTTAGTGGTCCCAACAGAGATTTATGCCCTTAAACACAGAGTAAGAATAAAGTTAATTTTTTCCCTTTGTTGTATCCTACTGTGGACACTTGTTTTCTAAAGCCATGTCATCTTTTCCTTGAAAATAATATTTGTATGATGGAAGAGATTTATTGAGTAAAATTAGATTTCCAAAGGGATCAGCAGTAGATGTAGACTTCAAAGTAATGTAATTTACGCCACTGAGCTTCTTTTGACCTGGAAATTTACAACATGCCTGCTGTCACTTTCTTGCTCAGTCTTGAAGATGTGGAGCATCAGTCTTTGAAGGAAGACAGATGACCTCACAACACACCAGGCCTCCAGGGCTCCTCAACAATAGGGTATCAAAAGAAATTGCATTTTGGTTTTGAAGTGATGGCCAATAAATGACTCTGCAGCTCCGACTTCTTTTTTTAATTCTCTTAAATCTCAAAACTAACTAAAATATCAGGACTCTCTTAAGGAAGAAATAGTGTAATACTGAAGAGATTATAAATTAACAGCCAGTAAATTTAATTGAGCCCATGTTAACCTGGTGAGCCTAATGAGATATTTTTAAAGTACAAAGAAAAAAGAAGAAAAAATTGTGCTCACTAGGCCAGCTTTTCCAATCTCTCTAGGCATTAATCTTGTCCTTTTTAATAAGAAATTCTTATTAGTTATTGCATTTTCAAATGATACAACACCATACTCACAAGAGCTCATTTTAGCACTGATTTTATCTCCTGAGTTCTTAATAGAAAAATTAGATTCAGTACACAGTAAATCACACCACTCTACAAGAGTGGTACCTCAACATCACTTCCTGTACTGTTTTTTTCCCCTTTTTTTCTTAAATTCAAATCTCTCCTCTATTTAAACATATGCATTATTCTGAAAGACTGGTCTACATTCCTTAACTCCCATCTCATAGTCTTGACTCCCAATGTGGTTAAAGGATCAGTCTTGACTCACTCTTTAAACTGCCATTTTCAATTTTATGTTATCATTCTGCCAAAACTCTTAGAAATTTAATGGCACTTTTATCTAAACCAAGTGGAATTTCCAACTTTGCTCCCAATCCCAGATCTTTTCTTTGCATTTGATTATACTTTACCATCTCTTAAAATGTGCTTTCTCTCAAATAGACCTCCCTTCCCTTGAGTGGCTTCTTGCTCCACTCTTGTATCATCTCCTGAGCTTTCCTCCATTTCTTTGCGTTAGTCACCATTAGGGTCCATGCTCTCAATGCTCTGTGTCTAGATTAAGACAACAACCTCCCAGATGATGTCCTTACCATTCACTCTCCCTAGTTGTGTGCTGGAGCCAATTTGTAACCGTTTATGAGAGCAGTTTATTAACTTTTCAGGAGTTGTGCTAGCTGTTTTTAAACAAAGCAATTATTAAAAATCAAAATATATAAACTTATATGAACTTAAATAAATAATTTTTTAAATAAAGTTAATAAATGTCCATATCTTACGACCTCCTACTTTGCTACCTTTTACTATTTCTTATGGTCTTGAGTTTATTTACCTCTACTGTATCTGTAGAGTGGAAATACCTTATAATGAAAGACTATGGCATATCTCTTCCAATTCTGCATTAAATAACATCTGAAATCAGCCATGGTGGGACTATTTACACCACAGAAACTGAAAAATACTAGAAATCGGGACTTTGGTTTTTAGAGAGCCAGTTATTGAACATGTGCTAACATGTCACTGTCACTGCACAGTAACACATCAGTCTCCTCTGCCTCATCTCTTTCTTGTGGAAGAACCCATGATTGGGTATGGGTGCTGAATCAGTCAGCATTCCCTATAGAAACAGAACCAATAGGATAGGTATAGATATACATACAGAGATTTTTTGTAAGAATTGGCTCACATGATAGGGCACCTGGGTGGCACAGTCGGTTAAGTGCCGACTCTTGGTTTTGACAGCTTGTGACCTGAGGGTTGTGGAATCAAGCCCCACACTGGGCTCCACACTCAGTGCAGAGTCTGCTTGAGATTCTCATTCCCCTCTTCCTCTGTGCCCCCTCCTCGCAAATAAAGAAAGAAAGAAAGAAAGAAAGAAGAATTGGCTCACATGATAATGGAGCCCAGGAAGTCCCAGGAAATGACATAGGCAAGAAAAGAACCAAGAAAGCCAGTGATGCAACTCATTCCAAGTCTGAAGGTCTGAGAACCAGGCAATTCAATGGTAAAAATCCCAATCTAAGTCCAAAGAGCACTGATGTCCAAGGGCAGGAGAAGATGGATGTCCCAGCCTAAATAGAGAAAGGGAATTCACCCTTCTACATTTTGCTCTATTCAAGCCCTCAATGGATTAGATAAGGTCCATCTGCTTTAGGGAGGACAATCTTCCTTACTCAGTCTACTGATTCAGATGCTAATCTCTTTTGGAGATACCCTCACAGACACATCTAGAAATAATGTTTTGCCACCTATCTGGGCATCCCCTACCTGAGGCAAGGTGACACATAAAATTAATCCTCACAGGTGCAGTTGGCCAGTCAGTGAAGATCTGAAGGTCCAATACTGACAGAGAGACTCTCTCTGGCCTGTAACTGTGGTTTCAGGTAAGACACCGATACAGAGACAAGAGGCCAGATGGAATAGGAGAGGTGATAAGGTTGTTAAGTCTGAGAACAGGATCCAATCAAGAAGACCTGAGACAACTAAGCTCAATAATTTGGAAGATGAGCTTTCTCAGTTCAAGTAATGACTCTATCTCATCTAAACTGTCATAGAGAAGATGAGAAAAAAAATGAAGATGTGTTTATTGGATAGAGGATATACCACTCAGGACATCCAGGCCTTATGATAGGAAAACCAGAAAGTCTGTGCACTTCGTTGTAAAGCAAGTGAAAGACCTTCTTTGCTAACTTAGACTGTCCAAACTTTTCTTGATGTTATGAAAATTCTCCAGGTTTTTTTTTCCCCTCTCCTATAGCTAACTTTAAACAAAATCAAGAAGATAGCTTATAAGTTGTGACTATAATTTAAATTAGAAGAAATACTTCGTGGTTTTCTTGAAGTAAAATCAGTGATATGAATTGGAAAATTCCCATTCAATAAGTCTGCTTCCATCTCTTTGATGTTTACTGTATAATTTCTCTGTCTCAAATGCAAGATTGTTAGGACTTTCATCTTTCCTCCTTCCTCATTATTTGTGATTCATAGTTTTGGATTGAAAGTATTTTTAGCAGAACTTTTTAGAAAAACTTTTTATATTGAATCATAATTCTAGTCATTTGATAGTAATTTTATTATCCAAAAGAATTTCAAGAATTCTGAATTGTTATCATACTTCATATATAATGTTACACTAATTTTTTCTAAATAAAATTACTTATTTAAAAACTATAAAGACCAAGTTATTATTCTGTAATACTTTGGTAAATTGCAATACAAGAAAGGTAACAGTTACATTAAACGTTTTATTAAAAGGGTTTCATAGTTTTATTGTCAGCTATTGTATATGTATTTTTCTTTTTAGTTTCTAAAGCCTAATGTGAGTAGGCTACAATATTAATCATATTTCATAGTTCTAAGTTCCACATCTGTATTTTTCCAAATTTTAAGACTTATGCTCTAAAATTAATTATCCTTCTTCTAGTTGACTATTATACAGAGAATAAATTCTCCACAAATAAAGATGATGTAGAAGTGGAAACTCTTTGTAATTAAACAGTTGGAGTTAACAAAACAAAAATTTTTTTCTGACTTATTCAAATTAATTATAATGAACATGTACCAAAAAAAGAGATTAAAAGGTGATTGCTAAAAATAATGAATTATCATTATTTAGGTAATTATTAAAGGATTAGCACTAAACTGATGTCCTGGTAGCGAGAAAACAAATTAGTAGCGTATCTCTTTCTGCATTTCTTTCAAAATCTCAGCACCATTTCTTATTTATTTGAAGAATTATAGAAGTCAACTTTTTATCTCCACCCACATGCACTTTAAATTTCTTTGTTTTTCACATTTTCTTTAATGGGAACTTAATGTTTGGAAGTCTAAGATCATAGGGTCAATTTCCACTGAAGTTTGTTTGCATTTATGGCTAGAAGCCTCCCAAGTTCTCCGGACCCAGTCATCTTGCCACATGCATCTTAAAAGTTAGGGAACACAGCAAGAGAGTGGAAGTGGATAAATCAACATCATACACATCTGTAATCCTTAAAAAAAAAAAGGAAAGACACAAAACATGTGTCTTCGATAATGGTTCAGTAGCAACATAGAGTGTTACGCAAATACAAAGTGCAACAGAGCTAGTGGGGTAAAAATAACCCAGGTGTGAAAACTTAAACGGGCAACTTAACAGCTTTATGATTTCAACTGAATGACTCACACACTCTGGCTCTTGTTTTAAAATAGGCATACCTGCCAGGAAGGGATGTTGTGTAGTTTAATTTCCATAACACATAGGAATATCCACTCCATATAATTAATGTTAATTCACACAAACCCTATAAATCTCTCTTATTTCATCCCACAGAAGTTCTCCACAAATGACACCCTAACTGGAACAAGCCTTCACTTTATTTCAGGATTTCACTAATAATTGTATATCCTCACTAGCCTATTTTAAATTAGAACATAGAAGACCTTTGTCAGACCTTTAAGATAGAGATCGCTTCCACGTAATGAAGGTAGTAAGGAAGAGTGGAAGGAATACTGGACTAAATATTCTGAAGACAATGACTAATACTTCATTAGCTGATTGCATATTTTTTTCCATTTTATTAAATAATTTTCTGCGTCCACTAGGGACTAAGTTATTCCAGGTGCTAGGGATACAATGATAAGCAAGAAAATATATTCCTGACTTTTCTCACAGCTCAGAGTCAAATGAAAGTAACAGACAATTAAACAATTATATTATTTCTTATAAAGGTAAAATAAAACTTCCATGAATGAAAAAAAAGTAATTACAGTCAAATGTGATATTATAAAAGAAAAAGTAATTATAGTCAAATGTGATACTATAAAAGAAATAGGGGCCATGGTGGGAATGCATAGTGAGGATGCTCAGGAAGGTCCAGGAGATGGACTGCAAGGAAAATTTCACAGAGGAAGATTTTATGCCATCCTTCCCCTCGCTCACTATGTTCAGCTCCACAGGCCTTCTTCCTAGTCCTTTATCACTCAGGCTTTCCCTTGTTAAAATATTCTTATTCCAGTTCTTCTAGTAACTGGCTCCTTCTCATCACTCCAATCTCAGCTAATGTCTATTCTTCTGAGTGAACATTCTAAATCCACACCTTAAGCAGTCATGAACCCATCACCCTATCTTATTCTCATCATTACATTTACAGGGGACTGAAATGATCATCACTTAGGATGGGTTAGTTTTAACTAGACATTCTCTATTTCTGACAGTAGGATAGAAGCTAAGGAGGCAGAAGCCCCTGTTTAATTTAATCACTGTTGATTTATCATTGATATCCATAATAATTATTTGTTTAATGAATGAATCTGTCTTGATTATCTCACAGAATGTTTAGAGAATCAAACAAATAACAACGGCAAAAGCTCTGCCATTTATGTACTTTTTTAGGCTACAAAATAATGTTATATATACCATCGCATTTGCATCTTCTGTTATTCTATGAAAGAAGGCTGGCATGACTGAGGAAACAAAAGCTTACGGAGGTCGGGTGACTTCTTCAAAGTCTCAAAGATAATATGCAAATAATAGCAAAGCCAAAATGAAAGTACAGTGAACGATTTGACTTTTTTACTATGCCACATGGAAATGTGAACATTTTGTATATATGTTTGTCAATGGTAGACCTGTACAGGGCAGAATCCTAAATAAACACTAAATTAGAAATTCATCATCCAGCTCTTAATTCAGTTTGACTGGAAAATAGTCCCTAGATATTACTTCACGCATTTGGTTCCCTTCCCCCATGCAATGTTATTATATTCTGACAACAGCAACATATTTTTACTACAGAAAAGTTCTTTAAACTGAATGAAGAGAAAAAGTAATTATTCAATAGCTATTAGTCCGCATAATTACGTAGCTGCTTGTTACATGTCAGATGCCTAGACGAGACTTGGCAGAGAAACACGAAATTGAATCAAGAACTGAAAGAACAATGTTCTTTATAAATCATATGTGAAGATAAGTAAAGGGCTCAGCAGCAAGGCAAACTGATGAAACAACAATGCATATTATTATATGAAGAGAAGGTTTCCTCTCAACTGCTCTTAATTACAAGTAGCATTTGGGACAAATTAATTAATATGCACCCCACCCGTTCCCTAGGAATACTCAGTTTGAAGCCATTTGGAAATCTAAAAATATAATTCACATTAACTTTCTGAAAAGTAATGCAAACTTATGACTACTGAGCTTTTTCCCTGAGTACATGTCTTCCTACTGTGAAGATTAGCAATTGGGGAAGGGAAAGAGGAAGGGAGACTGGCAACTACATCTTTTAAACCACTATTCACTAAGGACAAGGATAAAACCTTAGAGAATATAAAGCTTCTTTTAGAGAAAAAAAAAAAAGCCTTACCTTACTGTGCTAGATTAGTGTTACTAGGAAAAGGATTTTCTGTGAATCACTGAAAGAAAATATTCCTTCTGGAGTCAATGAAAAGTCAGACAATTAGTGTGATAACAGCAGAAGCAGCTGCAAAAATACGTAACATAAACAAAAAGCACTTAAATGTATACATCCGGATCCAAATTTGGAAATGTGCATTTTTTTAATATTCTTCAAGACCAGTTTATAGCATTCTAATTATATTTTATGAACATCTCAGTACTTAAGCAATATTGGTCATATTAAATATGAAAATTTAACACAATATTTATTTATCTAATGCCATTGATTATTCTCAAAATAGAGGAAATATAGGAAGGAGGCAATTACTCAATAACCATTTAGAAACTTTGTTTCTAATGTGAAATAAACTTTATCAGTAAAATGTTGAACTTAGCTCAAAAGTATTCAGTAATATATAAAATATTTTTGATATCACTATGTTTTCAAAATTATTTAAATATGGTATACTCTTAATAGAGTTCAATAAGCCTTTATAGAAAACATACAATAAGCCTGTTGCTGTCCTTAGGGTACAAAGGATATGAAGATTAAAAAGATGTTAAAGCTGTACTCAAACACAAAGTTTAAGCATACCTATAATTACACACAAAATTGCCCCCCACCCCCAAAATGTAATCCTGGTGAAAAAGTTTCACCTGGTGAATTTAAGTAAAAGAAAAAACAATCTCATTTTAAAACAAATGTAACCTAGAAACTCTAAAGTTTCCTTGAGATATTTATTTTCTGGCTAAAGTTGCCCAGCATAATTATCTTCAATAATAAATATAATTTTCCTAAACATATGCTGATCTGTCTAAAAGAGAGTATAAACGTAAGAACACAGAGTAAAACCAGTGTTTATATATCTGTAAGCATTTCATATATCTTCTCTAATGGTGTATACTGTTACTTCTGTTTCATATTCCTTCAGGATTTGAAGTAAATATACTTAATAAAATATGTCTTTTCCAGAGGAAGAGTATCAAACCATTATCATCTCTTTCTTTTTTTGAAGATTTTTATTTATTTGTTTATTTGTCAGAGAGAGCACAAGCAGGGGGAGCGGCAGGCAGAGGGAGAAGCAGGCTCCCAGCTGAGCAGGTAGCCCGATGTGGGACTCGATCCCAGGACCCTGGGATCATGACCTGAGCAATAGGCAGCCACTTAACTGGCTGAGCCAACCAGGCATCCCAAAACCATTATCATCTCTTAATTAGCTAGTATAGATTAGTTAAGAAAAGGAAGGGCACTTAAAAAACAATTTGGCCACTTTCCAATTTTATCACTATTTAGGTTCTTATCCAAATGTCTTAAGATTTTGATGAAGTATCAACATTTCACAGACACTGTAACAGAAAGATTCCAAACTGCTTTTTAAAATTTCCATTTAAAATTGTATCTTGGGGCACCTGGTTGAGCGACCGGCTCTTGACTGCAGCTCAGATCATCTTGGGGTTCTGGGATCAAGTCCCATGTCCGGCTTCCCACTCAGCAGGAAGTCAGCTTGTCTTCCTCTCCTTCTGCCCCTCCCCCCACTTGCACTCTCTCTCTCTCTCTCTCTCTCTCTCTAACGTAAATAAAAAAATCTTAACAATAAATAAATAAAAATAAAATAAAATAAAATTGTATCTTGTCTTCCAAAGAATGATTTAAAGCACTTAAAACTTACAAACACGTAACACACACTTACATCTATATTTTTATGTACACACAAATACACGCATAACTATACACCCACACCAAGCTTTAAATAGAAAACAAGAAATCTGAAATTCTATATGCAAGATGAATGCAAAAGATCACTCTCTTGAAGTCATATAATTACAATGATTAAGACTAAATTTTGAGTGCACTTCCTTATTTATTTCCTCATTCTTAAAGGAGATTATGTTATTATGTAATGCTTATTATCTTAAAAAAATTTAGTGGTATTGAATTCTAAAATGAACATGTTTTATGAATCCTTATACAAGTAACATTTAACACCTAATAGGCCATGTCTATTTTATAGCATATAAAGTTATATTTTTTATACAGCTTTTATAGCATATTCAGGTATATTTTTCATAGTGTTGTTCTATGTATCAATTTTCAATGAGAACCAAATATTCAACATTAAATACAATTTAGTGAAAATGTTACTTCAAGAAGATAAGCTAAATAACTTTTGATTTATACATTTCAGGGTTTTTTTTTTTTTTAAAGATTTATTTATGTGAGAAAGAAAGAGAGTGAACACAGAGAGGAGCAGAGGGAGAGGGAGAAAGAAACTTTAGCAGACTCATCCCTGAGCTGGGAGCCCAATGCGGACTGGATCTCACGACCAGAGATCATGACCTGAACAGAAGCCAAGAGTTAGTCGTTTAACTGACTGTGCCACCCAGGGTCCCCTCAGGAGTTTTTTCAGTTTGCCAGGGATATAGAATATGTACTCCCTAATACTAGATATTGGGAAATTGACAGCTCTTGAGCCACAAATAAATATAGCCATGATTTGTCTGGCCAACATCTAAAATTGAGAAACTTCACATATCAGTAGTGATTCACAAATGTTCTTGAAAACAGAAGATTCTATCCCATTGGGCTGGTACACCTGCATGACTGCCATCACCTGGAGATGAGTAGACTGTACCATTTAGATCTTACTTGGAGCTGTCCCTTTTGTCTGTCATCTGGCCCCCTTCACTCATTTTAATAACCTGCATGGACCTCATTCTGAGAGGATTAAATGGCTTACATTTCAGACTTTCTCTTTCAGACTACCATTATAAAAGAAAGAGTAGGAACTCAACAGCTATACTATACTCAAGAAGCATTTCTGAACTCACTTATAGCCCCAAACACTTTAGTTTTACACACTTACTTCTCAAGCATTTTGGTTGGAGGTAAAGAAATGTTCTTAAATTCATGGAATTTTCATAAACTATTATAAGGCATGTCTTTTACTATCTCTGAATGTGTTGTACACACACACAAAAACAAATCAAAACATGCTGCTAAAATAAAATGGTAATTGCTTGTGAGTGGGCAGGGAAAAAAATTTCCTTCACAGGACTCTAATTCATGAGATCATTCCTTGAGTATAATTCAGAAAAGTCCAATTTATTCATTTTTTATAGCAATGAATAAAAAAATTCTACTGATGGGATGACAAAAATGGAATTTTCACACTTCTCCAAACTTAATGTTTTTAACATAAATTTTTCTGTGTTGTGTTGAATTGAGCAAATATGTTTCTTTTCACCCTTGCTTGCTAATTTCTTAGAAGGTATTTCTGCAAGATTCAAATTCCAATTTGATTGTTACAAAGCACAATTTTAGAGATGGCACAAGAACTTTAAAGTACTTGTAGCAATTTGGCTATTTTAAAATTACAACAGCATTTCAACAGAGTTGAAATCTCTCCTGGCTTCTTTAACTGAGCAGAAATTCTAAGAGGGCGCCGTGCCCCATTTCCCCTTCCTTCTTAGAGCGTTGATATTTTTTGTTTGAGGGTTTACACAGGATACTCTGATTAAAACCAAACAAAACAAAACAAGCAAACAAACAAACAAAAAAACACCTTTTGTGATTAGTTCAGAAAATGTCTTACAAAATTTTTTTTCAGGCAAGTTTTCAGTCCTCCAGTGAACATTGATACAGAAAACTTAGCAGATGTCTAATTATTATTGCAGTTTTTCAAATAGACGTTTGATGACTCACCAAGACTACGAAATCACTTCCATTAAAAGACCTTTCCTATACTGTTATGTCAGCATAACCTGATTTATATGCTATCTTCTGAGACTCGTTGTGTTCAATCTGCCTGTTCTCATAACTCGCTCCTGCTCTCCCTCTTCCATCCCTTCCTCCATCCACTCATCAGAGCCTCTGAGACAATAAACATCCATTATTCCCTTTAAGAGGTAGATAGAATAACCCATATTTCCAGGAACTCCCAGAACAGCTCATGTCACCACAGTCCATTTGTGATAAATGTATACTTAGTTTTTTGAAACTATAAGGCCAAGTACAATGTGTGATGGAGTTTATTCACAGATACTCAATTAAAGTATCTAATGAAACGATCCATCTGTAAAACTCAGTTCAGCAATTGCCCATTTCTGGCCTTAGCATTGTTCTCTGAAAGAATATATATGCTTTTTGAAATAAAGTTAATGCAATTTAAATCTGCTTAAAATGCACAAAATAATTGTTAGGGTTACAAATGGATTGTAGAACTGAGCTTGAATTTTCCTCCAAATATTTTATAATCAAATGGGAAAACTAAAGATTGCTGTTTAAGAAAATTTAGAAGGGGGAGAATCATGAATCCAGTTACCTTGATAAAAGTCATATACTTTATTATAAATATCAACAGAAAATTGTTAAATTATTCCAAAGCAGTATTTCATCCAAACTGCCACATAGGATCAGATTGTCCTATCAGACTTACAAGAATCAGAGATCTTATCCATACAAAACAATATAAAGAAGCTCAGAAGGAGCAGCGGGAGGTTTAAGACATTGAAAGCAGTTTCTCAGGTCCTTCTTTTCTGCATCAGATGTTTTCTTTTGACCCAGAACAGATGTGGTCTCTAAAGGAGTTTCTTGGGTACTTCACACAACTAGGAGTATTTCACTTAGGTTTCAGTTATAAAATATCTTCATTTTCTACCCCCAAAGAATTTACATGGCTTACATGCATTCCCCAGGGACCCATGCTTTCTAAATCTTGGACTCTATTTCCTATAGATAATTCTTTGCCCAGGGAAATCCTGCAAAAGGCATTTCAAATATAAAGTCTCTTCTTCTTAGCAAATATCATTAGTCTGTTTACCCAGAGAGTCAGGGGACCTGACACTTAGACCACATGGCAGGGCTCCTTTTGTTCCCTGGGGAAAGGAAGTGAATGGATAACAGCCCAATATGTGGGACCCAGCCACATATTACAAAGACCCCAAATATCCAAAATTAAATGACTCATGAAAAATTCCCATCTCTTAAAAAATCTTAAAAAAAAGAAAAAAGTCAGGCTCCTTGCTCAGTGGGGAGCCTTCTTCCTGCTTTGCCTGCTCTCCTTGCTTGTGCGTGCGTGCTCTCTCTCTTGCACACATTAATTAATTAATTTATCAATTAATTAATTAGTCTTTTAAAAACTAAAAGAAAAATTCACATCTCAAACTTGGTGAGATTTAAACTTTAAAATCACAAGATCATATAAATTAAGATGGCACAAATGTGGAGTTTCAAATGACTATAGTCCAAATCCACATATAATATTGTAAATTATCACTAAATTAATTTTAAAAAACAAATATAGCAAAACATACACGTATTTCCTATAGTAAGCTTTATTGTCCAAAGACAAAGTTGCTTTTATTATCTAGTTTTATATTCAACAAGTAGTTTTAAGTACAGATTTCCTGAAAGTGCATAAGCCTCTAACTTAACACAAAGAATCCAGGTTAAGTGTTTTGCCTTCATTAAGCTTAATAATTTAAAATGGCATAACTATAAATAAACATTGTGCATGGTGGGAAGGGAATTCTGACAAGGGAAGGCTGAATGCTATTGAAAACCCATAGCAACAATGCCTAACCCATATTTGATAGTTGAGGAGAAATCTCACAAGGAAAACTGATTTGAGGAATTTGTAAAAGAAAGCCAAAGAAGGTTGGAGAAATGAGTGTTGAAGATCAAGAAAACAATGGATGAAAAGCTGAGAGTTCCTAGAAGTATGATGTCTTCAAGAAATTGAAAGCACTTTAGTCTGGTACAAGGCAAGGCTAGAGAACTGAGCAAAGGTTTGATCAGGGGTGTTTTTGTAAATTCTGTTAATTCAGGTTTAGTGTAAAAACAATGGTTGCCACTGAAGAATGCTATGCAGAAGCATGATATGATCAGGCATGGCTTTGGGAAAGATATGACCCAGAAAATGGGGCAACATTTAACATTGAGAAACAACTGAGGATACTGTTGCAGGAATCAAGGTGAGAAATGGTAGTAGCTTGAGTCAGTCACAGCTATGGTGAAAAACTTTTTTTTTCTGTTTTTAAGATTTTATTTATTTATTTGACAGAGAGAGAGAGAACAAGCAGGGAGAGCATGAGAGGAAGAAGCAGGCTCCCCGTTGAGCAGGGAGCCTGACACGGGACTCAATCACAGGACCCTGGGATCAAGACCTGAGCTGAGGGCAGATACTTAACTGACTGAGCCACCCAGGCGCCCAAAAACTGACTGGTTTGAAGACTTGTAAGAGACTAAACAACCAGGACATGAGGGATGAAAAAGAGGGAAATCAAGAATAACACCAGAGTTTATGGTTGGAAATTGAATAAAGGATTTGCTATTAACTGAAGTAGAAAACACAAAGAGAATCACAGAGAAAAACTATGAATCTGTTTTGCTGTGTGTTAAATTTTAAGAGTTGGACAGAATAACTACATGTAGTGTCCTATAGGAAGTTGGAAAAATATATGAGTATATCTGATGCTGATGTCAAGTATCTGGTTGGAATTATTTATCTGGAAATCATTAGCATATTTGGGAATTAGAGTCATGAAGTTTGATGTAATTTTTCAGGGGACTCCCCCTCCCCAAGAGAGAAGAGAATGGAGCATAAAAACTACATTTCAAGTGGAAGAAGAACATGTAAGGATACGGGGTTAAGAGCAAAAAAGAAAGAAACAAACCAAGCTAGTGTGGTGTCATGGAAGCCCAGAGAAGAGAGTGTTTCATGAAGGGCATACTCAATAGTAGTAAATGGTGCCAGAAGAAACTGAGAAATATCCACTGCATTTTCTAAAACAGAGGTGGCAACTTTTATAATAGAAATACTCATGAAACTGGGACAGAAATCAGATAGCATTAAAGGAGAAATGCTTTGGGGAGTTAGCAAGCTAAGAAAGTAAGTAGAGAAGTCTTTCAAGAAATTTACATGCAAAGAGAGAAATACAGAGATGACTGGAGGTAGACAGTAGGTCAAAGGATAATGTTATTTTATTTTGCTTAGTTTATTTAGTTTTAGCATAAGAGAGGCCGTCCTATATACAGATTAATGCAAAGGAAAAAGAAGCAGAGGGAGGAAAGGAAAAAGAGAGAGGAATCTATAGAACTTGTTCCTAGGACAAGTGGAAGATTTGGAAAGGGGGAGTGAAAATCAGAGAAGTTGAGTGTGTTTGTCATTTCAGTGGTGGAGAAGAGAAAGTTGCAATTTTACATTATCTTGTTCTCATTAGAATAGGATATCTAGCTGTCACCAAAATTGAAGGGGAGGGGATGAAGGGTCAGAGGTGTCAGGAGAATGAAGGTTGGAAATCATATTTTGCAAAAATTAGGGAGAAGACTGCTGACTTGAGAAACAAATAGGTAAAAAAAATGTTTGGAAACATGGTAAAGTAACCCACTAATGGGATTAGCGAGTAGAGGGATTATTAAACTCAAGAATGAATCATTCCCTGTTGGAATATTCCTTCTTGGCACCATGAAGAGTTTCATTATCATATTTAAAAAATCTTAAATTGGAGCAGCCCATTCCAATCAATTATACAGCTCAGGATTTGTGATAAAGTAAATGGCAAATTACAGTTTATCAGAACCACTCCTTAGAATTCTCCTACCTCTACAGGACAAGAGGCTTTCCACCACCTCAAAAGATCTCTCATAATTCTGTTACAAATATGGAGACAATTATTTTCCTTCACAAATGCCTAGTATTTGGAGCTGGGTGGCTCAGTCAGTTAAGCATCCAACTCTTGATTTCTGCTTAGGTTATGATCCCAGGGTCATGAGATCAAGACCCACATCCAGTGCATGCTCAGCAGGGAGTCTGCTTGAGGATTCTCTCTCTCTCTCTCTCTCTCTCTCTCTCTCTCTCTCTCTCTCCCTCTACCCCTCCCTCACCTGGGCTCACTCTCTCTCAAATAAATAATCTTAAAAAAATTTTAATATTTACTATGACTCTCTCCATTTTGCTCTGTGCTTTTTAGCTCAGTTTTTCCCCCAAAAGCTGTATAAACTCTTAATCATCAAATGGTTTTACTTCGTTAGAGTTCAACACAGACTTCTACACCAAAATGCCTGAGTTCAGACCCAAGTTCTGCCACTAACTAGTGGGTGACTTACACAAGTGACTGACCTCCTCAGAACCTCATGCTTTCATTTGTCAAATGGGAAGAATAATCTCATAGGAGACTTTGAGGATTTAATACACTGGAGGGTCTTAAATCTATGCTTAATATGTATTAGTGAGCTCTCGGTAAATGTAAATTATTATTATTTTGTGGTATCTGGGGGATAGGACAGGGGTTTATATTACAAGATGTGACTGCTTTTCCCTGAGAACTCTTCTTCAGGGAATGTATTTTGATTTGGGACGTAGTTAGGTCCAGCCAAAATTCCAATAGTAATATTAGAGTCTGTCCCACCAGTTTAATAGGCCAAGGTTTTTCAAAAAGGCTGATTACCAAGAAAACCAAAAGGAACAGTTCTGGAAGGTGGAGAGAGAAACAATTAAATTGTCTTATTCCCATCCCACTTTAAAAATTAGATCCACTGCCTATCTTTTTCTGGGACCACTGTACGTGGGCCAGAGACTATTTTCAGGGCTGGGTTAAATAGTAAGCAGCCCTTACTGACAATAAAGGCTGGCAGACCTGGGAATGACTTACAGAAGGAGACTGTGGTGCCTACTTGTCTGAATACTTTTAAGGACTTGGCAGATAATTCTTGAGGACTTTTTAATTGTAGCCCTCAGAAAGCCAGAAGACAGGCTAACAACCTTTGAAGCTCTCTTTCATTCTTGACTCTATGAGAGCAAATTCTTAGTTTACCTTAGTATGATATATTTTACATATAATGTGAATATGATTCATTCTAATTGGACAGAGCTTTACTGCCAAGGATGGTCATCTTCTATATAAGGCAGTGGCCCTGTTGTTGTTTAAATTAGCCTTTCATGCAACCACTAACTCAAGTCTAGTGCTGATTCAAGCCAGAAACAGTAATTTTATTTATATGATGTCTTGCATAGAGGGCCGACTAGTAAAAAAAAAAAAAAAAAAAATCTGGAATGGACAATGAATTAAATCAAAGCTGCTTTATACTTGGGATGTACTGCAGGAGCGTACATTAGAGTCTATCTACAGAGGCTTATAATGAGTCTGCCGATACTAATTATTCACCATGCGCCTTACCCATTTTCAAGGAACCCAGCTATGCTAGCAGATGTAATCAGAGTAATACCTTCCAGCTGAATGATACAGAGCACAACAGCTTTAGCTGTCACATTACTAGCCGAAAAGAGCATTTTCAAGGCACTATTTCAGTGGATAGAATAAGTTCAGACAGTTCAAAAGTTCATAATAAACATACTTCATAGCTCCATTCAAAATGGTGAAGGAAGGCTTACTTAGGGAAATACTTATGTCTGATTCCACTGGGATGGCCCAAAATACACGGTGGATTAAATATAGTTAGCCTCTGTCTCTTGCTCTATTACCTATAAATGATTTCATTGACTGAAACTGCATTTTATATCAGATGTAAAATAGCCCGACTTGTTGGTTAGGTTGGCAAAAACATGTTGCCACTTACTGACGGGAAACCAAAAGCCTGTTTTCATGAATGAAGTCATAAGTAATTTTGTTTGATGGGAAGGAGTCAGTTTGAAAGTAGTATTCAAAAAGACTCTGGGTTTTTGATGGATGTTAATAACAGCATGAGAAAAAGTCTCTTCCTTGTAATGTTATATTGCTTTCTTCTATCCTCAGGATCTAGCCTTTCAAAATGTGATACATTTGCCTGCACAGTGGAAAGGACTTCTTCCAAAGAGAAATGCTGTGACTGTCTTGTCTTTGTTCATTCAGGAAAATGCTGCCTGGATTGACGGTGTGAATATATCTTTAGGTTTGGCAGTTTTACAGTGGAAATAATAATAACAATGCTTTGTTTTCCTAAAGCCTTTTTCTTTACAACTAACTCGGTTCAGGAGAGCTCTAAAATATAAGTGTAATGATTTTGTTTTTAAATATCTTAGCGAATGACTCTCTTCCATTAACTTATTTTTGAAAACTTTAAAATCCTTGGCTCTTTATCTTGCCATCACTCTGTACAGTTTGAGTGGCTGGATGAAAATGTAAATGAAATTCATATTACATTTCCTGTAGATGGACTCTCACTCATCTTAACTGTATTAACTAATCATCAGGGAGATTCTATTCTTTGAGTCGGATTTGATTAAAATTGTAGGGAAGTCATTCTCAACAAAAACTAAAAACCATTTCCATGTAAAATATATCCTTGAGCTTAAAACAGACATTAAACATGATATTCTGCCATTATTATATGTTGGAAAGATGTGGTAGGAAATAAGATTTTATCTAAAAGCCAATGGTAAAAGTAAGAAATAGGAGTTAAGGAGCTAAAAGGAATTTTTAAGATAACTTAAAATGTGTTCTTCATAAGATGGAAAAAATTAAGCATATTGAGGAGGAATATTAATGATATCTGAGTTTATTTCACAGAAAGGAGTACTCTTATAATCAGAACAAGCTTTAAAAATACTACAATCGATCACTAAAGTCTATCATCAATTATAAAACATTTTGGAACAATGGAAATTATCACATTTTCAGAAGCTTTTTTAGCATTAAAGTTTGTGCCAAATGTAGATATGCACTGGAATCTTTTTTTATGATTTTTAAGATCAGCTTGCCCATTTCATAAATGCTCAAATATGAAGAAAGAAGATTTGATAATTAAATAGAAAATGACCATGATAAGAGTACTCGACACTGCGATCACCCAGATTTTCCTACTCTGAAAAATATGAACATTTTTGAAAACTCATGTTTTTCATATGTATGCAGATGGCTAAACAGTTATGTAGACTGGAATGAGGAAACAGTCCATATTATAGGATTTGTGAAAAAAAATCACATGACTTAAAATATTTGACTTTGAATAATTTGAAACCTCCTCCACAGACACTCCAGGTCAAAGCTCTGATCAGGCAAGTGTTTCTAAATTACCATTGTATTTGACCCCATATGTATTTTCCTTATCTTCTTTCCTAAGCTAACACACTGTGACTCACCAAGGCATGGAGACATGATGAATATACACAAGCCAGACTGATCACTGAGAGCCAACCGAGAAACATTTATCTTCAAGATTCTTTAACATGGCAAAGATTAAAAACATTTGTAACTCAGTTAAAACCCTGTCAGTCACAAACCAGAGAGGTGGAAAAAGGAAGAGGGCACCTAGCCAGCAATCACAGGAAGATGCTATAATGTTCCCTTTTCATCCTGTACTTTTCCTCTTTTCACCCCTCCTGCCCCCACCCTCAGCTCCTGCCTTATTCAATCCATAGAGCCCCATTTGCTCTTGTTCATGGAGATGTGGGTTAATGCAAATTGTTCAGACTGAAGACCCACAAAACAACATACTTGTGTCCACTCTCCATGAGCTAGCAAGTTATCTTGTTTTCAGGTAAAAAGTCACTTTTCTTCATATGTATTGTGCTGCAAGTTCACTGGTAATGGGATATAGGCATTACACGCTTTGCAAATCTTTTTTTTTTTTTTTTTTGAGACAACTAGTCAGGACAAATAAAAACTAACACTTGTTAAGTACTTTATGTTATCTTTGAACATTGGTAGTGAGAGGGAAAAAAAATGTGTACCACTCCCAAACAATGGCATATTTTCTTTAGTGTACTAATAACTCAGGGGCATTGGCTATAGCAGAAGAGGTGATTTTTTTTTTTAGATTTTTAGAACTTTTATTTTTAATGCAGCATCATTATGACTTATTTTCAGTGAGCAAAGGAAATATTTTAAAAGGTAAGTGTTATTTTATATTACTTAAATTCTTAAAATTTCTTTAGTCTATTTCCTACATATTTTTCATGTGCATATTAAGGATTATTAGCACCTAGCCTTGTGTATCAATGAGAGGGATAGCAATGTATTAAATGCAATAGAGAATACGTGGAAGTAGATCATACAATCCACACCTGCAAGGAGTTTTCATCTTAGGGAAACAAGAAAACATATCCATGGGGAAAGTGAAACAGCCATCGTATGTCAATAATGATGAATATAAACAGTATTTCTTATTTGATCTGTAGACAAACCTGAAATATTAATACTATGTAGACACTATAATAGATATTAATATTATACACATAGGAGATTTAAAATGTAAAAAAAATATATATATATCAGGACTTAGGTCATTTGTTCCAAACAATTGCCCCAAACTTATAAAAATTAGCAGGTAACTCCATTTTCTGGAAAGAGATATATACATTTTCTGTCTCTAGTAAGAAACAGCTTTCAAGTTATTCATATACTACCTATATGCATATTCATATCTGAGAATGCCATTGGATGATTCAAGATATTTCTATTAATGTAGTAATGTTTACTCTAGGGCTCTCTACCAAAAAGAAAAAGAGAGAGAGAGAGATCTTTTTTCAATTTTACAGTTAATTCATTTACAGCTTTTTTTTCTTTGCCCCCTTATCCACGAAATAGACAAATCAAATTCTTAATTTAAAAAAAAATTTGGAGCTACCTCTGGGCTTCAGCCTTAGAGTATACTATTGCTGATTTGCTGGTGCTCAGATCCAACACACAGCCTCTGTTTTCTCCAACTACTTTTTCTCCAGCTGATGTCTATAGAGATCCTTTCCTGGAATCACATTTTTAACAATCCTGCCCAAATTCTGAGTGCCAAATTGCCTTTCCTTGAAGAATGTCTGAGGTCTGTATATGTAAGATAAGATAGTGGAAGATGACATAGTCTATGCAATTTGTCTACAGAAATCTTCACCAAATGATCAATGACCACCTCTAATGGAAATATGGTTTCAATTCTCCCTTTGACAGATGGTCTAGCCTACACTCCCAAGAGATATGTTTTCCCTGTCAACCTTTTTTTTTAAAAAAGCGTATGTGCTGGTATTTGGGGCCAATTTAACAACTGTATTACCCTGTTGGTGTTATTCCGAAGTACCACATCTGCTTTCATACTGAGTTTGTGTTTTTCCTATAAGTGATACATATAGTCTTATACTTGAAAGTATTTTCAACTCAGATTTCACTGTGGTCACTTCAAATCTGGAAGGAAAACATTCAAAGAATTCAGTGTACCTTCTTTTACTACTAAAACTGCTTTGCATCAACGTTCATGCAGATAATTTAGTATAAGTTGGTTAATTGTTTCAAGAGAATATAATGGCCCTATCTGTAAGTATGACATAATACAATAAAAAAGATTTAAGGTCATCCATTAGGCTGTCAAAAGTCACTACTCTCTTACTGTCTCTCAGACCACAACACTCAAGTACCCAATCTGACAATCAAACCAGCTAAACTAAGAATCAGGTCCTGCCTTAACAGGATTCCAGAAATGTTACTGCCCTAGGACAGAGGGTACTAGTTATGAAAAATCTTCAGGTTATTGTGGCTGCTTTTCTGGCTATTTATCTTGCTTTATATCTCAGCACCTACATGTCACCTGTGTATCTGCCTGGAATTTTGATTTCTCTCCCAGTTCCCAGCTGTCTAGACTTAGAATCCTCTCCTTACTCTATTTCTTAATAGTTACTTTTCTCTTACCCAGGAAGAGTTCAAAACTGGAATTGGATTTTTGGAAATTAAAGTTAGGGATATGATTTTCACTGTGCTCACTTATTATCAGATACAACACAATTTCACTTAGGGAAGATATCTAAATTAAGGGAGCGCCAACCAAGATGGCTTGCTAGTAACTTGTTTTGTTTCAGTTGTTTGTTATTTGTTTCTGGGCATTTTTATTTTAACAGTGGGTGACCAAGGGGATGGATGCAATAAAGTGTGAGGACAGCTGAAATAAATGCAGTACTAGTGTAGATATGAAAAGAAAGATTATCGTTCTTCAGATAACTGTGATATAATCAATTGCTGTTTGTTCAATGATATTTCAATCTTCCATAATATCCCTACCTGATCCTTCAAACCTGCCTCAACTTCTCTCAGATCAGCTTCTTGTTCTTAATGGTTCATACCTCCAAGGTTAGAGAGATACTAGTTTGTACACTATATCAGTGGTTTCTCAAGTCTCACTAAGCCTGAGAGTCACCTGATGAGGTTTTTTAAAAAAATATGTTAAGTGGTCAGAACCCACGCCGAATCAGCTAAATCAGAGTTTCTGTGGGGGAAATCTAGATACCAATATTTTTAAAAGCTCCCCGGGTTTGAGAACTGCAACTCTATCTAATATACATCTCTTGCAGCATATACAACATGCCCACAAGGGAGTTATCTCTCTGAAAAGATAATATAGTTTTAAAAAATGTCAGTGACAAGTGAGAGACAATTTGGATGAATTTGTTAAAGCATGCACTCTAGAGTCAAAGAAATATGCATTCAATTTTTGGCTCCGCTGCTTACTAGATACGTGACCAAGAGCAAGTAACTAAATTTCTCAGAGTCAATTGTATAGAGCTGTTGTGAGAATTAAATGATATCATGTAGGTAGAACTCAGCAAAGCCAGGTACCAGTCGGCATTAGCCAGCAAAGTAGAGACAGTGTAATGTTTATACTGTGAGTTAACAAATAGTTATAGTAGAAGGAAGATTCCAGTGAAGACTGTTAGGTGAATGGGGCGCTTAATATGGATCACAAAGTACATGGAGGAGTTTTCTATAAATTTAACTGTAGCTGTGTGTACACCTAGATTTATGGATCAATAAGGCTAACGATAGTGACCAATTAAGTTAAAGCACCTGCTAAATTGCTATTTTAACAGAATTTACCTCTCAATTTCAGGGTTTTATATATTGACTATGAAGCATACTTTTCCATGATTTTAACTGAAATATTTAAATCACATTCTTGTACAAGGATAAAATTTAAGCCAAATGTTACTAGAAGGGTGTCCAGCCATCCCAGTTACCCTGGGACTAAAGAGTCTGCTAAAACAGGGGGATTTTCAGTGCTAAAACCGTGATTCTCCCAGGCAAACTGGGACTGTTGGTACTCTAGATGCTTATAATCACATTATTGCCTCCTTACCTTAATCCAGTTTTCTCTGTATACACTACACATGATCCAGATCAGCTCCATCCAGATCCTAGTAATGTATCCTGCAAGTGAGCCTTGTTTTCTGATTTCTTCAGCTGGGTTTTCAGAACTTCTAAAAATTCTTCCCATGATTCTTCCTTTTCTAAGTTAAGCTGAATTAATTTCTGTTACTTGCAACTAGGAATCTTATTAAAATAGCCAAATCAACAAGGAGAATTCTGGAATACTATAATTACTATGCATTTTCTAATCTTCCATGTGACTGCAAGCATGTTTTATGAGGCAGTGATGTCAAATGGGATCATTGTACATAGTACGTGCTCTAAAAGCAGCTTTTTAGTGATTAAAAAAAAAAATTGTCATTCAAGAAACTTGATACCCACCAGTGCAGTAAAAAGTCTGTGATACATCTTCGGGGCGCCTGGGTGGCTCAGTCAGTTGGGCGTCTGTCTTCGGATCGGGTTGTGGTCTCAGGGTCCTGGGATCGAGCCCCATGTCGGGCTCCCTGCTCGGCGGGGAGCCTGCTTCTCCCTCTCCCTCTGCCTGCCTCTCTGCCTACTTGTGCTCTCTATCTCTCTGTCAAAAAAATAAAATCTTTTTTTTTTTTTTTAAAGATTTTATTTATTTATTTGAGAGAGAGAGAACGAGAGACAGAGAGCACGAGAGGGAAGAGGGTCAGAGGGAGAAGCAGACCCCCCGCTGAGCAGGGAGCCCGATGCGGGACCCGATCCCGGGACTCCAGGATCATGACCTGAGCCGAAGGCAGTCGCTTAACCAACTGAGCCACCCAGGCGCCCAAAAAAATAAAATCTTAAAAACAAACAAACAAACAAAAAAAAACGTATGATGTTCTCTCTTTAAAAAAAAACAAAAAACAAAAACAAGTCTGTGATACATCTTCATCATGGGAGGGGGAAATTAGGAGCAGAGATGCTGGAAAACAGCCAGAGAAACTCATTATATATTTAAAAACTAGCTTCTTTTTAAAATAAGAACCAGAATTTGAAGATTTAGAAATGGCCATGGAAAAACTGAAAATGAAATGCCCCTGTAAGTAAAAAGTGGTGTGTTTCCAGGTGTTAGAAAGATTACAGGAATGAATAATAACCGAGACAATCAAAGATTTTCAAGGTGTGGTTCTTTTATTAGTTAGAACACTCGCTAAATATGCCATGTACCTCCCCAGAGTATTATCTAATAATAAATTCCTTCTGAAATACATTTAGCCATCATTCATTATTTTTTCCATGAAAGAATATCGCCTGCCCCTTAGTAGTGTTCTTTTTCAGACTTACTTATTCTCAGCCTTTTTTTTTTTTTTTTTTTTTTTTGTAATGTTACAGCTCAATGTCTAATCAAGGTTTGTGTTTGCCAGGTCACTTTTATTTTTAAGCTCAACCTTTCAAAATAAGAATGTCAAGACATTTCCACTTTTAACTTCTTTCAAGGCTCACAAACTATTGGAAGTCTCTGGATTCTTTTCTCCTTCAGTGAGTTTATTTTTAATTTACTCATATTGTTTCAATTAAAAATGCTCATACTTTTTTCAAAAAATTGGACAGGATATCTCTCAGTCGTTAGCCAGATGAAACCAAGAAATCCATGTATTCATTCCTTTCCTTAGTGAAGACTGAAAAACAGTGTAAACAGCAAATGTATAGTCCAAAGACACTACTCTTGACATGAGAGGAGAATGTTAGATTTGAAGGTGCAAGGCAGCAGATATGGAACCTAAAAATATAACCTGTATTTTACTTTGTTAATAAAATGTCACACAATTAATCCAATCCAACTGCTATATTACCCTGATACATTATTATGCATTTACTCTGGTTTTAAAATAATCTGCACAGCACTATTTTCCTTGTTCAAAATTAATAGTCTCCTTTCTTCCCTCTTTCTTTCTTTCCTTCCTTAATAATTTAAAGAGCCTTTAGAGGATCCCAATCAAGGAAGGAGAGAGGCCTGGCAGGGGGGTGAGGTCAGGGAACCTTCCAAGTGGGATAGCAGTCCATTGTGATTGGGAAATTAAACAAAGAAACAAATAAATTGAGATTTCTTACATAAAGAGAAAGTTACAAATATGAAAAAGGGGAAAACCTAGGTGATATATAGATACATATGCACTGGCTCTGGGCACTGAGAAGGTCCTGGGAACAGTGAAACCCCAACAGCAATCAGCATATGCATCACTAAGACTTACCAGGGCCCCTTGGATTGAAAGCTAATTCTAGGACTGGGGCAAAAACATTACAGAATAAGCCTGGAATATGTTAACCCAGAAATTAAGGAGATGCACCAAAAAAATAATGGCATCATGTCAGACAGAGGGGCTAGCTTGAGGGGGGGGGGGGTGTTCCATTGTCCAAAACTGAGACAAGTTAGTATCCAAAAACTTAGTGATCGCTTCTATCCTACCAAATAAAATGGGGATCCATACATCTGCACTGAAATAAATAATAAAGTATTCCATGCAGTAAAATGACAACTTATAAATGTAGAAGCAATGATAGAATTTGAAAATTACCGTTTGTCAACCATAGTCATAATAATTAATTTAGGCAAAAAAAAAATCAACAAAACTAGTGAGTGAAAGTTGAATGAAGAATGGGATATTTATGTTGTGTAAAGTATCTCCTCATAAAGTACACAATAATTATAAAAGAGGAAGGAATAGCTTTACAGTGAAGAATTCTGGAAGCTATCACCTTACTCGAGTGATCAAAGTTAACATTACCAAGGATGGGATGAAACAACCCAAAGTGCCATGTGATGGAACACAGTGAAAAAAGCACGCAACCACTACTATGATATTAACAGCCTGAATCTAATCAAAGGAATCACCAGACAATGCTAAATCCTACAAAGCAGTTAGTCTGTAATTTTTAAATAACTTAAGGTCATGAAGGTCAAAGAGAGACTGAGGAACAATTCCAGATATAAGGGATCTGAAGAGACATGACGACTACACGCAACATATGATACTAGATTGGATCTTTCTGTTGTAAGAGACATTAGTGTAATAGGTACTGAAACCATTTTATAAATCAACATTTCGTGGGAGCATTCTACATTAAACTTTTCTATCAGTTTAAAATTATTAAAAAAAAAAAGCCCAACTTCACATTTTGTGGACCAGTAAGCAAAGGCAAAATGCCTGCCAATGTCAAAAAGCTAAATAACATCTGAATGGGCACTGCAATCCCAAATCACCATTCCAGTATTTTTTCCACTCTTCTCTCTGCCCTCAAGTAGAAAAAAAATATCAGCCCTTAAGTTCAGAGGCTTTGTTTTCTACCCTGCTGGATCCAAGAGCCTACAATTGTGTCAGGCTCATATTTGATGCTTGAAAGCACGCTTTGGATTACTGAATTGCACCGTACAGTACTGAAGGACTGTATTTTGGAGTATTTTGTCTTCAAACTATGCTTTTAATGCTTCAATTTTCATTTCAAAATCGATATTTCTGGTCATATTCAAACAATAAGGAAAAATGCTCTGCTGCTTTCAGTCTATGCAACCTCTGAAAACTGAAAAGTAAAAAAAGAATTTTCCAGTGTTTTTCAGAAAGCAGAAGTAGATCATATAAACAGCGAAATGGCTAATTGAGTGTTCCCCATTCTCATTCCCACCTCTAAGGGCTCTGCCAGTGCTTTCATACACTCAACAAATGTCACTCTTTGCCCTTTACAACCTGCAGTGGCCTCCAAGAGTGAGTCTAGACGGGTTAGCTTCCTCATTCCTTCATGGACAACAAGATCTAACAACCACAGCAACTTGTAAGTGCTTTAGGCTAACCCTTATATATCTACAAAACCAAAACAAACGCACAAATTAAGTTTGGAAAAAACTGCATAACCATTAAAATTCAGTTAATAACATTACTTGATGTCATAGATCATGTTATATTCCTGACACTACATCGCCAATTTTGAATTTTAAAATAGAAAGGTGTATTTATGAGTTTAAGTGGTTGCCCGTCAACTTGATTCTTTAATTCGGGGCAAGAGAGGCCATTTATCCAAAATACAAATGCTGCTTAATGAAAATTTTTCTGATGAGTATGATTGACGATGGTAATTTACTGCTTCATTCATCCGTCTAACAAATATTTATTGAGTGTCAGTCACTGTTGTAGGTAATGGAACTATTGCAAAAAAAAAAAGTACATACAGAAATAGAATGTGATAAGACAGCTGCTGAAAAGTTGAATATGGTACTGTCACAGGATCTTTTTGAGTCCAGTGTGCTTATGGCACTCCTCACTTTTATCAAACTATTGCAGAAACTTTATTAATGCCGTGCTTCATTAAGTCAATTGGCCTCCATTTTGGAGGGAGTTCTATTTTAAGCACAGAAATAAATCCTTGGTTATCATGACAATCATATTTTAGACTTAGTAATGGTATATGTATGGCATAAAGTAAGGATGCATCTTATTCATACTTTAAGTTCTAGCATCTTACACAGAGCATAAGAGATTACTGATAATACTTCTTGAATTAAATAATGAAGGAATGAAACAATAAATGCTGTGTCTCTCTCAGAGCTCTAATTTCTTAATTAAAATAGTATATTTAACCAAACTGAAAAGCTGTCATCATATGGCCATTTTGGTTAACATTTGCAAATATAAGTGAGGAATCACACTGCTATGTGGCTACTGTTCTCATGACTTTGAAAAGTTTTTAAGGATACAGGAAATCTCAAAGTTTTACCAGTTTCTTGGAATTGGATTTTTCATTGGATGGGGCCATTAATTTTAAAAGATTCTTTCCATGATTTACCCAAGTTGCCTTTTTAATTTTTTATTTATTAAGTTTTTATTTTAATTCCTTTCTTTTGATGCCAAAAAGCACACAAAACAGTGAACCCAGAGAGAGCAGTGTCCAAAGTGAAAGGAATCATAAAATATTAACACAATTTAAATTAAAAGGAGACAATAACTGATGATATTTTTAAAGTCTAAAGTAAATTATTGCACACAGTTTAAAGAAAAACATTATTTCAAAAGTATGTGTTTCGTATCAGGAAATCAGTTATCCATGTATATGAGACATAAGACAAGGAAGAGGATTTTTTCCATCCTGATATCTCACTTCATTAAAAAGAACAGCTTCCAGAAGAGGTTATGGTTTTGAAAAATAAGAATGGTCTCACACTAGGGCTCCGTCTGCTCTCAGACAGAGTAGAACCAATGAAGTGGATACTCTCCAAAGAATACTAATCAGATTTGTATATAAATAGCGTTGCACTCCAATTTCTAACAGTTTGGTGACCAAACATGTTACTGGAAGTACTATAAGTTTCCTGGAAGTGTTGGGGTGGGGGCAAGGGAGGATGGGGAGGGGAAGCTTTTCTTACAGTGGGAAAACGTCCAAGGTGAAAAGATAAAGTTGCACTTTATCTATTCCACTGTGTTTTTGTAAGTATCAACCCCCATAATGCCATCCCGTAAGTGCTCAATTTATGTAGACACTATATTTTGATGATCAAAGCACAGGATTTCTGTCTTCCTCCCTGATGTTGTTACAAGTGGTGAAGTTAGAGTAGGAAGGGAGTCACTTTTCATGGTTTGTTGTACTTGAAATGCCAGTATAAACTCCAATAAAAATTTTAGAAATCAAAGTCATGTTTATCTTTTCTGTTTGTGATATCTCATGTTAAACCAAGTACTGCTATAAGTTAATCTCGAGTCACTAAATACTGATGTGTGTGTATGTGTGTGTACATACTATATACATTTATATATAAATACATTTAATAAAAACAGTTTCTTTTACTCAAAGGATCACAGAACCAGACCAGGCCCCTGACTTTCACAGGTACATAACTAAACCAATGGCAGATGGTTATCTACTTGCTTCCTTCTCTTTTTACTGTTGAGTTTTTCCCTCTTTAATTTGTACTTCCACAATCTTATTCTATTGTATTCTCTTCTTGCTTTATTGAAGTATAATTGACAAAATAGTCTATCATATTCCTACTACAGACATACCCAGACAATTTCTAGAAATAGGCGAGATTTTTAAAACCAAAATTAAACAATTGTTTCTAAACTATTTTTTGAAGAATATATTTACTTATTTCCACAATCACATTTATTAGGCTTCTATTTTGCCTCAGGTACCTTCCTACATGTTCTCTTCCACTCTCAAAAACCAGGAAATCAAAAATTATTTTCTCATTCCACAAAACTTTGTAACAAATTTTAATCTGAGTATAAATTTTAATCAGAAAGTTACATAAGTACGGGTGTTTGGGTGGTGCAGTCAGTTGAGCCTCCAATTCTTGGTTTGGGATCAGGTCATGATCTCAGGGTCATGAGATCAAGCTCCGTGTGGGGCTCTGCCCTGAGCGCAGAGACTGCTTAAGACTCTCTCTCCCTCTTCCTCTGCCCCTCCCCGCATGTGCTCTCTCTCTAAAATAAATAAATATTTAAAAATATATTTAATAAAAAAAGAAAGTTACATAAATCTATTATCATGGTTTTAGGTACTAACTACAAAAGAGAGTTATAGCTCTAACGAGCACTCAAAATAGTTTAGTAGCATATTGGTGATGTTTAAAGTGAAGAAGAAAAAATAAAATGACACCAATATTTCCCTTGTCAGACTATTTTAGAGCATCGCTCATTCAACCAATGGCTAGATTATATAGATGGTGTATCTTTTGCATATATATATTTTAAAATCCAATCTCTCACTTACTTAAATTCAGGTTCTCACCTAAATTAACACAATAGCTACTTAAATGTTTTGCGGACACCAACCTCACTGTAATTCAAACTGTTTTTACCAGTGTTACTATCACTAAAAAAAAAGGTTACTTTTATAAAGTGCAAACTCAATCATAACATAGAAGAAAGAAACGGCCATGAGCAGACAATTTTTGAAGCTGAGTGATAAGTAAATCAGAGTTCATTATAAAATAATCAGGACTTGTGTATACGAAATTTTCCAAAAAAGTAATTCCAAAAGAACCTTACAACTATGGCATGAAATACTAACAATATCATATTATAGACATGTTTCTCAGATATATATTAATGTTAAAACCTTTGCAAAGAGTCAAACAGAAGCAGGTATTTTGTATTCCTGGATTTCTAATGGCATCCTGGTCATTCATATTATTAGTAAATCAAATTTCAACTTTTCCCTGGAGAAAATTTATCACTGAAGGGAAAATAGGAATAGGGAAGAAGAAGCAAAATAAGAAGTCAAAACAGAGTTTCTATTTCATCTCAGCCCATGTGAATCTTGAAATGAATTATTTAACCTTTGAGAACAGTCTCCCCATGCATCAAATTATAGTTATTATTTATTCCAAACACCACTGAAAATTCTTCCTCCAGTGGCCTCATTATGTAAGTGCAAGTTGCAGTTTAATAAAACAAAAGTGGAACACAATTTGCTAAAGCAAACTGAGCAAAATCTTGTAAATTGGCACGTGTTCAGGAGATGACTAAAAAGTACTAGGAAGAACAAGTAAAAATTCTGATAATTTTGTTCAACTAGCACCTATTATCTACCTACAAGAATATAAATACTGCTGGGGCACCTGGGTGGCTCAGTTGGTTAATCAAATGCTTTTGGCTCTGGTCATGATCCCAGGGTCCTGGGATCAAGCCCCGCATTGGGCTCCCTGCTCGGCGGGGAGCCTGCTTCTTTCTCCCTCTCCTCCCCACTCATGCTCTCTCTCTCTCTCAAATAAATAGATAAAATCTTTAAAAAAAAAAGAATATAAATATTGCTGACTCTTAGTTTTGACAAACATTCAGTGATTTCCATTAAGCTGGTTTTGACGACCTTAGAACCTCATGAGATTATTTGAAGGTAAACTATTAAATGGCCTCATGAGATTATTGAAGGTAATCAATAATAATAGATTTTCATTTTTCCCTTGCCTTGCATCCAGTTCCCCTTCTAGTAATAACATCTTAAATCTACTTTAAGAAGCAATTCCTCCTCAGCTTTCAGCCGATAAAGTTCAGATGGGACCAATACTTCCCTCTCCATGATGTAGGTTTGGCCAATCAGTGAATTCCATCCCTCTGGTTCCAGCAATCAGTTCAAGGGCAGCATCTATCCCAGATCATCCTAAAATTTGTGATTTGTGTGGCAACTACTGGGAAAGAGAATGTCTCTTTCCACTGAGGTTAGTACGTTCTAAGGGTGTGAATTGAAAGCTATTAGAAGAAATGTTTGGGAGATGGGAGTGTTGGGGAAGAGCTACGCTGAGAATAAATCCAACAGAGAGGGAACCAAAAAGAAGAAATTAATGGTTATATGACCTCACTGGAGAGCCTGAACTCAGCTGTGCTAGACATTCCCTGTACTTGCTCACACTATGAGCCAATAAGCATCTGAGTGAGTTTGGTCTTTGTCCCTTGCTAACGGAGTCCTAACCAATAAACTGTTCTATGGCTTTCTATGTCTTCACTTTCTTATCTGCAAAATTGGTATAATAGTACTAATATTATTGCTGAGAGGAATAAATGAATTAATATATTAATATATTTAAGGCTTACATATAATAAGTGCTTAATCATATTACATATAATCATTAGCTATTATTTTTAAATGTTTAAATTTGATCCACACACACAAAAGAGCAGCACCCCCCCCCAACTATTTTGTACCTTTTTTTATTCTCTTCAATCCTCCATCATTTTTATTCCTTTTCTCACTCTCAAATGAAGGCCTGGGTTCATGTTTCATAGAAAAAATAAGCAATCAGAAGAGAACTTTCTCAATCTCTTAGCACCAAAGCTAAAATCTTACCTAATTTGCATGCAAATATTTAGCCTTCTGTCCTATCACAATGTATGAACAATCCCTGCTCCTATCTAAAGCCAAAACCTCTATCTATGCACTGAATTTAGATCCCTTCCTGCATACTCAAGGAATTTGCTCCTATAATTATCCTTCCCCCGTTATATCATCAGATTTTCTTTATACTAACATTCCCATCAGTACATAAACTCCAAGACACAGCTATCCAACACCTTACCAGATGTGTGATCTTAGGCAACATACTTAATATCTCTGTCCTCAAATTTCCACCAAAACAGAAATAACAATAGTGTCTCCAACCTAGAGTTGCTATGGGTATTAAATTAGATGTTAAGGGGCGCCTGGGTGGCTCAGATGGTTAAGCGTCTGCCTTCAGCTCAGGTCATGATCCCAGGGTCCTGGGATCGAGCCCCACATCGGGCTCCTGGCTCAGCCGGGAGTCTGCTTCTCCCTCTCCCTCTGCCTCTCCCACTGCTCATGCTCTCTCTCTCTCTATCTCTGTGTCTCAAATGAGTAAATAAAATCTTAAAAAAAAAAAAAAAAAAAATTAGATGTTAATAGAGCATATAGGAAAGTGTCTGGCATATTGTAAATGATAAATGTGTTTATTAAAATAATAATAATCATGGGGTGCCCGGGTGGCTCAGATGGTTGAGCATCTGCCTTCGGCTCAGGTCATGATCCCGGGGTACTGGGAATGAGCCCCACATGGGGCTCCTGGCTCAGCGGGGAGCCTGCCTCTCCCTCTCCCTCTGCCCCTCCCCCTGCCCATGCTCTCTCTCTGTATCTCTGTGTCTCAAATGAATAAATAAAAAACTTAAAAAATAAATAAATAAAAATTAAAAAATAAAATAATAATAATCATGTAATAAATCCCGCTAGTAGTATCCTGGCTCCAGCTATTGCTCAATTTATCTAAAGCACTGTACTGTGCTTGCACTGTCCTCTCATACACAGCATTTGCTCTCGAACTCCCATCACTCAGGCTTCAGTATTCACCACCTCACCAATACCATCCTTATCAAGGCCATCAACTCCTCCATGTTTCTAAATCCAGTAGTGATTTCTGCCTTCACTATACTGTAACTTTTAGCAATATTTGAATCAAATGATCTTTCCTTCTTTTTTGAAAGACTTTCTTCAGTGAGCCCTCAGTATTTGCATTCTTGCTTCTTACTTCTCAGTGGTTATACCTTCTCAGACTTCTTAACTAGCTTTGCCTATTTTTTTGACCTGTAAACTTTGCAGTGCTTCTCTGTCTAACCTCATTTCCTAGGTGAGCCCATCCACTCTTGTAGCTAAGACACTGCAATAGGCTGATAACTTCCAAATGCATATCTTCCACAATGATCATCCCAGACTTGTAAACCCAACTTAAAATGGCAAGATTAACATACTGCAATTGAACTCTTAATTTTTTCTAAGCTCCGTATCCTGATAGAAAGATAGAATCTTTCTATCACATCCCCATTCAACCCTCTAACAATTACTGTTCATTCCACCTGCAAAGTACATCCACAATATTTTTCTCAAGATTTCCACTGTCACTAACCTACCTAAAGTCCCCATCATCTTTTGCCTGAATTATCATCCTCGCTTCTTAATTCATCTACCTTTTTCCATCTGTTGAAGTTTGAGTACTTTAGGAAGCGGACACTGAGATGGAGTTAGGAGTGCAAAAAGTGTATTGGTTGGGATTCACCTGTGAAAGGAAAAGCAAGGAAGTGGGGTTTGGCAGAGGTTCCTGATGGACAGTGATGCCAACCTGGAAAGGTCTCTGACAGCCCAACAAGGGGCTCCATTAGAGGAGTCCTGCATTGGGTAGAAATGGCTGTACCCTTGGACCGCCACCTTGCTCAGTGATTGGTTGGGGCCACTCTAGCAACTGAGGCAAACCTGTGCTGACGCTTACAACCAGATGCTGTCAGCTAACCACACCCTTCATCGCTGGGCAGCAAGTCCCTTCTTGAAGTGGGCTGGATTGGCATAAATCTCCATCTTCCAGAACATCCTTGCTCCTTACAATCTAGTCTTGCTCCTCCACTGTGTATTCTACATACAGCAGCCAGTGTTACTTTTACAATGTGAGTCAGAGCATCACATTCCTCTGTTCAGAAGCCTCCATTGGTCTCTCATGTCACTCAACATAAAATCCGTGGCCTAGAAAACCCTTCACCACCTCTCCCTTCATTCTCTCCCCAACCTCATTTAACCACTTCCCTTTCATTCACTCCAATCCAGCTCCATGGGGACCTTTGCATTTGCTGCTTCCTCCTTCTCAAGCATCTCTCCCAAAATATCTACATTTCCTTCTGGTCTTTGTTTAAATCTTACCTTATTTGGAAAACTCTCCTTGACCCTTCTTTATACATCCTATATGTATATGTCCATACACTTTCTATCCCTATACCCTGTGTTATTTTTCTACATTCTGATGCTTAATAGGTCATATATTTATTTTTACATGAGCTTCAGGAGAACAGGACTGTTTTTTCTAATTCACTAAGGTGAATTTACTTCCATTCCTACAGTAGGTATATAATAGACACTAAGGAAATGTTTTGAATGAATGTTCTCCCCGCTTCCTCCCATACTTTCCAAAAGTCTAGTCTCAATACAGGGATCAGAATGATATATCTAAATTTAAATCAGGTCATTAGAGCTCAAAACCTTCTAATAACTGCTTGCAGTTGAAATAAAAAGTCCTTATGATACTCTACAGGATCTAGCCCTTGGCCACTAACATAATTACCTCCTGCTATTCCTTTTTCTTGTTCCATGTCAACCACATGAGCTTTTTGCTGCTTTTTGAGAACACCCCGTATATTTGACACCATTTCAGTGCCTTTGCCTTTCCTCTTTCCTTAGTTAGAATGCTCCTCCACAAAGATATTCACATGGCTTTGCTCAGGTCTTTGTTCTAAAGCTCTACCTTGGGAAGGACTTGTCAATCCAACTACCTATAATAGCACCCACTGCCATCTTCTGGTCCTCATAACACTTGTTATGACTTAACTTTGTTCATAATTGTCATACTTGATACATGCATTTATGTTTATTTGTGCCCTCCCTACTAAAATGTAAGTTCCTTGAAGGCAAGAGATTTTTTCTGATATCTAATGATTTTTTTTTAAGCAAGGAATACACCGAACATGTATACATGTCTTCATAACAAATATATACTTGAAAAACCAGTCCAAATTTTTGGGAAAAAAAGCCTAAGGGTAAGAGTTAAAGAGACTAGTATTTGGTGGAATTATAGCATCTGAAATGTTTGGACTTTTTTCTTCTGATAAATTTTCCCTCCACATTAAAAATCACAGATCCTGTACCTCTGAAACAAATAATACATTATATGTTAAAAAAAAAAAAGTAGAAGAAGAAAAAGATAGCAGGAGGGAAAGAATGAAGGGGGTGGAAATCAGAGGGGGAGACGAACCATGAGAGACTATGGACTCTGAGAAACAAACTGAGGGTTCTAGAGGGGAGTGGGGTGCGGGGATGGCTTAGCCTGATGATGGGTATTAAAGAGGGCACGTTCTGCATGGAACACTGGGTGTTATACACAAACAATGAATCATGGAACACTACATCAAAAACTAATGATGTAATGTATGGTGATTAACATAATGTAATAAAAAAATGCAGGAAAGAAAAAAAAAGAATTATTAAAGCAATTATTTTATTCTCCCACAGAAAATAAAACAAAAAGGAATCTGCTCACAAATTCCACTTCTTGAAACTTTGCTATACCTTTTATATTAACCAAAGGAAGTTAATTCTAGATCTCTTGTGACAGAAATTAAATTAATTATCTTCCTTGTGACTCTAATTACCTAACACAATATAACATGCTACTTAATTGCTAAATGAGTTTGAATTGATTGCAGATCTCCAAGACTTTAAAATATTAAAGGCATACACATATTCTTCATCCCCCATATTTCCATGTGGAAAGACTTTGCTGGAGTAAAATTCATGGCCTTTATCCTTACCTTTCCTCACTTTTCTGCATGGGGAAAAATCACTCATCTGCTTGGTGAGTTTGGAAAAAGGAGTCCAGTGCGCTCCTTTGTCTTTCCCTTCTCTTTGTGAGAGGCAGCTATCTTCAGAAAGCACATAATCTGCGCCCCTCCTTGCCCTAAATTTTACAGTCAGGTGCCCAGATGGGAGGTCAGTGGCTTTTTAAGTAATGCCTTTGCGTTTGTAGGTAGGTTTAATTCACACACGAAGTAAACACAGACATTCTTTGCTACAGGCAAAGCCATATTTTTCCAAATATGATTTCCAGACACAATTCTTACGTCTGTTTCTTGGGAGCTTCCAATACAAGCACAGAGAAAGTTGTGTTCTGCCTGGACCTACGAAGATACTAACAACCCCATCAATTTTCCTTTCAATTTGATAAATGTATGGCAGTATAATTAAAAAATATTTGCATGTGTCCTCTATCAAAGTACCATGACTTTAGAATATTTAAGTAATTTTCTTTTTCTAATCCAGTTTTTCTTGAGGAAAAGTTCAAAAGCATTTAAATAAAGTAATAAGAATGAATTTAGAAGATGAACCAAAGACAGGATTTGGTATCATAAAGGGTAACCTCTTTAAATACTTTCTTTCTTTTCTTCTATTAGGTTGATCATCTCCATTCAGAAGAGAATAAAGAAAAGCTGTCCCTCCCATGAAATTCCCAGCTCACCTTGCCTAACCTTGAAGTCTCACATCCCTCATATCAAATCAGTGTGATGAATGACACTCAGCCCTGCTGACTCTTACTAGAATTTCAATTAATCATACCTTTTAAATTCCATGATTCTCTCAGTCCTTTCTTGTCCTGTCTTCTAGAAAATTTGAGACACCTCAATAATGCTTAAAAGCTGAATTTTTCATGGGTATTTCCACAGTCATCTCAATAAACCTGCCTTCTATTTTCAGAGTAGAAGTGTGTCTGGAATTACTGCCTATTGAAAGAAGAATCCATTCAATAAGCATTAATTACAAAATGAGTGATATATAACAGGCCTACAGAAAAAGGGCAGGGGTAAATAGCCTACAGTAAATGACCCTGAAAGCCAACTAATTTGTTAGTAAAAGCTCTTAGGACATTACAAAGCATCAAATTTCAAACCAAAATCTGTAAAAAGTAGTTATGTAGAAAATGAAATACATATATATTATCTTTGGGGATGCCTACATATATGCAAGTAATTTTAAAATGTATATTTTTCAGGGCACCTGGGTGGCTCAGCTGTTAAGTGTCTGCCTTCAGCTCAGGTCATGATCCCAGGGTCCTGGGATCGAGCCCCACATCGGGCTCCCTGCTCGGCGGGAAGCCTGCTTCTCCCTCTCCCACTCCCCTTGCTTGTGTTCCTGTTCTCACTAACTCTCTCTCTCTGTCAAATAAATAAATAAAATCTTTAAAAAAATAAAAATAAATAAATAAATAAAATGTATATTTTTCATGAGAGATGTTAATCCTAGATTAAGTTGTAAAATGACTAATCAGTAGTAGGCTTCATTAGAAACCTGCCCTATAACACAGTGGGCGAATACTATATATCTTGAGGGGGTTTTTTATCCTCTCCAGTAAAACATCCACATTTTTCATTTTTACTGAGTTAGATTTCCCCCAACCCACCACCCATAAAAATCTCTGATTTGCCAGGACCCAGCAAAGAATAAGTATACCAAAATTCAATATGTTATCATAATGATAATTCACATGTATTAGAATTCACATGTATAAATTATTTGGAAAGTGATACAGACATGAATAGATATGATATAAATGTGAATAGATGGGGAAAAAACTAATTTTTTTTAATTCAAAACTTCAGAAAAATAAAAACAAATGAAATTTAGAAATTGTAGAGCAAACATCTATGTTTAATCAATATATATTTAATGAGTAAATAAATCAGTGAACAAATAGATGGATGAATAAATGGCATCAAACAGATTAAAAGTTAAAGATTTTTTTCTTACAATATTATATGTACATGTGTGTATATGTGTGATGAAAGAGGATATACATAATGCATATTTTATTGGTGGCTCTAATTACAAAAAAATTACTTGAAATGTCCTAATAAAATGGTATATACAATATAACAAACATGCCCATCAGCTATATTAAATATTCATCTACTTTACGAAAACTAGCGCAGTTTAATAAATAACTTTTCTCACAGTCAAAAATGCCTCATATTTGTGACTGTCCTACACACAAGATATCAATTTTAATTTTTTAAATGCTTGTTCAAATACTATGACTAGAATATATAGAGGTTTCTAATCACATGAATCAGTATCTCATAGAAATAGAAAAAAATAATGTGTTAGTGATTGTTTTATAGCCACAAAACAACCAGAAAGAATTTACATTTTTTCATATCATCAGGAGGCTTGCTGTCATTGTTTTTATCTCACGAACATATCTCAAAAGAGCAGCATAAAAGTTTATAGGTTTTTATCCAAACATTTCCCAAATTTAATATTATAGATGGTATAGATACACTGGGTTATAAATACATTCCCAAGTAAGTGAGGTTATTAATAATCAAAGAAAAACAACTAACGACAAATTAATAAAGCAGCAATTAAGCCCAGGAAGATCACATCCAACAGCAATACAATCACCATAAATTTATAAAAACTAGCTACAAATGTGACCCCAAAACCCCTCCCTTAAATGGGTACCAATTGTTATTTTAGACCATCTTCTCTTCTGTCGGCAGGGGGTAATAATGAGGCTACAGATTAATAAGAAATGTTTCCTTATTAATTTAACTAATGGGACTTTAGGTTTTTGTCTCACCATATTAAGATATTTTCTAACAATATTTATAAATTTATGTAAAATATTAATTAAAAAACCTCATAGCATTTGTCAGAGGTAACTTTTGCCTTCTTGTCAAGGGCTATGCAGTATACAAAAATGTCCTTTACTGAGATAACTATAAATAACCTGCCAGTGGCACTTTCTCTTCCTGGTAGAGCTACTGTGAGTTTTTTGTTTTGTTTTGTTTTGTTTTTTGTTTTTTTGCTACTGTGAGTTCTTGTAGAAGCAATAAATTACTCCATACTCAGTTATTTATAAAACGGGGACTTAAAATTTACCTGTATTTTTACCTTTTTCGTAACCATCTCAGATATTAGCTCATCCTGACCTCCTGAGGGCCCTGGAAAGTACATAAAGTGTATATTTTTATTCCAGTGTTAAAGGTCGGGAAACAAACCAACTTATAACTCTCTAGATGGGGCCATTTAGTCAAGTGTTTGGGTATGAAACTGTATCTCTAGATTCATTCTAAATGCAAGGATTCCCATGATTTTGGATTTTGGATTTTTAAAATATGATTTACCTTGGTGTCTAGAGTTACTTTTAAAAAATTCTAGTCTTTTTCTATTTCTGGTCAGATCAACATATCTAGCCCGAATTGCTCCTTTTTAATCTGTGTACATCCTAATATTTTCAGAAAGGCAACCCTAGACACAGGTATATGCATGCCAGTTTATGCTTTCTCTCAAAGAGTCACTGAAGTTTTGTGGCCAAGAGACTACCCTGTCCCTCCTGACCCTGTCCCTTCTATCCTTTACAAGTCATATTTGCATACATACAATACGATTTCTTACAACCCACTGCCAAGCTGCTTTTCTCATTGAAAGTCAAGTGCAATAACAAATTTCCTATTTCCCTATATATTCTACTTTCCTCCAAAAACACTCCTCCTGCAGCTACCCAAATGCAAACAATAATTATTTTTAAATTTCTCAACCTGTACAGGGACACAGGTTAATAACAGAGGAGAATGAGCACTGAACTGAGAGCCAGGCCTCCTAGTTCTACCCCTAATTGGCCTTGCAACACTTGGCAAGTCATTCAGTATCTCAGTTACAGAGGGGATTCGGCCAGATAAACACTAACTCTTCTAGCTCTGACATTTTATGATTGCTCAAAATGAAGAGCAATTGCTTATAGAATACAAGTGTTATTTACCTCTAATATGTAAAAATAAGAAGAGACAACATACAGTCTACATTAGTAAAAAGTAGGGTGTCATTAATAAAAAATATGATCCTCAGATTGAAAGTCTGTCTCTGCCACTCCATTTATCAATTACAAGTTTTCATCACCATCTTCTCTAACCTAGAGTATAAATCAAGACAAATATCCTAAGTAGTTCTAAACTGATGGTCCTAACTGAAAATCTTTAATAAGGCAATATAAATCCATTTGAAATGGATATCTATCTATCTATCATCTATCTCTATATCCACATCATTAAAAATTGAGAACATCTTGATTGTTCTTTTACTTCACAGCAGAAAAACCTACACAGATTTTTTTTACCCAAATTGGAGTTTTGAGGTCTGAAATATAATCTCTTTAGCATACACAAAATTCTCTTGGATGTCCATGTTAGTCACCCCGAAAAGGTAGACAGTTCTTCAGGGCACTTAGGAATATCGAAGGCAGTACATATGAACTACCAATTAAACTTCGGAGTCAGAGAAAATAAGATAGTTTCAATTTTGATAATCAAGTCAAAATTATAAGGGCAGACATTCGAAATAGGGAGTAACTTCGTATCAAAATCTTTCCCATATCGGAACTCTTGGTTGCCACTCGAAAGTTAATAGCAATGAAATTTTATATACTCAAACAGTTAATGATGATTCCTGTAAACAATGGGGAGACAGCTGGTGATCAAATATTTATTAATTGACCAGAAATTATATAATTTCATGTATAAATGTACTGGTTCTAGTTTATTCTTCACCAAAAATTTTTGCTTCTGGGAATAAAGGAAGACAAGTTTTGTTATTGAGATAGTGAATAAAACAAGATGTGTAAATGTACTTATACTCTTATAGAAAACTTTATCAACAATGAATTTTTATCTCATACCAGAAACAAATGTGGAAATGAAGTAGATCAATCTGAAGTTTCTTTGGCAAAGTAAGAGTATAAGACACTAGAAATGAGAAACAATATAAACATTCCCTTCAGAAGATTTCATCATCTCGACAATATTGGTTGTGGGTTTAAAACCTGTTTAATGGTCTGAGCAAAAACTCAAATACACTCAGAAACTGGGTCACCTAAGCTAGAATTATCTCGAAAATATTCTCAGCAATGACATGAAAAGTAATTTTAATCAAAACAGTAACATCAAAACATTTAACTATTAGAATCAGCTAGAATAAGTTAGGTAACAAATGACCCAAAATCGTTGTGAGTTATGACAACAATGATTAATTTTCACTTAAGCTTTATATTTGCCAAGGACTTTTAAGGCTCAGCTACATGTTGTCTTTTTCTAGGATACAGTTTTCTGTCTGGAATATTGATGATCTTTGGCAGAGAGAAAACAACAACAACAATATGGAAAACCACACATAGGCCCTTAAAGCTTCTGCCTGGAACGTGCATATTTCTTTGGCTGGAGAAAGTCACATGACCACTCCCATGTTCAGTAGGGCTGGGTACCCTCCCACAGGGTGGGGACTCCCAGAGGGGAGTCCCTAAGAGAAGAAAAGTTGATATAGAGGTACATCCTACGTAATGCCCCTACATTGTTGTATTACAATGTTGTGTTGAGTTTTAGATAAGTAAACATAAGTTTTCCCCTGGCCAAAATATGCTGTACATTCTATGAAGTTGATCGTTACAAATCAAAAGGCTTTCTATAAGAAAAATATGAACTCATGTGACACTCATGTGCTATGCCTATATTTTGTGGACAAGATTCCAAACTGCCCCAAAATTCTAAATGTTTTCTCATTTTAACCAGGCATATCTTTTTCCTTTTGTTACAAAATATCAAACCTGTGGTATGTTTGTTTACTTGCTTGTTTTTAGTACTAGAAAAATACTCAATTTAACACAGGAGAATAAATTGGACAAAAACGGCTAGGATATTCAGGGGGAATAAAAATGAAAATAGAGGGAAGGCTGAAAGTAAGTAGCTTTAGAATACAACACTTTGTATAAAATAGGTTGGTACCGGCATAGGAAGAGAACAAAAGAAAAAACAAATGAAGATAGTCCTGCTCAGTCATACCCATAATTCTGATTTATTTTCTCTCCAGAGAATTTTGCTTCCTGATGTGAACTTAGAGTTATCTTGTTGAAAGATCATACAGTTTATAGCAAAGAGCTAGCCACACTTCCAGTTTGAGTAAGCAAAGAAAAAAACCTGTTCCAATTAATATCTTGTTAATAAGAAGAAATGCAAAAGAGGATATCAAACTTCCTTTCCGAAAACCTCAGAAAGGAACAATTCTCAAGCTATGTGCCGGAAGCCCATTGTACCAAAATAAAACTTAGAGATCCAGTTCTGTTTTGTGATCATTCAATTATTAGCTATGACTGAGCCATTTCAAAAGTCTGAGTCTGGACAATCATGCCTCCTACATGGAGAGTTGCTAACAATAAATGCGACAATTTATGTAAAAAACACTGAACGCAATACCTAGCAAACATGAATGTTCCGTGTATTGGTTTGCTTTGGGCACAGTGATGAATGTCCAAAATAATTCTGATTTTTTTAAATTTGATGTTTCTCATAAATTAATTCGACTATATTCCTTTCTATTCCCTTAGTAAACCAAATCTCAACTCTGATATGTCTGAGTTTATTTATTTTATTTATTATTATTTTATTTATCTGATTTGTCTGAGTTTTCCTTGGCACGTGAAGTTCATTAGTTTTATAGCAAACAGATTTGGGATGACAGTCTTATAACCTCCAAATTTTTGACTAAGAATATATTCTACTGAACAAAAATAACAATACCCCAAACTTGTTTATTCAGCACTATAACTTCAAGAAGCTTTAATAGCCTACCGACTAAAGTATAAACCTGTTAGGTTTTCCTTATGAAATCTGTTATCACAGCTTCCAGTTATTACTCTCTCAAGAGTCTGGCAAAGCATTGTACTATGTGATCATGATTCATCTTCCTCAGTGTGAACAGTTAGTGACAAGATAAAAAATACGAGCTTGAAAAAGAAGCCAAATTTTCAGTGAAAAATTTAGCCTTGTTAGGCATGCAATTGGCATGAACAGAACAGTCCGCTTCTTTGCATAAATAATTTAAGAATCAGCCACTGTGGTAGCAGCCACAGTGAATGTAAATTGCTCCATCTGCAGATTTAAAGTTCTCTGGCATCAATAATAGACTTTCGACCATACAGATCACTTCCAGGCAACACTTAGGAAATCAAGTTTTCAAATCAAATATCTCTTGCTTCTTTCAAAGAGTGGTTTTTAAACACTTGGTCTAAATGTTAATATCACAAGATCATTTGTTATATAAAAAGTGAGAGTGGCAGCAAATGTAAGGGGTTGCTGAGGGGTTAACAAACTTAAAATCAGTTCTGCACGCTTTCAATAAATCTGTGGTTTATTTGGATATTCCTTCTTGATTGGTTTTATCTTTTCCTGTGAATAAGAAAGAGTGAAAACTAGCTCACTAGAAACTATAAGCTTACAGGGTTAGAAAAAGAAGTCAGGGTGAACAAACGATATGAAACCAGTCTATAAAATTTAGTAATGCACATCTCTAGCGCAGAAGGGAATGTAATAATTTCCTTGAGTTTATGAAGGATTTTTTCTTTATTCTTGTATGTACCTGTTATTCTGATAGTAAACAAAGTTCTAAGGTGATAAATTCATTATGATTCATAAACACACACACACACACACGCACACTTTTCTTGTATTATTGGAGGATAGCTCTACCAGTATCTTACTCCACCCCACCACCAGCAGAGGAAATCTCCAGCATTTTGTGCATTTCTGAACTGTACTACATTAAGCTTCTTTGATCCCTACACACTAAAAGGCAGTATTGTTCTGCTCTCGGTAATGATAAGCAAACACCAATCCTACACATTTACAAACAACCTCCGTCCCCAAGAAGGTAGAGTAAATATCACATGTAGCAACCAATTTGTTTGCTATTGGATACTGCCTTGAGGAACACAGTATGTTAGGAACTTCTTAAATGGTGTTTGCTGTTGCAGTGATTGCCACTTTACTGAGTATTTAAGGACAAGCAGAAACAGCAATCTGTGGCACTCAAACAGGAAAAGAGAGAGAGATTTGTTTTCCTTGAGTTCACCTCTTCACTGATCCCCTGATTTCTTCTAACTTGAGAAGATGAACTGGGAGTTAGATAGTTGGATCATTCTTTTCCTCTTCTTCCTATATCTATTACCTCCCTAATGATTGCCTGAAGCTACCCCTTTTTAAATTTTTTTTATTATTATGAGATGGTTCAGTCACACAAAAGTATACGGAAAATATAATGAGTTCTCACAAACTCACTACTCAGCTTAGAAAACAAAACATTACAAATAAAATGGGAGACACTATGTCCTCTTCCTCAATCCCTTCCCTCCTGCTTTGGAAGGTGGTAACCACTAGCTTAGGTATTTGTCATCCTTGTGTACTTTTTTTTCATTCTCATATACTTTTAAATACTTTTATTACATCTGTGTGGATCTATAATCAATAGCCTCATATAAGTTGTATCACAACATATGTGTCCTTTCACAGCTCCCTTTTCCACTCAGCATTGTTCGGGAGATTATATTTATTGATATATTTAAGTCTAGTTAATTTATTTTCAATTATATTGTATTTTATTTTATAGATATGCCACAATAGATGTGTTCGTTCTCCTGATAATGAAATTAAATTATTTCTACTTATTTCTATTTACTTTATTTTTTTTAAAGATTTCATTTATTTGTCAGAGAGAGAGAGAGCGCACACAAGCAGGGGGAGTGGCAGAGGGAGAGGGAGAAGTAGGCTCCCCACTGAGCAGGGAGCTTGATGCGGAAGTCGACCCCAGGACCCTGGGATCGTGACCTGAGCCAAAGGCAGTCGCTTAACTCTACTTACTTGTACTTAGCCTCTACATAAGAACACTATACTAGTCAGTCTCTCTCTCTTTCCCCTCCTTCTCCCCACATACATGTTGCATGTTGCAATGGCATTCTTTTTTTTTTTTTTAAAGATTTTTTTTTTTTTATTCATGAGAGACAGAGCGAGAGAGAAAGGCAGAGGGAGAAGCAGGCTCCCAAGGAGCAGGGAGCCCGACACGGAATTCGATCCCAGGACCCTGAGATCATGACCTGAGCCGAAGGCAGACGCTCAACCATCTGAGCCACCCAGGCACCCTGCAATGGCATTCTTAAGCATGTTTTCTTGAGCACACACCAGGTTATCCTTAGGTTATATACCTAAAAATGGACATGCTTGTTCGAAAAGTATATACATCTTTAACTATGATAAATATTGCCAAATTGCTTGCCAATTGGTTTTTATCAATTTAGACACTTCCGTAAGTAGAATAATAAATTATATTGCTCTATATCTACATAACTACTTCAGGCTTATAAGTGTTTTCCAACCTATTATGTGTGAAATGATATGTCAGCTTAGTTTCATTTCCAATTCCTAATTTTTCAAGAAGTTGAGAATCTTTTAAAATATGTATGCCCCTTCTGCGTTTCCTCTTTGGTGAAGTTTTTGTTTATGTCTTTAGCAGAGCTTCCTAGGGGACAGCCCATAGTTGACTTCTCTAGCAATAGAGCTCTGGCTACCCAAAACAAAGATTTTATTTCCAAGTCTTAAGAGAAGTTTGGTGTAGTCATGTGTCAAGTTTCTGGCCAATGAGATTTAAGCAGAAATGTGGTCTATGACTTATGGCAAATGCCCACAAATAAGGGAAACTGCCCACCTCCTCCCCTTTCCCTTCTTATGGGTTTAAATATGGAATATGATCCCCAGAGCAGAATTCACCATCTTGAACACTAGGAAGTCACATGTGGAAGATGACAGAGCAACCCAGTAAAAGGACCATGGACCCCTAATGATAGTAAAATTACCAACCAACCTTTGACCTACTTACTGATGACCTTGATTGATTACTGTGTCACTCCTTTATGTGAGGGGAAAAAAAATAGAAATTTTATCTACTATTTTGAGACGTTCTGGCACTTGTAGCCAAAAGTAATTCTAACTGATATAGTAATTGTTGCCTATCTTTCAGGTTATTTCAGGTTGTTGTATTTTCTTGTTTGTAACAGTGTTTTATATGTTCTGCATGCAAAACTTTGTTGCCTATATATGTATTATAAAAACCTTCTCTACCTTTTATTTTTATTTTACTTACAGTACCTTTTCATAGAACAATTATTTTAATCAGTGAAATTCATTAGTCCTTTCCTTTATGGTTTTTTCTTATTAAGAAATTCTTCTCTCTTCTAGTATCATAAAGATTTTCTTTTTTTTCTAAAAGAAAGTCATAGATACATTTTTTCCCTGAGACTTTTAAACTATCTAACTTTATCTTTGTTTTAGAGTGAGAAATCGTTTTCTCATATAAATAATTGTTCCCACATCACTTTTTGAAATATCCTTATTTTTTTGCTAACAAATTATTGCAATTTTTCCTGAGCTCAACAGTAGAGCAATGGTAAAGTTGTGATTTTCATATAGCTTAGCATGTCTCGATGTAAACTTTATAAACTTCCAATCTCATCTTTCTATTCTAGAATTCTACATGATAATGCTTAAGGATCATTATTAAGGATATTTGTGCCTAATATCAGGCATATCTGGGTTTGAATCTAAATTCTGAAATTAGTTAATTCATGTTAAGGATATTACCTAATTCTCTGAGCCTCAATGCCCTTGTCCAAAAAGCTGGAGTAATAACAATTTTATAGTATTTATAATGAGGACTAAATGAGCTAACACATATAAAACACTTAATAGTAAATATTGCAGAGAATAAGTACTTAATAATTGGAAGCTGCCATTAATTTTGGTGCTATTGCTTCTATTCATCTGGAGAAAAGTAAGCAGGATCGTTTTTTTGTTTTTGTTTCTTTTTCATGAACATAGATTTTGAGCCTTCCATATATCTTGGCACACACCTCATTCCCTGTCTTTTGAATTGACCATAACAGTTCCTTGTTCTAGTATACATTTTAGGTTTTACCAAAAAGACAGAGAGAGGATGAAAAATTATATGAAGAAAGATCAAAGGAGAAAGACCAATAATAATGAATATTAGCAGTAATCTCCACAGGACCACAGAAGCTACGCTTAGAAGAATGTCATAGGCATCGTACCGCCATTATTCCCTGCAATACCCTGTAAGATAGTAACCATTCCATCAAAAGTGAATACACTTCCTCAAAGTTACTTAGAAAGAAAGCAAAAGAGAGTTCTAAAACTTAAGTTTGACAACAAAATCCTTGTTCTGATCTCATGTACAATACTGTAAGAAGACAGGAAAGAGGATCGGGAGCCATTCTTACTTCCTCAGTAATGAAAGAACTCCATTAAAGAAAAGTACACTCCAGTGTTTATATTCCCTAACGCCCCTTTCGACCATTGGCTTTGATTCAATTGCACCGTCAGTTCGGTTAGAACAGCACTCAACTCCAACACTAGGCTCTACCAATTACTTTTTGTTTAATTTACCAGATTTGTAGCAGACAAAGTTTGAGTGAAAGTAGTACAAAGGGTAGCAAACACCATGCTGTTTTTGTACCTGGAATTTTGTCACTGTGCTGGAAACAGCCTTACCTTAGCCACAAAAGCACACAAATATAACATAAAAATGAAATAAAAACAGCTGTATGATAAATGGCAAGTCACTTAACCTCCCTGAATCTCTTTTTCTCATCAGCAAAATGAGGATTTGGCAGAATGGTCTCTAAATCTAGGATTCTGGAATACAAGAGAAACAAAACAAAACAAAACAAAACAAAACTTTTTGTCCGGTGTCCTTGAAGGCAGCTCTGCTAGAGAAGGTGGTGAAAAGCTGAAATACTAAAAGGCAATACATTCGTCATGCTTTTGGTGAGGTGAAAGAAAACACTTCGATGGGTAATAATTATATATATCATTTAAAGGAGTAAAAATAGGGGGACCTGGCTGGCTCAGTCAGTAGAGCATGTGACTCTTGATCTTGGGGTTTTAAGTTCGAGCCCCACACTGGGCGTAGAGATTACATAAAAATAAAATCTTTAAAAAAAAAAGGAGTAAAAATATGGATCTCATACCTCATTTCCTTTAGACACTCACTAAGTAGATCTCATCATTCCTTTCAGCTCCCTTGGAGTCTATGGCACTGTACGTAAATGGAGGGGAAAAGTCAATATCACAATACTGTGAACTCCAAAGCTCTTTATTTTATTTTATTTCAGGTCAACATAGTCCTCCACTGGTTGACTTTGTCATTTCAGGAATGAAAAATACAACATCCATTTATATATTCCTTAGAAAGTTTTTATTTTCTCTATTTATATACCACAAATTACAAAAGGAGATTTCCCACAGAACAAAAGACAGAACTTTCTGACCCCAGCAATGGCTTCAAAGGACAAAGACAGGAGAAGATAGCTGTACAACGGCACCCTCTCCAAGGCCTGCAACATGATATATGGAAGGTCACCTTCTTCCTGGCATTTTAGAGTCCCTGGCTGCCAATAAGGAGTTAATAATAATGCTTATCACTGATGCCCTTCAGGGAAGGTTAGAAGGCTAACTAGGAAAGACTGTAAACTAGTGAGCTAGCAAAAATATGCTCTGGAGATACAGAGCTTCATGCTACTCTTAAAAATAAAATGACACAGGACCTGCTGCATATTCCTGGCCCAGCCCTACATTGGATCACACACATGCCCCCTCCTAGTGGTGCCATACAATGTCCATGCACAATTCCCCTCAGACTCTCATACAGAAGATTCCCTGCAGTACAGGCAGCCCAATTAGATCAGGAAAAAGGAAGAGCTCGATCACCTATCCAATTTTTATAAAGTTGTAAATTGCTGACTTGAACATCAAACTATATGGTATGAAAACCCACCACCTAAGCCGATTCTGGTTAGTGGTTTGAACAGGGTTCAATTAAACTGACATTCTAGCTCCTTGCATCTGCCCTTATGACCCAAAGGAGAAATACTCTGAACAGGTGAAGCCAACGGAGGGGAGGTCAACTGACTGAAGGAACAGAGTACGCTCTGTTATTAAAGTTTACCAGGCATATTAGAGATTTCCAGAGAAAGAAAGCCATGAGGATGGGTGTACACGTATAGACACAGATCTATTTTAAGGAATTGTCTTACTTGATTGGTAAAGGCTGCAAGTCCAAAATGTGCATGGTGAGCCAGCAGGCTGGAGACCCAGGTGAGAGCCAGTGCTATAGGTCATGTCCTAAGGCTGTCAGTGGCAGAATTCCTTCTCATTCATGAGAGGTCAATCTTCTCTTCCCTCAAGACCATCAGTGAAACAGGTGAGGCCCACCTGCATTATGGAGAGCAATATGCTTTACTCGAAGTCCACTGATTTTAATGTTAATCTTGTCCACATAAAACACCTTAACAGAAACATCCAGAATCATTTTTTTTTTTTTTTTTTTTTAAAGATTTTATTTATTTATTCATGAGAGAGAGAGAGAGAGGCAGAGGGAGAAGCAGGCTCCCAAGGAGCAGGGAGCCCGATGTGGGACTCGATCCCAGGACCCTGGGATCATGACCCGAGCCGAAGGCAGACGCTTAACCATCTGAGCCACCCAGGCGCCCCATCCAGAATCATTTTTGACCAAATATTTGGACACCCTGCCTTAGCCAAATTGACATATGAAATTAATCATCACACCTTGTAATTATGTATTTACTCTTCTGTTTCATCTGTTAGATTGAGGAAGCAAGGGGTATAAGAGTGACTTTGCTGCCTTTGAATGTTAAAGTACCTAGTTCTTGGTCCCTAATAAGTGCTCAATAAATATTTATTACACTGACATACTTTGGGCCTTGACTTTGTACTTTTTTAGGCTACTGCACAGAATAACCTTAGGATTCTTCCTTGTGCAGTTACCTAGTGGAAGGTATCTATCATTTAGGGACTGAATTATGTCTCCCCCAAATTCACATGTTGAAATCCTAACCTCCCATATGACTGTATTTGGAGATAAGGGCATTAGAGAGAGACAGTGAGGGCTAAATGAAGTCATAAAGGTGCAGCCCTAATCTAATCTGACAGGTGTCCTTAGGAGAAGATGAAGAGACATCAAGGATGCACGAACACAGAGAAGAGGTCACATAAGGACACAGTGAGAATGTAGCCGTTTGCAAGCCAAAGATAAAGGCCTCAGGAGAAACCCTACCAACACCTTGATCTTGGACTTCTGGCCTCCAGAATGGTGAGAAGATACATTTTTGTTGTTGAAGCCACTCAGTCTGTGGTATTTTGTTGGACAGCAACAGTTGCTCAGTGTGAGGGACTGAATCCTGCAGAAACCATGGGAGTGCGCTTAGAAGCAGATCCTCCCCCAGTTGAGCCTCAAGATGACTACAGCCTTGACCCACACCTAGACTGCAGCCTTGTCGTATTCTCTGAATGGGAGGATCCAGCTGGGTTGCACCTGGATTTCTAATCCACACAAACTGTGAGATAATAAATAATTTTTGTTTTAACCAAGTTTGGGGATAATATGTTATACACATTAGATAACTAATACAGTCAACAATGTTAGACAAGACTTTTCTGAGGATTTCCTTCATTTATTTTACCATAGGCATTAATACATAGATTTCAACAGAAACAAATTTTCACAAAAAGTAGTGCATTGTAGTAAAGATGTGGAGTAAAGAATTTAGGATTCCAGTTCTAGCTCAGACCCTAAATAGGGATATGACCTTGGATGGACAAATAATATTGTCCATACATTTCCCCATCTGAATTTGCTCTTTCATAAACTAAAGAATTAGTTAAGGCCTAACATTCCTCCCTGAGCTAAAAGTCTCTGCTCATATGAAAATTTAAAAATCATGCTAATTCATACTCACAAACCTGATAGTGTATTTCAGGTCAGTATAATTTTCTTTTGACTTGGATTCTTTTGTCATGGGTGCTGGGCCAAGTTTCTCATTCTATGTTCTCCAGCAGAGCAGATTTTTTGTGTCTCCTCATCTTATTCTTTTTGCTTAGTTTTTATATTCATATTGCGATTTCAAACCAACAAATTATGACAAAGAACCAGCATGCCTTGCCACAATTGCTCTCAAAACTATTTAAAAATCCACTAATGTATACTAAATCTTAGAAAGGTGGTGTCTATATTCAAAGCATTCATTTTGTCTAAAAACAAAAATTTAGATCTTCAGTTGTATTGCCTCCTAATAAAACAGATAATAGAAACAAAGTGGGGAAAATGGCATAATCTACTCACAACAGATGCTTTAACATATTTTGACAATCTTGGTTGATATATCTTTTTTGTGTTATTTTAGATAAATGAAAGCACAACTGTATTACTATACTAAAGTGCCTTATACCAATGGTTTTGAAAGAAGAAAAAGGTATCTTCTGTGGCTAAAGGTAATAATTTAGTTTGATTCAAAAATAGCTTAAGAGAAAATACCTGGGGCCCCTGTGTGGCTGTCAGTGAAGCATCTGACTTCGGCTCAGGTCATGATCTCAGGGTCCTGGGATCAAGCCCCCCAACAGGTTCTTTGCTCAGTGGGGAGTCTACTTCTCCCTCCCCTTCTGCCCCTCCCGCTCGAGCTCTCTCACTCTCTCTCAAATAAATGCCATCTTTTTTTTAAAAAGAGACAGAGAGTTGGGTGCCTGGGTGGCTCAGATTGTTAAGCATCAGCTCAGGTCATGATCTCCATGTCTTGGAATCAAGCCCCATGTCCGGCTCCCAACTCAGTGGGGAGTCTGCTTCTCCCTCTCCCTCTGCCTCTCCCCCTGCTTGTGCACGCACTCTCTCTAATGAATAAATAAAATCTTAAAAAAAGAGAGAGAGGGAGAGTGAAAATACCTAATCCTTCAGCACACTGTTCATTCCTTTCTACGTGAACGACGCTTATCTGTATTTCTGTTTTTTTCTGCTTTAAGTACATCAGTTGGAAAATACATGGCAGATGGTTTAGTCCTAAGACTTGAATTTATTTATGAATCTTAGTATATAGTTAGGCTAAGAAGTTTTGTATACCCAATTCCCCATTAGTGTCTGTACACTACAATAGAAGGAACTCTGTTAGAACTGGTTCATCTCCTTGGCTGAGTAGAATGGGGCAAACCAAAAACTGGTGTTACTTCATCAGGAAGAAATTAATGTGTCATCGAAATGCTTCCAAGTCTGTATATGAGCCTGGGTCTAATCAGAAGTATTTGCTCTAAACCTTCCTTTCCCCTGCATACACATACATTTCTCTCTTCAGACTCACAAGGTTTCTGCCGAACTGGCAAGACAGTTCAGTATCAAATGTTGTTTTACAAATATTTTTTGAATCCAATATAGAGAAAAACCTAAGAATGCACTTTGGTTTCCAATTAGTCCCATTATCAAGTCCTCATCAAATTTGTGGGTTATCAATCAAATAATGAGTGTTGGGAATATTTTGTAATAATTATATTACACTTGTTTTCATCATGTATTGTTTATTACATCAAATCAACTGTCAATTTAATGATGGGTCAGAATGGTAAAAATGAAAGAGCATGTTTTTTTTTACAAAGAAAGAATGTAAAAATATAAAAGAATAATTTTGGAGAGGAGATCTTTGGAATACTTCATTAGCTTTGTTAATTCTCATGAGAATAAGAATTTAAATGGTTTTAATATACAATATGCTAAAAGTTATTCTTAGCTCTGTTATAGAAATTTTAGCAGCATAAACACTCTATTGAGTGGACTCAGACATGAAACACTTAGAGCAAGCAATCTAGTTATAATCCCTCCCCCAAGCCAAGAAAAAAGTTGAATGGAAGGGCCATATCATCATAAGACACTAGATGCTAGCAACAGATGATACAGTCCATTTATTTATTCTCTCAACCATACATTCATTTATTCACTTACTCATCAACACTGAGTGCCTTTTCTGTACTAAGTACTGAGTTTGGTACCAGGGTTTCAATAGTAAGTCTCATATTTGGTCATGATTAAAGTCTAGTGAGGAATATAGTCAAGTAAACCACATTTGACGCAGAAGCAATTATAGAGATATTGGAGATATTGGGGAATCTGATAATAATTATAGACTCCCTTCCAAGAAAATGCATATTCTAATTATTCTAAAATTTAGTATACAATTTCAGAGGCTTCAAGGACCCTCAAACTTCACCACAGACCACTTAAATATTACCACAGAGTAAGAACATCTGGTTTACAGAGTCTCACTAATTTGTATCTGTGGTGCCCAACTACAGGACAGCAGCATAAAAAAGTTTTCAGTGACATGTGAACATTTTCTGTAGGTATAGTAGTCTGTGGATAAACACACCCTTGCCATGACCAGCTGCCTGCTGTGCAAGGGAAGTTCTAGAGACTCACCATACTTAGCTTGAACTTCAGCAAAGGTGGTCCCGTTGTGTTTATATAATCATCTGTTTATAAACAGCTGGTCCAACAAGCAAAAAGATTATTTTTATTTACCTTGTTTTGAAACCAGGTCTTCTACTAGGAGGATTAATTGTAAGTTAAGAAGAAAAGACAGTCAAATAAAATTGGCTATTAAAAAGTAGCTCCTTGTGGTAGAAGCAAATACTTCAGTGGTATTTCTGGATTCATTCAAAGCTAAACCAAGACCTTTTTTTACAACTTAAGTCTCTACGTTTAAACATTTTTAAAGTTGCAAATATAGGGAGGCCATTAATTAAAAAGTTAGCCAAAGGACACAAAAGTAACTTTTCAGTTGTCAATTCAAACCTTCCATAAATTTAGTTAATAAAAAAAAGGTGCCTTTTTTCCCAATAAAGAAAAGATCCAATTGAAATGAACTTAAATATAGATTTAGAAGAGAAACCTGAATCTACAGGAAAAATGACAGAGTTCCATAGACAAAGCTACCCAACTCTATCAAGCCTACTATTTTTACTAGCAAACACTTTTGTTTTTAATTTTATTCAAATTTTATTCCATAGGCATAGCCTTAAAGAAAAAATAAACCAAAACATTATTTCATTTTCACACTATTTATTCAACCATTTATCATTCATTTATCCATCCATTCAATTTAACAGGTAAGTTCCGTACAGTGTGTTCAAGCAATGGCAAGACCTGACTGGAGTGGTGAACTGGGTAGCTGGTGCTAAGATAGGAAAATGTAGGAAAGAGCCCCTCCAAGAGGCCTTGCTGGTGTAGAGCAGAGTTCCTATTTTCTTACAAATGTAAGACTAACCTATTCAAATGTTTCAAATAAAGAAGTGATACAAACGGATATATTTTAAATCAATCTACTGTTTTAAAGTTGAACCTCCTGCTAATTTAATAAAGCAGCTTTACAAGCTCTACCAAAACATACTCGAATTTTCCTTTTTCTGTGCTTACAAATTATTTGCATTTGGAAATCTTGATTTTCAAAACAATTAACCATTTAGTAATATGAAAGTTTGAGGATTGAAATACTTGGGCTTTAAAAATAATTTCGGAGAAATTTATTTGCAGGCACGCTGAAGTCAGAAGATTTTAAGAACAATCCAGACTGTTAGTTGCCATGACTAGGTAGCTGTGAAAATTCATTTTATATGGCTGATTCTAAGGGCCTGTTGAATTGTGGCTATCTCCCCAAACTGGCTACAAAGCCATTTATTATCTACATAGTCTTCCTCACACGTCTTCTCTCAGGGTCATGGTATTGTTTTTCTTTGCCCTGCAGCTCCTTCTTATCTCTTATTACTGAAATCAGCAAATGTTCCATGTAACCAAATTTATCAAGGAATTTATACTAAACACTATGAAGGGTATTGCAAACAGTACAAAGAAAAAGAAAGTCTCAGGGAAGAAACAAAGAAAGGAAAAAATCACAATTAAAATATGATTTGGGCAAAGGAGTAGACAAGACAAAAATAAATGAAGTAAAAATAATATTTACTGTGTGGCTACCACTGCCAGTAACTTTATAAGGCAGACATGCATTTGTTGAACACCAAATATATGTTACAGCTATTAGCAGCTAGCATTACCATATGATTACTAGGCAGCAAGCAATGTGTAAAGTAACTCACAGTAATCTTCTAACCGCTCTGTTAAGTCAAAGAGATGAGTACTCTCATTATCCCATTTTATAAAGGAGGAAACTGAGGGAATCTGGCTCCAGAGGTTGAACACTTCACCTAAACTTCTATAAGACTAAAAATCACTTGAACAACATGTTAAACAGAAACATGAATATTACATTTTTGGTAGATTCTGAGGTGAGGCCAATGGCCGTGAATTTTTACAAAAAATTGCCATCACCAAACCATCATGTTAACCCAAATTCAATGATTTGGATTCTGATATTGATGAGTCTTCAAACACATGTGAAAAACCCTGTGCTATGATTATATTCTCCAGCACTGTGTTAATTAAATTTCATGTGCACACACTCATCTGGAGATATTGATACATGCATATTCTAATTCAGTAGCTCTAATGTGGGCCCTAAGAGCCTACATTTCTAACAAACTTAGAGGTGATGCCAGTGTGGCCAGTTCAAGAATCACATTTTCGGGCGCCTGGGTGGCTCAGTTGGTTAAGCGACTGCCTTCGGCTCAGGTCATGATCCTGGAGTTCCGGGATCGAGTCCCGCATCGGGCTCCCTGCTCGGCGGAGAGTCTGCTTCTCCCTCTGACCCTCCTCCCTCTCATGCTCTCTGTCTCTCATTCTCTGTCTCGCAAATAAATAAAATCTTAAAAAAAAAAAAAAGAATCACATTTTCAGTGGCCAGGATCTAGTACAGTATTGGAAAATCTAGGATTAAAATGATAAGAAATATAATTATTTTCCATAAAAAATGTATAGTCTCCAACAAAATGAAAAGGCAACCTAATGTATGGGAGAGAATATTTGCAAGTCATATATCTGAAAAGGGGTTAATATCTAAAACATATAAACTCATACAACTCAATAGCGAAGAAAATCTCATTTAAAAATGGACAGAGGACCTGAATAGACATTTTTCCAAAGACATCCAGATGGCCAACAGACACATGAAAGGATCCTCAATATCATTCATCATCAGGGAAATGCAAATCAAAACCACAATGAGATATCACTGTACATCTGTCAAATAGCTGTTATCAAAAAGACAAGTAATAACAAGTGTTGTCAAGGACATGAGAAGACAGAACCCTTATGCACTTTTGGTGGAAATGTATATTGGTATAGCCACTATGAAAAACATTATGCTGGTTCCTCAAAAAATTAAAAATAGGATACCTTTAATCTAGCAATTCTACTTCTGGGTATTTATCTGAAGAAAATGAAAATATTAACTCAAAAACAATATATGCACCCTGATGTTCTAGACAGCATTATTTACAATAGCCAAAATATGGAAACAATTAAAGTGTCCACCAATGCATGAATGGATAAAGACGATATGGTGTGTGTGTGTATATATATATATATATACACATATATATAATATATATAAATATAAAAATATATATAAATATATAAAATATTATATATATGCTATATATAATATTCCACATATATATATGTGGAATATATATGTGGAATATTATTCAGCCATAAAAAATAATGAAATCTTACCATTTACACAACATGAATGGACCTTGAGGAGATTATACTAAGTGAAATAGGTCAAAGAAAGACAAAAATTGTATGATCTCATTTTTATGTGAAATAAATTAAAAAAAAAAAAACTAAGTTCATGAATACAAAAAAAAAAAAAACAGTTTGGTGGGTGCCAAGGAAGGGGCAGGGCTGGGCAAAATGGCTAAAGAAAGGAGGTCAAAAGTTGCAAACTTCCAGTTATAAAATAAATAAGTCATCATGATGTAATATACAACATGGTGACTATAGTTAATACTGTATTGCACATTTGAAACTTGCAGGATGGGGAAATCTTAAAAGTTCTCATCACAAGGGAAAAAAATTGAAACTATGTAGGGTGACAGATGTTCACTAGACTTACTGTGGTGATCATTTTGCAGTATATACAAATGAAATCATTATGTTATATACCTGAAAGTAACAATGTTATATGTCAATTACCCTTCAATTTAAAAAAAAAAAAGAATTTTATTGTCTAGAGAAGCAGATGGAGATATAGCCATATGCTTTGGGAACATGAAGCATATGAAGGGGGAAGTGAAAGAAGATTTACTAGAAAAAGACCCTTAAGCTGAGATTTGAAGGAAACAATATTCAGTTGCATGCTTTTCAGGAATTTACTACTAACATAAGACATGAGGCAAATAAAAAATAACTAAAACAAGTAATTTAAGGCAAGTATTTCTACAATACAAACACTGCAGACCTTCAAGGAAAGAGAGATTACTTCTGATTCTCTCTTATAAATATCCACTGCATTTACCAATGGTTTTATATCTATTTACCAAGATGTCTTCCCCAGTGGACAGAGTCCCTGGAGGGCAGAAACCATCATATTCATAGTAGAATTAATAGGCATCCCTTGGCTCACATATAACAAACATTTTATAAATAGATGTTGAATGATCACTGCAGGCTTCAAGAAGGAGGTAGATTTGTAGTCTATATAAATATTCCAAATATAAAGGTACTTAAGCAACAATATTCCAAATTGAAGAAACAGTGCGAGAGGCCATATTACTACTATAGTTCCATTATCTCTCATTTTGAACACTTGCCAATGTCACAGAATGAGACCAAACTCTTTGTGTTAAGCCTCAATAATACAAGTATATATCAAAGACAACAGCACCAAACTTTATTTGATGAAAGACCTTAAAAGATCGTGCCTTTTGTTGATTTGTAGATGTCATCACGGATAATAGTATTGTTGCTCAGTTCAGAAGTCAATCCTTTCCTATTCAAGGCTTCAGATAAAAATATAAAGCCTGGACTGACGTTTGGGTTGCAATCTTTTGAGAGACCACAAAGGAGAAGACCCAACTACGCCATGACCAGGTTCTGTCCCATATAAACTGTGATATAATAAATATGAATTGTTCTCAGCCACTAAGTTTCAGGCTAGGTTGTTATACAGCAATAGACAGCTAATACAAATGGTATATTTATGTAAAGCACATTTTCTTTCCCTGTGAATCTCTCTCTATTTAATCTAAGGTGACTAAGTTTCTGTTACTTAAAAACAAAAGGGCTACAATTTGCAATGACGTGGATGGAACTGGAGGGTGTTATGCTGAGCGAAATAAGTCAATCAGAGAAAGACATGTATCATATGACCTCACTGATAGGAGGAATTCTTAATCTCAGGAAACAAACTGAGTGTTGCTGGAGTGGTGGGGGATGGGAGGGATGGGTGGCTGGCTGGGTGATGGACATTGGGGAGGGTATATGCTATGGTGAGCGCTGTGAATTGTGCAAGACTGTTGAATCTCAGATGTGTACCTCTGAAACAAATAATGCAATATATGTTAAGAAAAAAAAAGAAGAAGAAGATAGCAGGAGGGGAAGAATGAAGGGGGTTGGATATCGGAGGGGTAGACGAACCATGAGAGACGATGGACTCTGAAAAAAACAAACTGAGGGTTCTAGAGGGGAGGGGGGTGGGAGGATGGGTTAGCCTGGTGGTGGGTACTGAGGAGGGCACGTTCTGCATGGAGCACTGGGTGTTATGCACAAACAATGAATCATGGAACACTTCATCTAAAACTAATGATGTAATGTATGGGGATTAACATAACAATAAAAAATTAAGTTTTAAAAAAAAAAGGGGCTACAGCTGAGACACAGAGAAGGGAAGAGTTATTTCTGCCTAAGCACAAAAAAGAGTTTTTTACAAAGAAGAGGACACTTGTATTGGAATTTATAAATGGGTAGAAGTTTACCAGGCCATGAAAACACAAGCACAGCAAACTGAGGAAAGAACATGATCAAAACCATAAAAGTAGTAAGCTTTTCAACATTTTATTCCTTAAGTTATTATTCAGGAGATGGCATATGACCCACAGTGGCAAGAAAGGGGGAGAAGCATCAGGAGAATACACTGAAAAGTTCAGTTTGGAAATAGGATTTGAACAGCTTTGAGACAGGCTAAGGAGATTAAATATGTTTTTTAATGACAATGAGAAACTGGGCTAATGATATGATAATAAGAATGGGAAAAAAGAGGAGCGATCAGGAAAAGACATTTCTAAAGTAGAATCAGGAGGGTTTGCAGTTGATATATTGAGTTAGTAATGGGGTGGGAAGAATTGATAGTGACTAGCAGTCTCCAGTATGGTTCCTGGATATATGAAACAAAGACAGCTTTAAAAGGTGGGATACTTTGAGTTTGAAGTACCCAACTAAGTGACAATATCCAGGAAGAGATAGATATAGATAGATAGATGATAGATAGATAGATAGATAGATAGACGAAGATATTTAAGGAAAATATATAAATAGATATAAAATAGATATATATATATATTTTTAGCAGTATTGGCATGTCAGAGATAAAGCGAAGATAATAAAGTGAGTGAAATCTTAAAGTGAAAAGAGACGAAGAATGATATGGAAACTTGAGCCATACCAACAACTAAAAATAGATTCAAAATAGTGTATCAAGGATGCTGAGAATAAACTAGTATGAGAAAGAGGAGTAGCAGTTGCCTGAAGGAGGTCACCACTATAACTTCTGTATGTGTCAAAAGTATAAATTTGGGGAAAAGATCATTAGATGCTGTAACTGGGGCAGTATTCTTGACCACTGAGAGCAATTTCAACAAAAAGGTAAATTCAGACTTCTGTACATTCAGGAACATCTAAGGGACTGAGGTGGGCAGCAGTGAGTGAAATTAATCTTTTTAAAGAGGTTCATGATAATTAGAAGGAAAGGGAACTTGTGAACAAATAAATGTAGGGCAAGGGTTTTTTTTTTTCTTCTTTTAAATTTAGTTTTTGTAATTTTGTGTGATGAGAGAGAGTGAGGTATAGTCAAAATCAGAAGAGAAGGAATCAGTCCAGAGAAATGGAAGATGTTCTAGAAAGAGAGAGTCGATATGGGGCAAAGTCACAGAAGAGATGCGAGCAGATGAAAGGTCATTTTCTTACATGGGACTAATCGAAGTAAAAATTGGTAAAGGCACAGTTTGGTGTGGTGGATACTGGGAGAAAATTGGAGCAAGCCCATTTTATTCCAACAAGACCAAACGTTCATCTTTTGACAATGAAGTTTTAAGGATGAAGAATTTAAGGAAAGTGGTCATCATTCTTTCAGAAACAAGAAAAGGAACTGAATGGGGATAAAGTAGCCAAGAAAAAGTGTTTTTTAAAAAAATTTTACCAGATTGCTTTACCAGGGTTAGAAAGGAAAGTTTTGCAGACTTATGGTTTGAAATTAGATAGACCCAAAAGGGACAGATTATTCTGAAATATGAAAATGTCAAAGAATCGTAAGAGCCATGTTTTCCTAGGTCCCAAACACCCTCAATTACAAAGCACCACATCAATTAAATGACAGCTTTAAGTGATAAAAGAAATTTTGATTGTGTCTGGTGAAATTCTTTTGTAATCAGATTCATCCAGGTTATAGAAATATAAAAATGGATTTGAGGAAATGCATTCATCTCCTTTAAGAGACAGGTCTTCTCTTTGAATCCCTTTATATTCTCAGCAGATCCTAATACTGAGTAGTATCTTCCTAAATTTATTTTGATACATAAGTTCTTCCTGATCCATAATTTTTCATTCCAATAAGAGGAGATCCTGATGGTAACAATGAATAGAATAGAAAAGAAATGTCATTTCTCTTATTTTAGAATGGCAAACAAACGTTTCTAAAGAAAGTTCATTTTGAACTCTAGTAACTTGAGATTTGTGATCATGTACTTACAGCATTAAAAGAAAGTTGATTTAGAGAAAGACATGTATCATATGATCTCACTGAAATGAGGAATTCTTAATCCTAGGAAACAAACTGAGCATTGCTGGAGTGATGGGGGTGGGGATGGTGGGAGGGATGGGCTGGCTGGGTGATAGACATTGGGGAGGGTATGTGCTATGGTGAGCACTGTGAATTGTGTAAGACTGATGAATCACAGACCTGTACCCCTGAAACAAATAATACGTTATATGTTAAAAAAAAAAGAAGAAGAAGAAGAAGAAGAAGATGATAGTAGGAAGGGAAAAATGAAGGGGGGAAATCAGAGGGGGAGACAAACCATGAGAGACTATGGACTCTGAGAAACAAACTGAGGGTTCTAGAGAGGAGGGTACTGGGGAGATGGGTTAGTCTGGTGATGGGTATTAAAAAGGGCACATATTGAATGGAACACTGGGTGTTAAACACAAACAATGAATCATGGAACACTACGCCAAAAACTAATGATGTAATGTATGATGATTAACATAATAAAATAAAATTTAAAAAAATAAAGTTGATTTTTTTTCACAACACACAAGGAAAGGCTCGACTAAGCAATAGTCTAAATGCAATTGCAAGAAAAACATTTTACCTGAGTGGGCACAAACTATTTTAAAGTACCTTAGATGCAATAATGAATATGAAAACACGTTATGTTCTAATTACAAATCCATAGCATGTATTCTTAAGATTATTCATAAGAGGTCACTACTGGGCAATAACTTTGAAATCCCAAATTGAGATATCACAACAAAGACTTAAAAGTAATAAAACCATTTCCTTACAGTTTACCGTGATTGAGTCTGCATTTTATTTCAGAGGCTCTTCCCCTGGGTTATTCTGTAATTATAAGAAGGTGAGTTCTTCCTGGACAGCTCAGTGCTCTGAAAGATCTCTACACACATACCCACACACACCTCTCCACCAGCCCTGACCCCTGGCCCATCTCTCTATCTTATTGTCCAACCCAAAGGCTGCCATAATGGCTGATAATTCTGGTATAGTCTTGTGACCTCGTAACTAAATTCTGCCTCTCAGTCTTGCCTCATTGTACTATCTTCCTCAAATTTCTTTTTCAGATTTGTCCCCTCAAAACTTTTTTAGCTCTCACTGGATATCATAGTCTGGGGTCCTCAAGTCAGTCTTCAAGTCAATCTTCAAGGTGGATCTGTCCTGCCTTCAAAGGGTTCAGACCAGGCCTCTAGGGCTCACTTAGACTGTGAGCTCCATGAGAATATATACAATGTTTGATGTGTATGAGAAACTCAATAACTAACTAATTAACAAATACATACCATCTGGGCCCAGCAACCAGGGTATCTGCTTGTCCAGGGAGGAAATTCAGACAAGTTCCCCCTTTCCTAGACTACCTTGGCCCCTGGGACAAAATCAATGTTGACTTCTGTATCTATAAGATCACACTGCAATTAGATTAACATGATTTCTGGCCCACTTAGCTTCCAATAACTCCAGAACAGATTTAAGGTTTTTGATATCTGAGGGTGAGTAGCAAAAATAGCTGGATGCCATTTCCAAGACATGAGAATATCAAAATCCCTGAAAGACCAGAGTGGTTGGTTAGTCCTTCTGCCTGTGTGACCTGAAAGGTACCTTTGTGGGATGTGAACCCTGTCTGCTTTTAGATATTCATGTCCTGAATCACCAGTTTAAGACCCAGTTGAAACCTTTGAAGATTCTCCAACAAAAGTTTCCTGGAATTTTTCAAACAATTCAGAATGTTAGTGTCTTCGGTGAACTTTAAAGAAAGAGAGAGAGAGAAGGGGTCATGTAATTCAGTGCTCAGAACTGATGAGTGCTGCACTTCAAAGAACATATCTCTTCTGATGAGTCTGACAAGAAGCACCAAGATAGTAATCTGTACCTGGAAATGTGGTTAGTGAAACAGAGTTCAACTCGATTCCTTCCTCAAAGAATGTCATCTCCATCTGGAGCCTGGAAATGCGAGCTCTTCATGGAGAATACCTTTTTAAAGAGCACAACAATCAGGGGAAATGTCATCTTCATTAATCATCCTCTCATATAATAGAGTCAACTGTAAAAATTGTATTAAGTCTAATTTCCTGAGGAGATGAGGGGAACCGTGGAGTTTAAGCAACCATCAGATCTAAATGTTAACTGAAGCAGAGCCTTTCCTCATGCACCTCAGATTGGGATGGCTCCTGCTATTTTCTTTTTTCTCCATTCTCTCCTCCCTGCACCACACCAAATGGAGGAACAAAAGCAAGGAGAAAATGGACAATGGTCCTAAAATGAAGAGGCCATTTTAGAGAAAAAAGAGCAGTCTAAATATCCTCTATTTTATCAAATAGGATTTACTTTTCTGTCTACCAGATGTACTATAAATATCAATGTAAAAATAATCTATGACAAATTATAACTTGTATATTCTCTTCTGCTTTTAACAAAAAGGAAATAGTCTAGTGCAAATGCCTAGAGATATACAGAACTGGAAACAGCTTTTCAATCCATTGACAGTGTTTTCAGGGACAAAAACAGAAGTTTTATTTAAGCTTATTCACAGCCATCTTTAAATAGCATCAGGACTGTTATCCATACGTTACTGGCTTTTAAATTCAATGACCAGTTGCCAATTGTTTACATAATGTAAAATCAATTGAAATATTAGCATGAACAGAAAAACAGATGGAAAAATGAACAAAACAAAGGTGCAACTTACTGCCAAAAAGACCAAACACACATAACACACACACACACACACCCAAGAACAACACCTACAACAAAAGTGCTTATTATAGTGCAATAAATAAAAATCTGCAACCGATTCAATAAAATGAGTATATACATAAAAGTATATTTTGGGGGCGCCTGGGTGGCTCAGTTGGTTAAGCGACTGCCTTCGGCTCAGATCATGATCCTGGAGTCCCGGGATCGAGTCCTGCGTCGGGCTCCCTGCTCGGCAGGGAGTCTGCTTCGTCCTCTGACCCTATCCCCTCTCATGTGTTCTCTCTCTCTCATTCTCTCTCTCTCAAATAAATAAATAAAATCTTTAAAAAAAAAAGTATGTTTTGTTTTGCAAACCCTGTTTCTGTAAAAGACCAGATAGTAAATACTTGAGGTTTTGTGGGCTCTCTCAAACTAGTTAACTCTGCACTGTAATGTGAAGGCGCCATACACAGGTACCCAAAATTGTATGGCAGGTTCTAAATATCTTTATTCACAAAAATAGGCAGCAAGCCACATTTAGCCTGGGAACGTAGTATGCCTATCCTTGACTTACACCCGTGCATGAAATTGTCAGGCAAACAGTACACACTTGCTAAAATTTGAATAAAGAAGATGTGGTATATATACACAATGGAATATTATGCAGCCATCAAAAGGAATGAGATCCCCACCTGAGTGGGGGGTGGGGTGGGAGGGATGGGGTGACTGGGTGATAGACACTGGGGAGGGCATGTGCTCTGGTAAGCGCTGTGAATTGTGCAAGACTGTTGAATCTCAGATCTGTACCTCTGAAACAAATAATGCAATATATGTTAAGAAAAAAAAAAAAGAAGAAGAAGAAGGAAGCGGGGGAAATCGGAGGGGTAGACGAACCATGAGAGACGATGGACTCTGAAAAAACAAACAGGGTTCTAGAGGGGAGGGGGGTGGGAGGATGGGTTAGCCTGGTGGTGGGTACTGAGGAGGGCACATTCTGCATGGAGCACTGGGTGTTATGCACAAACAATGAATCATGGAACACTTCATCTAAAACTAATGATGTAATGTATGGGGATTAACATAAGAATAAAAAAAATGAATAAATCAGTACAATATGGATAGAACTTTTGAACACATACATACATGCATTTCAACAAGGAGGAACGGTTTCATTTGATATAACTAAATAATAGAATCTGACTTTTACAACTGGAAGTAACCTTAGGAATATCTAAATATCAACCCATTAATTTTACAGTTGAGGAAACTGAAGCCAAGAGCGTTTAAATGGCAGGTACTATGTTATACTTTTTTTTTTTAAAAGAAGAACATATATCAAAAAATCCTAAATAAACAATTTTTTAAATGCCAAAATAAGACTTCCTAGATTCAGTGATAAGGAACATTATTGGCATGGCATTTTGTTTGTGATAAAGACAAACAACAATTTAGTGTCCCTCTGTTGTGTGTGTGTGTGTTTTTTTTTTTTACGGCTCTACCACATTTGCCATAAACTATATTACTTAGGGAAATGACTTTTATTTAACAAAAATAAACTGAGTTTTGGTCAATTATCATTATGAGCAAAATTGTCAGGCAAAGAGGCTCAATTATATCTGAGTAAGATAGGATCCACTAATGTTTATCACCCATTTTCCCATTCCATGACTGATTTTTTTGGTTACCAAACACATAAGTCATTTTATCTACTATATGTTTGTTCTGCTGTTTCTCTGAAGGGGGAGCTGCATATTAAATAGAAAGATTATATAGATACAGATACCTAAATCTATAGCAATAAAAAGTGTTCATGTTTCTATTTAATGACTGTTAAGGAAAGAAGAAAACCTCAGTTATGGATCAAATATTGGGAGAATTTTAAGGATAAATGCACCCAAAAGCAATGCTATTTTGTCATTGCATTAGTGTTGTATGGTATTTTAGGAAGAATAGAGGAAGATCTAAGGAATGGTTACTAGGGGTGGAATGAAGCCTAGTCTGGTCTTGTTAACAACAGACTGATGGATATCAGATGTTAACCTTTCTCCTGAATAACTTTCGTTATTCCAGCTTCTTCTTTAAAACATTTCATGTTAAAATGTGCAGAGGTCATGGAAAGACAGGGAGACCAATCAATTAACTAAGAGAAAGTAAATATACTAAGGAAGAAACAAATATGACACAGTCAAGGTTAAGAATATGTGTAAACTTACATAAACTTGTTTATCTGAAAGAGAAGTAACCCTAAGGATAAAAACATCATGATTCGGTAGAACAGTGGTTCGCCAGTCAAGGTAAACAACCTTGAACTAAACACTCATTCTTCCTGTTCTTCAGTTTTCTAGTTCCTGAAATACGGGTTTGGACTAGATGTTCTGTAGGTTTCCTAGAGGTCTGTAATTTTAATTGTGTTTGCTTAAACACTTTGCATTTTCTAAATAATTACCCAACCAAATTAAACCTTATCTGAACTCCATGGTCATATGAGATCATGGAATGAGGAGACGTGAAGTCATTGAACATTTCACATTTATCTTTCATGAGAAAATGACTTTTAACTAGGATAAAATTTGGTAAGAATTTTAAATCACAAACTAAAGGACAACTCAACATTTTAAAAGCTATGAATGAATTAATCATGTTTGGAGAACTTCCTAAGCCAATGGGTAATGCTTCGCTTTGCAAGGTAACACATTCTTTTGATTATTGTTGCCAGACAACAAGGACTGTATGATAATAGAATGAAATCCTGTTAGTCCATTCAGGCAATACACTGTCTTTGTAGATTAGAATACTAAATCTGGGACAAATTTAATTGAGTAAAGTAATGATGTTTTTTCTCTGTAGAAAAGTCACTGCCTATGTACTCTTGGATTGACAGCTCTGAAAACCAACATGTATCTTCCAAAGTTTTAACTCAAGCAGAATTAGTACAGACTCCTAATACTCACCAATATCAGTCAAATGCAAAACTATTGACTGATTTGGCTACCTCTTGTAAATTACTATTTCTAGGGGGACTTTCACAATTTTATTTAATAAAGGGGAGAGTTTATTAATTTTTGTTTGCTTGTTCAGCAAACATACATTGAACATAAACTATGTGCCAAACATATATGGTTTTCTGATATCTGCTACAACATCCAGAAAACTACTTGGGGAGAAAAAAATGCTTTTGTTTGTATTAGAGCTAGGTATTTAGTCACAGGATTTTTTTTTTTCTTTTCTTGTGATTAATGGTTTTCTTCTTCTACCATTTAGCTTAATGAGGACCTCAATTTACCAGTATCTTTAAAATATATATGGAAAACTGTACCTCCATAAAGTGATGAAACAAAATGCCTCATAGTGCTGAGGACCTTAAGTCCTCAGAAATATGATCCCCTGATGCCCCTGTTTCTGGCCTTCAAGCGCCTCATTTTCCTGATCCCAAATCCTTGTATCTCCATGCTAGAATCCATAGGTACTTACCTCAAGACTCCACAGGCAAGAGTTCCACAGAGGATACTATAGGATGGCAGAGGTGCAGATGCTGTAAAAACAGACGGTTGTAATAAAAGCTAATGTTAAGTGCCTCTGCTTCAGGGACCATGACAGTCTCTTTACATACAGTATTTCATGTAATCTGACAACTAGCCTGTGGAGAAGGTATGATCACCCCATTTTACAAATGGAAAAACTGAGGTTCAGAGTGAGCTCAAAACTAAGTTTCATACAATTCTGTCTGACTCTGAGTCCTCTGCCCCCAGTATTCCATAAGCATAAATAGACCAGGAGAGGCAGGGTGGGGGAAGAAAATCTAAATAAATTCTCAGATATACTGCTCCTCCCAACCTATGTCCAACGAGGGCAGGAACCTAGTTGCTTTTGCTGTTCACAGCACTTAGCTGGGGACATGGTAGCCACTTCCTAGACATTGTTAAATAAGTGATAGTTTATAGGCACATTCTTCTTTCCACCTTTACATGGTGACTTTTATATTTATCATAGACAAAAATCAACAAGTAAAATGAATAGAAAGGTTTATATGTGTATGCAGGGTCGTACATTTATCACAATAAGACATGTTGAACATTACAAAAGTAGATATAAGAAAATATGAGCCTGAATATTTTTAAATGAATATTAATTGGCCTCAGCTTTGAAATTGTCAGTGAAGGATCTTGTATAAATATGCAAAACAGCAAAAAGAACAAAGACTTATTGCTAATTATCTCAGAAGGTTTTATTCTTGGTTACTATCACCAAAATCATGCACAGTTGGATTTATCATTTAGATGATCTTTCTGCTTTAGAGAGGAACACATTTATTAGAAAAAGGGTGTTTATGATTCTCATTCTCTTCAAAACTGAACATTCCCTCACTATGCTATAATGGGGCAGATACTACATTTTAAAATATACCACAAAAGTTGGGTTACATGTATGATCTCATCGCCAAGAGCAAATGGGCCAAGAAAAGGTAAACAACAAGTAGAATTAAGTAAAGGAAAGAAAATGACTTCTCTACCCAAATATTCAGTTGAGCAGAAGGGTGGAGAATCAGAATATTCTTGATCCTCTATGAAATAACAGGTGCACAGGTTAGTTCTTGGGCATTCTTCTTACCTCCTTCCTTGCCTTCATCACAGGAGCTTTATATGTGCAATATATTAAAAAACAAAACAACAACAACAAAAAGCATGGGGTTTGGAGGTAGTCAATGCTGCTCAATTCAGGCTTTACCACTTAATACAATTTGACCTGAAGAAAATAATTTCTCTCAAATTCCATTTCCTCATCTCTAGATTGGAGCTAGTACCAGGTACAGGCTGTTGAGGGAACCTGAAATAATGAATTTAAATATCAAGAATTTAAATATCATACAATAAACACTCCTAAATTGATGGAAGCTACTGCTATTTTTGTTACTAGCAGTAATAATGGTGGTGGTCATAACAGTCATTAATAGTGGCATGAGCAGTAAACTACTTAGCAAGAAACATTAGAATACACTCTCCCTTTATTGCGTAAAAAGAAGCTTCAGCGGAGCTAACCTAACCATGTTCTGACTCTTCTTCATTCCTGTATGTGAAAATTATGATGTCAGAGCCTTGAGTTCATTCTTTTTAGACAATAACCGGTTTCCCTCAGTTTAGCTTAAAATAGTGACTTACTCACATAGTCGGAGATCACCTCTAGTTACTCTATCCCAGGTAATATGTTGCTCAGACCAGTTCTACTGATGAACAAATGGGCTGCTACATGTTCAGACCCATGTAGGGCCCCAATCCCCAGTGATTCACTCTTCAGTTGATAAAATGATAGTGACTATGAGCGAAATTTCAAATTCAATTTTAATCCATACCTTTTCTTAGACCATGCCTTAATCTTTAAATCTGCAGAAAATTGTGGCAAAAATAAAATTAAACATTGATGAACACTATTAAATCCACCCAGTCACTTTAATAACAGCTGGTCTTAAAAAATTGGGAAATAATATCTATACTGTATAATGGAACCATGTGCAAGGAAAGATTTTGATTAGAATTCCACCCTTAAATTCAGAAAGCAATAAAAGAAAGAAAATGGCCAATACACATTACTGCAGAGGGCCTTTTTAAACAATTGGACAGCACATCAGGTAATTTAAGGTTTGTTCCTAACAAGACTGAAAAGCTTGTAAACTCTTAGCAGTCCTCTGCCTTTTGTAAAACTGTCATAGACAGCAGCACTTCCCACTGAATTATAAACAGTCTGAAATGAAGAATCCATGACCTCCTTTTTTTCTTTATAATTGCTTCTTCCTTTCTGAATTAAACAATCAGTTTGAAGGACCTCAAAGAGGCTTCCACCCTAGTTTTCAATGTGTGTGGTCTTACTTTGAATTTATGTCATTTGATGCTTATGCGTAATACACTCTGGTCAAAAACTACAAAAATGACAGCCCAGCTTTGTGATTCTTCTTAGAGCAGTGTTGGCTTTCTGGGAAAGGTGAATGGGTCCATCCTACGATCTCCTCTGTTCCTCCTTTTGGATGCATTATTTGGTTCTAGGCATTATTTATTTTTCTAGATGCTTGATCCCTTGAGATGAGTGGTTCTCAGACCAGGACCCCAGACCTCTTTGTATCAAAACTGGGGTTAGTTTTGCTCCCGAGAGGATACTGAAAAGTCTGGAGGTTTGGGTTTTTTCTTTGTAATTTTTTTTATTGAGTATAGGTGACACACAATGTTAGTTTCAGGTGATTCAACAAGTTTATACATCACGCCATGTTCCTCACAAATGTAGCCATCTATCCCTTATATCACCATTACACTACCACTGACTCTATTCCTTATGTTGTGCCTTTTATTCCCATGACTTACTCATTTCATAACTGCAAGCCTATTTCTCCCACTACCCTTAACTCATTTTGGCCCACCCACCAGTAGAGGGTGCTCTGGCATCTAGTGGGTAGAACCCAGGGATGCTACTCAACATCCTACAATTCACAGGACAGCCCCCTGCAACAAAAAATCATCTAACGACAAATGTCAACAGTGCCACTACTGAGAAACCATGAAAAAAGGAAGCAAGGGGTCTCTTAAGCTATTTTCAATGACATTTAAAAGCTTACTAAAAAATACGTGCTTATCTAAGATCACAATGCGCAAACTAACCAGAACTTAAATCATCTTTGTTTTCAGATGAATTCTTAATAAATTGGTGTGATGTCACTTCTTATTTCATGCTCATGAGAGATTCTGATTGGCAATTGTCTTTTATTGTATCTAGTGAGATATGTGTTATTATTAATAAATGTAGTTGAGATAGCAATTTTCTTTTCAGAAAGATAAGGTCAACGGAGGGATGGAGAAATGAAAGCAATACTCAGTGCAGATAAAGCTGACAACCAGTGACACAGGTTTTAGTTACCACAAAAGAATAATTTTACATGAAAGATAAATATTTTTTCTGAAAAAATTAATTTCCAAATTTCTTCCTTTTTTTGATCTTGAATTTCATGATAGTTTCACAAAGTAGCTTATAATCTGTAGTTTTAGTTTTGATTATTCATCTTCCTGCTCACTTTTTACTGAATGTTTGGGCCTTTTTAAGAGACTTTCAAACTTGAAAGCATTTTCTCAGTTCTGAGTAGGAAAATCACTTTCTTGACCCAATCATTCTGTTCTCTTACATTTCTCTCCCTTTTGCTTAGGTTTTCAAGTGCAAAGCCTTTTCACTTCTTTTGATTAGCTCTTTCCTCCATCCTTCTTCCATCCTCCTGTGGTTTGATTTTGTTATTTCGGATCCAAAAGAACCACTATGACCTAGGTCAACAACAATCTTTTTCTGACTGTTCATGAGGTGTCTTCCATCTCCATTTACCTTGATACACAAGGCAGAGGAAGAGCAGGGGGAATGGTAAGGACAGTTGGTGACCCATTTTTAATACTCACACATGTCAAGCAGCATTACGCTATTTTCAAGTTAGCATCTCTGTGTTACCCTTTCTTCCCCACAGCCTATGTTCATCTTACACCCACTGAGACTTTGCTAAGTCTCTTTACTTTGTGTGGATCATATTTTTGAAAAATCCTGAAATACATTTTTCTTTTGTCATCCTATTCTCTGGACTATGTAAGTGTCTTAGAAGAGCAGAGCAGCTACATCAGCCTCCAAAGAGGATGAAATTCTAGAGGCTTAATGTCTAGAATGTCTGCAATTTCCTTAGCCTCAGAATCAACATAAAAGTAATCTTTTGAATAGATGACAAAAATCACATCATGGTCACTATCAATATGGTAATTTCTGAAATTTAAAGACCTGGGTTATACCTTTTCATTAAATCATTTGATAAATTGGCTGAATTCAGTGTGCCAGGACCCAACTTGGAGCTAGTAAAATAAATATTATTCTCTCTCAAGAGGCTCAAAAGTACAGGAAACTTTTAGGTAAGCAAATGATTGCTAATTCAATGTGACATGTTGTATCCCAGACATATACACAGATATAAAAATATATTCAGTATAGCAGAAGCATAAAGGGACAGTGACCAATCCCACAGAAGAGGAGAAGGTTGAGAGGAAGAGAAACTGAATCGGGTCTTGAAGTCCTTGAAGTAGTTTATCAAACAAAATGAAGAGGCATTCCATTTAAGCTTTCTTATTTCAAACAAGAATATGAAAACTGGAAAACTCTTTGCAGACAAAAGAGAAAAAGGCTAGGCTTATAACATCTTCTACTTAAAATTTTCTGTCATGCTATACTATTCCCTCATTCTTTGTGAAAGATACAATTTACTCCCTAAGTAAAAACTATCAGTGTCTCTGATCTTTCTTCCACTTTTTCCTTCTGCTCTTCAGATTCTTTCCCATTTCCTCGGTGGCTTATTTTCTCTAGACCCTTTCCTGATTATTACTCCTCAATTATCCAGAGACATCTTTCTCCATTTCTAACCACGTAACTGATATCTCGGTAGCAAAATGCCTAATCCGGTACAACTTGATCTCCAGAGCACTTTTGCCCAGTTGTCAGAGGAAATAAATTTAGTTTGGAAAGACTATATTCTTTAGGCATTAATTCTACTTGCCATTTACTCCTCTAGAAGGTTCATAGAGAGGATCCAATTTTCCAGCTGGATATTTTATCTCTGCCTCAACATGTGCCTTAGGAAAACTTCAGATAGAAGGAAGACACCAAAGACATCTCTAAGGCAAATTTTCAGTAAGAAAATAAGACTTCATGGGAACAGCCCAGCTTAAACTTTGCTTTTATTCTATAAATACCCTCCACAGTCACTTGATCTTCCTTTGAAACTTGCTAGCTAATCCTTATGCAGAGTCCCTCTGGTGCTTAAGCAAATGGTTAGCACTATTTTTTTTTCACCTTGGGGAAAACATTTGCTGTGGAATAATTAACTAGATCACCAAAGTAGCCACTTCCTTTCTTATCTTGGACTCCTACCATCTCTAATCCCCACAAGGTCCTGACCCTGGAGCCCATACACACTGGATATGTTCAGTGTCCCTCCCCAAAATATCCTCTGAAAAGCAGTTTTTTGATTTGGAAACATATTTGTTACATGTATTTTAACCATAATAATCCCTTACTTTAATTATCACATGTGTGTACACTATGTACATACACAAATACAAATTTAAGTTCAATTAAAATAGCATAATGGCTTATAAGAAAATTAAGAGAATAATTTACTCTAGCCACACTCTCATTTTATAGATAAAACAACTAATGTCTAGAAACTTGAATGTCCAGAAACTTGAAATAACTACTCAAAATGATATAAGCTAGTTAATAGCAGAACTAGCTTGAACTGATACCAAGAACTCCTCACTTCTACTCCAGTGTCTTGTCCACATTACATACTTCACTATTAACTTATGGGGTAGGCACAGTGGTTTTTATTATCATCCTTTTGCAGATAGAACAAAAAGAAACAGGAAAGTTTGGAGCTTTGAGATATGTGTAAAAAACATAAAATTAAATGAGAAAATACCTATAAAGTATGGTGCTCAGCTTAGACCAAAGTATCAATAATGTCATTTTGTTGTTGCTATTGTTGTCATTGTTTTGGCTGTTATTAACATTCAAATGTTGTAACTACTCTAAAGACAGGTGCCAAATAACTATTTATGATCAAATCATTCATCCAGCTTCTTATAGACCAGGGATTTTTTTTTTTTTTTTTGAGAGAGAGAGAGAAAGAAAGTACGAGAGGGAGCCCAACGTGGGTCTTGATCCCAGGACCCTGAGATCATGACCTGAGCTGAAATCAAGAGTCAGTCGCTGAAAGAACTGAGCCACCCAGGTGCTCCTAGACTAGTATAGTCTTGATTCCAGTTTTAAGATTAGACAAACCAGGTAAGCGAAGCTGTACCACAAAGATAGTCATCTTTAAAGAGGAGCAAAGACACCGATTTGTGCATGCAAAATGATTAGGATAACAGAAAAAAATGTTAAAATCTCTCCTTCTATTTTTAACTAAAGGAATGAGAAAAATCAATATTTGCTGGTATTTAACTATCAATATGATTTCACACTGATGTCTCATTCAATCTATGCCCAAATATATAATTCAGATAATTTTATGTCATGCAGGATTGCTATCCCAAAGGAAGAAGGAAAGTTTCACATTGGAGAGCTTGCTGTAGTGGTCTCACTCATTCATTTGCTTTCAACACAGAGTGTATTTCAGTGGACAGGTAACCAAGGAGGAGACTGATGTACAATATTGTCCAGTTTTAAGTAGACTAATTCTCAAAATTGATAAATAACTACAGACTATTTCTGTAAAAAAATAAAATCATAGGTTGATGATATGGGAAGGAGGTAAAATTGAATAATATGAAAATTGCAAAACTAATTATTTTTCTATTCTCTAATACAAGCTCCTCATCAGCCATATTGAAAGATAAACAATGATAATCTAATCAGATTTAACAAATTTCCCCAAATATTGAAATTATCTAGAAAGCTTTTGAAATGTGAATTTTTATATTAGGTACAATGAACATTTGTATAGAGAGTAACTTCAGTAATCAGTGAAAGAGTAACTGGTTTCCAAAAAAAACTTCATGCTACAGAGAGAGCATACTGGAGGGAAAAAAATTAGAAATATCTGCAGTTACTGCTAAAATTTATGCATATCAACATTTAAAAAGAAAAGCGTATGTCTGTATGCTTTGACCCAAAGGTTTTTGATAGTTACATTTTTTGACATCTAGATTTTGTTTACAAGAATAAATTATTGACTCCCAGAGGAGCTGGGAAGAAAATGAATTCCATTTACAAGTTTTTCCATAATTGGTGAATGCAATTTAAAAGTTAATATCATGTTGTACTCACTGCAGCCAGTGAAATATTTTTTCCCACTGTTACCTGTATTTTTTTGCAGCTTTGTTGAGATATAATTGGCATATAGCATTGTATAAGTTTAAGGTGTACCCTGTGAGGATTTGATACACAGATGCACTGTGAAATGTTGACTACAATAAGGTAACACCTATATTAACACCTCTATCATCTTACATAATTACTACTGCCTGTTATGTGTGTGTGATGAGAACATTTAAAATCTACCCTCTTAGTGACTTCAAGTATATAATACAGTATTGTCAACTAACCATGCTGAGCATTATATCCCCAAAACTTACTCGTAACTGGAAGTTTATACCCTATATTTCTTCCACTATGAAAATTAAAACAAAGAATCAAAATAAACTCTGGACCTGCCTTTTAAGTCACTTTATCAAATGATATTTAAACCAAGATTTTCAAAAATAATAAAGCATATTCAAATGTACTGCATTCTCAGAAATTTTATTAATAACTATTTCTTTGGTGAAAGCAAAAAAGGATTTTCGTACTATTAATAAAAGTAAATAAAATTATTTTAAGGTGTTATTACTCTATTCTTATAAATTTCTATTATGAAAATTATATACAATATTTAATAATAGATTAATAGACAATTTTAGATATGTTGAGAGTATTCTCAAAGTTGTTTACTCATTAGAGTGTGTCATCAAAACGTTTGGGAGCCACTGCCTTAGAGAATACTGCATACCATAAGTTTATTACTCTCTGAATGTGCTTTATGGGGCACAATCATATAATATAATAGAAATAGCCCAGCCCTGAGCGACCCAGATTCTAGTCCAATTTAAAAAGCTGTAAAACCCCAGGCAAGTCAACTTACCTCTCTGGGACATTTTTGCCCATCTGTAAAATAAAATGTTTGGACTGGACTGATCTCTAATGACCCATCCAGTCTTAAAATTCTGGTTCTAAGATGTTCTTCCTATGAGACTATGAATTTATAGCTACATATTTTTTAACTATAATGAAATAATAACTCATCTAGAACAAGTGACTTTAACAAACAACAAAAAACAACCAGAAAAGCAAAAACTAACTTTGAGAAAATGAATACAAATGTATATTAGAGATCAGATCTCAAGAGCGAAAATCTGATTGATCATTTTACAAGGACTAGTGCCTGCCAAATGCTAGGCACAGTGTTTTGTTTTTGGAGGGACAGGAGGATGAATAGAATGCTCTTCCTGATACCCCAGAGTTCTCAATTACACTCTACATAATACTTGATGAACAAATAATACCAACACTGGTTGAAAGCTCACATCATTGCTTAATTCTCATTTTACATTTATTTATTTACATTCATTCTCTTTGTTGTTGTTATTTTAGTATAGTTACATCCTCATATGCAAAGGGGAGGCCATAAAGCAACCTATTTAGATGACCCAAACTAAAATGCATTAGAGGATATTCTTGTTTCTGGGTGAAATGCAAAAGAAGTTTCATGTATCATTTATCTAGGCTCTGTTCCAAAATCACCTTCTAAATCATACCTTTGGTTACAAAGAACTAAATGTGTGGTTCTTTTGGCTCTTTAATGTTTGCCGTCTTCCTACTGAGGATGATCAATAAGTAGACAGGACTATAAAAGTGTCGCTCACTAATAAAGGACGTGCCAAATTTACTATAGTTTGTAAACATACTCTAAAAGGAATATTCACCCTAAAATGTGCACACCTCTGAGATAGTCTTGGGGAAACAATCTTTTAGTCACATAGTAAAATCATTCCCACCATGGAGACTGAGCCTGAAGGCAGTTCTATCCAGCAAAAGCAGATGTACACATAATTGAAAGACATAGTTAACCTGATATACAATCATTAAAAATAAAAGCTCCCTGATTCACAGGAATTACTTTATTCACTCATCAATTCAACAAATACCCACTCTACACTGTGCACTGTTGTAAGCTTTGGGGATTTATTACTGAAGAAGACAAAACAACTGTCCTTCAAGAGTTTCCATTCTGGAGAGAGAAATAAAGTTATGAATCAAACAAATAGATAATATAATTCTTAATAGTGATGAAAATTCTAAGGAAAAATATAGCAAGATTTTAGTAGTTAGAATGGCTATAATGTATAGTAAGGCATTTTTCATTAAGATGATAAAGGTAGGGATCTGAGGAGGTGTCCGGAAGTTTTAGTCATGAAAAGGATTGAAGAAGTTTAGAATTTCAGGTGTTTTCAGAGTTCCAGATGATACACAAATCCATGGTCTGACCATGAAATGAGTAGAACATAACTTACACGGTTTGGAATAGCGTAACAAATTCTAATGCGAAAGCATCAATCAGGTGGTCCAGCAACAGGGATATTAATTTTGGGGGAGGGATGAAGAGAGAGATTAAGGCAAGAAGCAAAATTCTTGATAAATATGAGGGAGTAACTGATGTTAGAAGACAGTAACTGATGTTAGAAGACAGCCACTTTAAAAAGTAGGAAAGCAAAGCTGGTCTCTATTAGCCTGGAATAATGAATGGGTTTTACTGAGAGATGGAAGAATAATAATCTCATTACAATCACTTAAAAATATTTAAAGAATGCCTAATTGATCGGGACGCCTGGGTGGCTCAGTCGGTTAAGCGGCTGCCTTCGGCCCAGGTCATGATCCCAGGGTCCTGGGATTGAGTCCCACATCAGGCTCCTTGCTCAGCAGGGAACCTGCTTCTCCCTCTCTCTCCGTCTGCTTGTGCTCTCTCTGTCAAATAAATAAAATCTTTAAAAAAAAAAAAAGAATGCCTAATTGATCTAAAAATATAGTAAATCTAAAGAACATGGGCTTATAGGAGAATGAGCAGTATTTAGTTTAAAGGACTTCATGGACCAAGTGTCCCCAGTAGACAAAGGAAACTAAGTCAGGGAGGAGAAATTATGTCATAAATATTTTGTGATGAGGTAAAACCTATATGGGAGCAATCACAAGAGTTGGGCCAAAGGTTAGCAATGGAAGAATGAATCTTGGGATAAAGGAAAACACAGAATAAAATGAGGATTAAAGTTTTTAAGAGAATAGGGTAGGAGTACCTGGCTGGCTCAGTTGGTAGAGCATGCAACTCTTGATCTTGGGGGTCATGAGTTTGAGCCCCACATTGGGTGTAGAGATTACTAAAAATAAAACAAAAAGAAAATAGGATAATCAGAGGGGCTTATATTTTGTGTTCATAAAGGACAGGAATATAAAAAGTAAAGAGATACAAAAATATAGAGTCAAATCAAATTACTAGATACTAGCAAACACAATTCTATAATATACAATGCAATATATATAATACATATATAATGTAATACATATTAGGCATATAGTGTTATGTATACCCTTGAACAACACAGGTTTGAACTATATAGGTCCTCTTATCCATAGAATTTTTTTTTTATGGTCCAGTAGTGGAAACATATTTTCTCTTTCTTATGATTTTCTTAATAACATTTTCTTTTCTCTTGCTACTTCATTGTAAGATACAATATATAATACATAAAATATACAAAATATTTGTTAATTGACTGTTTGTTATCAGTAAGTTTTCTAGTCAACAGCAAGCTATTAGTTGCTAAGTTTTCAAAGAGTAAAAAGTTAATACTGAGATTTTCAACTGTGTGGGGGGTCAGTGCTCCTAGTCCCCACATTGTTCAAGGATCAACTGTGTATTTTTTTCTCTTTAGGATGTTTAAAAAGGCTTCATTTATTCATTCACTATTTCAAGAACTATTTTTGGAGCATCTACTTCCTAGTCAAAAGCATAACCAGGAATAGTTAGTTGAACATGAACACACAAAAATATTTGATAACCTCAAGTTTCAAAACAATTGTACTAAAACAATGAAATACACATTCACACTAAAATAATGAAGTCATTTGAGTTATTTCCCTTTTCTAACCCAGCTCCCTTTACTGCTAGCTGATTTAGTGGCTGAAAAGGATTGAAGTGTACACACCTATTCACATAAGTTAACTATACAACTTTTACTAAGTCCTTAAGCTTAGCTTAAGCTTAGAATCTGATGCTTATGGTAACCAATCAGGATTGGTATGTGAACTTGTATTGTTAATCAGTATATTAACTTTAAATCCATTTCCCATTTTTTCTTTGTCATCTTCTAGAAGTTACAAGAACCCTTTCTAAATGTCTCCATGGTATAAAAATATAAATGATTGTCCCACAGTCCAGATTCGACATCCAGGGGCTAAAACTCTTTAACATACCTTCTATTGCCTGAGTATTAAAAACAAGACAACAGCCCCCAAATGGAGTCACTAATGTTAAGCCCCATTTCACCAAATCAAAACTTAATTATAATGATGAGCACTAGTTAGGTAATCTGCCTGATAGACCCTGTCATCTCCTAAAGGAAAGTGACTTTGACAGAACCAATCTACTTTTTGCCTCCTAGTTCTGACTCCCCTCTGCCTATCAAAGTTTTTCATTTGTACAGCTCCTTGAGGTTCCTTTCTATCTGCTAGATGGGATGCTGCCCAGACCATAAATCATTGAAAAAAGCCAATAAGATCTTTGAAATTTACTCAGTTTAATGTTTTTTATTTTTGTTTAATATGAATAATTAATTAAGTCTATTATTAAGAAATTTCTATAGAAGTATTTACAGTTAATATGGCTGACTAGTACCAACCCTTTTTTATCTCTAATTTTTAAGTTAAACCACATGACATACTGAAACTCTACAGGTGAAAACCAGTTTGAAGCACTCTTAATTGAGAGGAAAAGACGGATCCTTAGCACCAGCCTACCTCCCTGAAAATGCTGTAAAAATGATCAGGATAAAATCTGTCCTGCACTAAGTAAGAAAGGAAAGCAAAGAAATACAGAATACCAATCAAACAACAGAAAAAATAAAATTGATTATTTGATCATTTCAAACGACTTACATTTTCAGTAAAACTAGCTAATTTTCGCTTTTTTTTGGTTAAATTTATCTTTCTAGTCACTGTGATCAGAATATCTTTAGCAACTTAAACTTGTGTTTATGCTGAAATTGTCCATACAGTAGTGGTGGTTGATATTACAACTACTCCACAAGGAAATCTCCAGGGATATATATATATATTTTGTGTGTGGAAGAGAAAGACAGAAAGGGAGGCAGAGAGATAATTTACCACAAGAATATTTTCCCTGCGGTGTACTCCAGGTAAATAGCTTAAAACTGGTTTCATGTAACAAAAGATAATTTCCTTTTTCTTTCTCTTTCCATTCACTCAGTTTTCACTGAAAAAACTCTATAAGACACTTCTCTCAACAAATGTCAAGAAATATATGAACTCTTCCTGTCAACACCATCATGTAGGCTAAATAGGCTTTGGGGTCTTAAAGGAAATTTTACATCTTAAAAGAATTCACTGCTAATTAAAATCAACATTTATGCTACACTCAGGAACAAATACAGCAAGATGGAAGAAAGACATCTCCCGAGATCACTCCCTCCTCACACATCAGTTTCTAACATTCCGTTAGCAAATACATCCCGCTTTTGTTAACTGCAGATAAATTCTTGGTCTTCCTCCTTGCTTGTTTATTCACCCTTTTATTCTATCTAGAGGGTTGGGTTTGTTTTTCCTGACAGCATTCGTGATCTCTAAGCTACCACAGCGGTGCCAGCCCATACTGTGCACAGTAAGCGAAGAAGAAACAATCTGGCTGTTGTTTCAACACTTTGCAAATAGCAGCTTATTTTTCCTGCTTGATTTTTTGCCCCTGGATATCCGTCAGAGCAATATTCAATCCACCAAACAAAAAACAGGTTTCCCACTTCATCTTCCCCACATGTAAATTCGGCAATTTGAGATGAATATTTAAGATTCAAAGGAAAGTTTGGTTTTTCTTAATCATGTATTGGGGTTCTTTCACACAATAAGAAATCTGTTACCTTTCTCAATATTTTTCACTAAATTCTAATCACTCCTTGGAGTTTATGCCGACTGCAACAGCAAAGAACAAGGCTTTTTTTTTTTTCCTTAAATGAGTCCAAACAACAAGGCCTTGATCAAATCTACATTGTTAAACTTCATAGCGCACTGAGAGGTTATGAACACCATTTTCACTGTTTGAGTGCAACAAAATTATTAGAAAGAGTACTTATTAAGCTTGCATTTATATAGAGAGGTTTAGTAAGTGTTCAATAAAATAGTCTCTCTGATGGAAACTACTGATTTTCCCTAGCAGCAACTCTTACAAAGTATTTTAGGTTACTGATTCTCAATATTTGTGTGCAAATCAATCACCTGGTCTTATTGAAATCGAGATTGTTGGCCAAATCCTAGAAATTTTGTTTCAGTAAATATGTGAGTGGAACTCTTGAACCTGCATTTAGCCAGATGAGTTGAACAGAGGTGACTCAGAAAGTGGATTTGATAAACACTCTTGGCTACTTCTTATTGGCTTATAAGCTTACTATGAGACACACAGTATTATGAAGTAATTGTGTCCTTCCTCCTGACCCAAAAAATCTTACGTTGAAGTCCTAACACTCAGTGCAGCTGTGTTTGAAAATGCCTCTAAGGAAGTAATTAAGGTTAAATCAAAAGGGTAGGGTCCTGCTCCGATAGGATTAATGTTTTTATAAGAAGAGACACCAGAGAAGGAGCTCTCTCTCCATGTACACACTGAGGAAAGGCCATGGTGGGATAGCAAGAAGGCAGCTATCTATAAGCCAGGAAGAATGTCCTCACCAAAAACCAAATCATCTGGAACCTTGACGTTGGACTTCTTGTATCCAGAACTGTGAGAAAATAAATTTCTGTTTTTTAAGCCACTCAGTTTGTGGTACTTTGTTATGGCAGCCCAAATAGATTAATATACACAACTCTCATCAGAGGTTAGTTATTCCAGATCTCTGGAAACCATCTCTGGCCTCCTTCTCTTCATCCCCCTCTCTTTGACAACTCACCCCCTTTGACCAGCCCTAGTATTCCTTAGTGAACTCATTAACCTACCTAATTGCCTGGATACTTTATTTCATCTTGGGTGTATAATACATGGGGTCCAGTTTTTAATACTTTAAATCAGAATAATAACACAAAGTTACAGAAAGACACAGAGAAGGTGGTAGAAACTACTTAAGTGAATCATTTACTCTCATTGTAGTCTACTTTTTCTTTCTTTAGACTTTCAAACTTGATTCAGTTGGTATTGGATTATTATAATACGTTAAGGAGAGGTTCTTAACCTGCATCACTGCATAAATGCCAACAATATCCAAATATTGTTTGCAAAATTTTGGTTACAGAAAAATTTCTCTGGTGAAAGAATCTCAATGGGATCCACTGATAAGACTTGCCTTAAGATACAAAAATCTACCTACTTGAATTATAGGATGTGTTTTTCGAGGTGCTTAAGGTATAAATAAAAGTTTTGTTTGCCAAATCAACCTAGTAAAATAACCCTACTAAAAAAGAAATAAAGTCACCTTTAAAATGTTTAGAAGCAGGGCGCCTGGGTGGCTCAGTCAGTTAAGCGGCTGCCTTCGGCTCAGGTCATGATCCCGGGGTCCTGGGATCGAGCCCTGCGTCGGGCTCCCTGCTCAGTGGAGAGTCTGCTTCTCCCTCTCCCTCTGTCTGCCTCTCTGCCTACTTGTGCTCTCTCTCTATCTCTCTGTCAAATAAATAAATAAAATCTTTAAAAAAAATAAAAATTAAAATTAAAAATAAAAAATAAAATGTTTAGAAGCTTGGGTCTTACCATGGAAAAGAAAAAAAAGTACAGTAACTATAACAGACTATTTCTTTTTTTTTAATATGTTATGTTACTCACCATACATCATTAGTTTTTGATGTAGTGTTCCATGATTCATTGTTTGCGTATAACACCCAGTGCTCCATGCAGAACGTGCCCTCCTTAATACCCATCACCAGGCTAACCCATCCCCCCACCACCCTCCCCTCTAGAACCCTCAGTTTGTTTCTCAGAGTCCATCATCTCTCATGGTTCATCTCCCCCTCCGATTTCCCCCCCTTCATTCTTCCCCTCCTGCTATCTTCTTTTTTGTTTTTTACATATAATGTATTATTTGTTTCAGAGGTACAGGTCTGCGATTCAACATATAATAGACTATTTCAAGTCCTATCACTTCCTTGGATCTTTCCTGACCTCTCCAATTCAAGCATTGTCATCTTTTTCTCAAATCCTCTACCTTCCTGTCTGTGCGGCCAATGGTGCTTATACTCTATATCTAGCTATCACCAGTTTATCTTTCTCTAGCAGACATTCTTTCCCCTTTGTAATAACTATGACTTATATGATGGAGATTGGAAACCATGCTGGAATTGTGAAAAAACACAAAAACAATTTTTGAGAGAAAACCAGCACAATGGCCATAGAACAGGATTTCTTTTTTAACACAAACACTAATACATGTTCTCTTTTCATTGGACTTACAGGTACTATTTATAAACTGCTGTGTCTTATCTAAGCAACCACCCATACTGTCATGGGAAGAAATGAGTGAAATGAGGGAATATAGCATATCAAACCTAAAAAACAGGAAAACATTTCAAGAATGGTAAAATTTAAAAAGCAATAATTACCTTCTATGCCCAAACTGGCAATAGTATTGATGCACCCGTCAGGAATTCGGCAATTTGAGACTATGATAAGGTAAGCTTAAAGAAGTTTATAATATCGACTCTTTTTGGAAATTGGAAGAAAAGTAAACTAAAGGAAGCAATATAGAAAGTAGTTTTTAACAATTAGGAAATATCAATCTCTTCATTTGAAGAGCTAAAAGATACGATTTGAATAAAGAAGTTTGACAAAATTTTGGGTCTGCCCTATATGGTACTGATTCCACTCTAGAGCAAATGCTTATGGTGAAATCAGTCCATAAAAATAGAAAACTTTGGCTAAAGTAATTTTTCCAAATTAAGATTCTTTCAGAAATGTTATAACAAAAACACAAGAGACTTTATCAATCACTGAATTAATTATACTATTTAGACTTAAAATTCTAAATGGAACTCAATCTGATGTTGCCTTTTAAGGTTTACAAAAATTGGCAAAAGTAATTTTAACCCATTTTTTACAACAGAAATTAGTTCAACACTATATGAGAATATATAGCTCTGGTAATACCCACTGAGCTTAAACAACATCTACTATGCCATGTGAATCACTTTAGTTTTTACAATAATTAAACATTGCATTTAGATTAGTTTATGACCTACAACTATGACAACTCACAATAAATAGTCTTGGATTGGACCACCTACCTTAATTCTTAAGTCTTCAGTGTTTCCTACTGACAAGGGAGCTTTACCTAATGTTTTTATACATAAGGAAATGCTAATATTTTAACTATAATTCAACATTTGATATCCCCATATTACCTCATTTTAATTGGAATGTAGGTGATTATGAATTCATGGGGTGTTATCAAATCAGTTCTTCTTCCCCTCAGACTGAATGTCCCTATAATTTCCTGAAGGATATCTGAAAAGGCAAGAAACGAGAAAAGTGATATAGTAGTGGTCTAATTGAAAGCTGGACAAAAGCAGCCCCTTGGAAACTTAATTCAAACAACCTGGTCTGGGAATAACTTGGCTTTCTCATATGAAATAAAACTGAGAAAGATTCGGATGCTAAGGAACAGCAGCAGCTATCTGGTAGATGTAACATTTCAGACTCTCAGAATGAAGAAACCACCCAGTTTCTTCCTCAATGTGAAGAGCCACACTGCAGTACAGGCTGTCAACTGGGGTCAGAATAATCTTTCAAATGCTGAAGTTGACTTCCATTTTCTGCAATACGTCAGACTGGCTGTCCTAAGAAATCCTCCTGGTGCAGAATACCTAAGAATAGTGCGCAAAATGTGCATTTTAAGGAAGCTTTTAAAAAACGCATTGATGAGCTGGCAGAAAAATAAGGGAAATTCTCAGAATTGTCAACAAAGTACAAATCCAGCAAGCCCAGACACACTAAAACTGGCATCTCCAAGGCTCTGATTTAACTGACCACAAGCCTGATTTAGGAAAGCATTAAAAAAAAAAAAGCCTAAGTCTCCTGCAAGTTGCAGGACCTCCACATAGTGCTGGACACCTGAACGCCTTTCAACCTTGGTAGATGTGACTGAGACAATATCATACATTCATCAAAACCCTTCCTCTTCCTGGGTTCAGAGGAAGATGCTCTTTCCCAGGCTCCCCTGCAGTTTGGGGCTATGTGACAGCATTCTGGCCAGTAGGATGTGGGTGGAAATAATGTACTCCATTTCCCGACCTGGATCTCTGGAGGTAATGTGTTCCACATATTAAAGTTAAAAAATGTGGGAAGACAGCCCACTCCACATCAGACTTGGCATGAGGAAAGTAAGCCATCATTTTCTTAAGCCACTGAAATTGTGCGGCTTATTTTTAACTACATTTAGCCTAATAATTTTGATTATTACGATCATTGAACCAGGAGGGGGGAAAAAACCCCTAAAAAACCTTGCTCCACAGAGAAAAGTAATAGGAACACCTGCCTTCAATAGGATATAATGCTGGAATTAATACTAATAGGCATGGTGAGGGAAAAGAAACTCAAGCAAAGAATTACATTAGAGTGTCCCCAGATTGTTAGAGCTCCCAGGTACATTGCAGATGAAATGCAAAATTTCCCTCTGGAAACAAATTTTAAATCTAAGATCAAATATTATCAAAGATACAATTCTAGGATTATATTACAGATAAAAATATCAAACCACAAAAGGAAAAAAAGCCACATGCATGAGAGAGCAGAAGCAATAAACTGCAGAAGCAGAAATACAAAAGCTACAAATATTAGAATTATCACAGAGAGATTATAAATGTTTATATTAATAAAACGCTAGAGTAAAATTATAATTAAGCAATATCAGAATCTCTAAATTTCCCATGCAGGTTTGGAAAGAACCAAATATAACTTCTAGAAATTAAAATGTAATAACTGAATTTAGAAACTCCAGATTAGACACTAATTAAATTCTGAAGAAAGAACAAATGAATGGAAGGAAATAAAAATATTATTTAGAATGTAGCAAAGGCAGAAAAAACATGGAAAATATTAGAGAAACGTTTAGAAATTTGTAAGTTAGATTCAGATGTTCCAAAATAGGCTTATAAAAGTTGATGTCAGTTAGAATAGAACCAAACAGAAATTCTTGAAATTTAAAACTCTTTGAATGGACTTAACAGCAGGATAAATATAACTAAACACTAAATGGAGAACCAGTAAACTGGTAGGTAGGTCAGAAGAAACTATCCTGAAAAAAACTTGGGGGAAAATCAGTAGCAAAATACAGACAAGAGAGGAAAAGATTCAGACAGTATAGTGAGACAATATAATAAACATTTGACTGGACTACTAGAAAGAGAACTAGAGAGAAAGACAAACATAAAATCAAACATAATGACAGAAATTTCCAGAATTGATAAAAGACTCTTATTTGAGATTCAGGAAGCTGAATACATCCCAAGCAAAAGAAAGAAAAAAAAAAGTCAAATAAACAAACAAACAAATAACCTATCAGACCCATCCCGAGAAACTGAAGAATACCAAATATAAAAGAAAATCTTCAAAGTCCAACAGAAAGGACCGAACCCTTAGAAAGGACTTACATTTACACCAACAATGTATTTCTCAGCAACGGAAGGCTAGAGAGAGCTGGATTAAATCTTCAAGGCAGACAGACAAAGTAACTTCCAGTGTCTATCCAATTAAACCATATTTCAAGAACCGGGGTGAATTAAAGACACTTTTATGCAGACACTTAGCAAGAGTATCACCACAACAAAGGTTCATTAAAGGAACTTCTAAAGAATGTACTTTAAGAAATTGATTTAAGAAGAAAAGCTAAGAGGAAAATGACTTGTACGGATAGAAAATGCCAAACATAACAAATCATTGAAAGTTTGACTTTACCAAACAATAATATTAACAATCCATAATTGATGGAATTAAAAACTAATGACAAGGAAACTTTGTTTTAGAACAGAATAGGTCAGCACAGGAAAGCATTGTTCCTGCAAACCGGACACAACCAGATAAATTATAAATACAGTTTTAAAGCATCAGAGAACTTCAGAAGCGACACACTAAAACTCCAGAAAAAAAGCAAAACCCTTTTATGTGAGCAAGGATGTTTATCTTTCTTTCCCCTGTGGGTACTTTCTGATTTGTGGTGCTTGCTCAAGAACTGGCTTGGTCAGTCAGAGCCCCAGCTCTGGAAAAGAGAAGCTAGCAAAACAGTGACTGGGTCTGCCAGACCAATGTGACCAACTGCAAGCCAGAGGGGTTCCAAGCGCACAACTGCTCTTCTTCACAAAACATTTGCTAACTTTTGGTGCTATCCAGAAACCCGGGGGACTAAGCCAAAAGCTTCCAGAAGGTAAAGAGCAATCTCCAGAAGTCTTATAAGAGTGGCCTAATTCAAACATACTGTCTCACCTTCAGGGAAGTGGCCATATTTTGAAGCAATGTAAGTAGGAGACCGGAGAGCTGGGCTGATTATCTCTGAAAGGCAGAGCTGAATTTTCTGCAGTCTTCTTCCAAACCTGAGACACAGATCCACTGACATGGAACCAAAACCCCATGCAGGGAGAAGGAAAGCACAGCAAACCTAAGCGGAGCCAAGCAGAAGTGGCCTGAGTTTACTAATACTGAAACCCAGCCCCAACCTTGATTAATGTCTGATTGGACTCATGTGCCCCAACCCTCATTCTATTTACCAACAAAGGAAAATGGTATATCATCTACAGCCTCTAGAGTTATATTATATACAATGTCCAACATGCATTAAGAAATTCCTAGGAATGTAGAGCTGAGGGAAAATGACCAACTCTCACCAAAAAAAGCAGAGAGAAGATGACCCAGATAGTGGAGTTAGCAAACAAGGACTTCCAAACACCTATGGTTAATATGTTAAAAACAATAGAGAAAAACGGAGACAAAATAGCTCAAAGGGTGGAGAATTTGAGAGTTCAAATCTATAAAAGAGGATCATATGAACTTTCTATAAATAAAAAAGAAAATACCTGGGCGCCTGGGTGGCTCAGTTGGTTAAGCGACTGCCTTCAGCTCAGGTCATGATCCCAGGGTCCTGGGATCGAGCCCCGCATCGGGCTCCCTGCTCGACGGGAAGCCTGCTCCTCCCTCTCCCACTCCCCCTGCTTGTGTTCCCTCTCTCGCTGTGTCTCTCTCTGTCAAATAAATAAATAAAATCTTTAAAAAAAAAAAAAGAAAATACCTGAATAAATTAAAAGATAAGTTGAACAGCCGACAGAGTGCCGCTGAGAACAGTGAACAAGAATGAGGCTCCCGTTTGGGGCGCCTGGGTGGCTCAGTCGTTAGGCATCTGCCTTTGGCTCAGGTCATGATTGCAGGGTCCTGGGATCGAGCCCTGCATCGGGCTCCCAGCTCAGCAGGAAGCCTGCTTCTCCCTCTCCCACTCCCCCTGCTTGTGTTCCCTCTCTTGCTGTGTCTCTCTCTGTCAAATAAATAAATAAAATAAAATCTTTTAAAAAAAAAAGAATGAGGTTCCAGTTTTTCTCTGAACTAAGAAATGGGTTTTTAAAAACTGAAGCAAAAAGGAAAAAAAAAGGCGAGAAAGCACACACCATATAGAAATGTAAACGATAGTAGGACATTGTCTTTGTCCAGGCATCCCAGAGAGCAGACTTTGATGAAAAGATCTGCATTCAGATATATTAGTAAGAGCTCCCAGAAAGGCACTGTTGGGAAGGGAAGTGTGACTGAGCAGAGGGAGAAGTAGAACAGACATGGCCTTCCAAACCTGTGGGATCCCTGGAATTCAGATTGACCTTCAGAGATGTCCCAAATCGAGGCAAGGGAGCTGGGCATTTTTACTTCCATGCTGACCTATCATTAAATGCAGTTGCCTTTGGGGAAGAAACATAAACTTGGGCAGAGCAGCTGTCTTTGGCCAACAACCATGCGGAGCAGGAACTCAGCTGTGGGTTGTCAGCCGTCAACGTTCCTAGCAGCTGGGGAAATAAGTGGGGCATCTGGGTTCACCACAGGCTGGTTCACCAGAGCCTCCACTAAAGCCCACTTCTGTGCTTGAACCCACCTGTTTTACATAAGTTCACTCATCTGGGAAAAACTGCAGGATTCTGGTATATCTCTTCTCTTATGTAAATTTATAGGGACAAAGTTCTGATGTTCATTGTCTCTCTCCTCTGCTTATCATTCCGGATTCACCCTTGGCTGGCTCCCTTGCTGGGTTATGTGCTGTGTGTGGTAGAGGGTGACACAGGCACTTACTCGGAGCCTCTGTTCACCAAGTCGTTCAATTTACCGTCAAAATGGGGCAAAGAAGTGTCAAAGTACACAGCACTGGATCATTTGGGTTCTAACCACAATCTTCTCTACCTTTACTGTGCAACAGAAGCTCCATCTCCTCCTAAGGGAAAGAGTCAATTACCGTTGCCAATATGGCGGCTTTTTCCTGCCAGCTAGCCTCTTAGAATGAGGAACCACCACCAGTGATCAGGTAGCATCCATGGAATAAAATTTCACAAGAATCTGACTCTGACTCTGAATCTGAAGGAAGCATTCCTTCAGATTACTGTAAGCTTATCTCCATAAGTTTACAGTTCCAGGTTCTGGAAATCTAAAATCCCCAAGTAGATAACCAAGAGGGATGGTAAATGAAGCTACTCCTATTTCCAGCCCTTCCTTCTGGTTCTTTGTATTCTACTTGAGACAGAACACATTTTCATGTTTCTAATCAGGCCATATGCTGTGTTCGAGAGGATGGTGCCCTATCTTTGCAGGATATCACCTCCGAGTAGGCACTTTGGTTGCACCTTTAAAAATGCATTCCATTGCTCTATCAGACCTGCAGTTTCTGTGTGGTCTGGTAGGTGAGAGGACCAGTGGATCTCAAGTCATGGACTTACTGCTACAGTCCATTTGCTTTAAAGGGCAGGGCAGCAATTCACAGCTAACTGGAAATGGTATAGAAGATATCAGTCCAAGGCAAGTCTTCAGGCACAAGGAAGTTGAATTAACAGATGGTTCAAATAATCCTGCTGCGTTGCCCCTTCTCCTTTAAACCATACTTACAGCCTAATAAGATTTCCTTCCAATCGGCCATGAGAGAAACAAACAAACAAACAAACAAACAGAGGCTTAGTTTGCAGAAGGTGCTACAAGATCTCACAGTAAAATGGTTTATGTTCATACAACAGAATACTATTCAACAATAAAAAATGAATGAACAATAACTATATACAAGTGACATCACCAAGACGGTGACATGGGTCATTCCCGATTTCACTTCCTCTCATAAGAAGAACAACTAACAACTATTCAAGAACAAGCAAATCCTGCAACAGGCACCCCTGTACCACAGATACCAAGACAGATTGCGTTTGAAGTGAAAGAGAAGTTGACTACATTGCCCCTCTCCCGGGCCAGCACAACACCACGTGATGGAGAGCACTCGCCTGAGCCTTCAGGTCTGCCAGTGGGACAAGAGAACCTGGAGGGACAACCAGCACTGCCATCCTCAGCACTGTGTGTCGCTCTGGCTCTGTGGGTGTCACGATGCTAAACTTGCCTCGTGTGATTGCAGGGGAATCTGACTATGATGGAGCAAAGGGGAGAGGTTAGCAACAACTAGCACACCAAGTTTGGCAGAGTTTATACCTGCCGTCCAAGTAGAATCCAACCAGTGGTTTTGCTCATCTGCAACAGCAAATTGGTGGTGCCCTCTGACCAGGGAACTCTGTAGAGTGAAGATCTGCTTGATTCAGATCCTCTAATGAGGAGTTCTGCCATCCCAAGGGCAAGAAGCTGAGTCCCAGCCCCACCTACGGCAGGGAGTGCCTCTCAGACACATCTGACCAGAAGAGCCAGCAGGAATCCCTGGAAGCTATGTAGCAGAGCAATGCTCAAACCAAGAGGCAGGTAGACAGAGCCGATCACCCCCAGAGCAAAGCCAGGACCAGGCATGGAGGGTTTCTGTGCCACATACAGCACAGACTGGGGGATTAATTCACAGCCAAGGCTATGAAGAGCTCCTGGCTCCTTCCAGCTGGAGTCTGTGTAAGAGTTGCCTGGGATGGCCGCTCCCCTTCCTACCAGGGCGAGGGGCCTGAGGCAGCTCCACCCACCCATCGTGGCTCCCAGCCCCATCTGACCAGGGGGGCTGACAAGAACATCTGGGAGCTGTGTGGCCCAGAGGCGTTGGAGCTGAGAGAAGGGCAGGAAGGGCCAGTAGTTTGCAGAGCAAACCCCTGGACCTGTTTGGCCAGGGAACTATCATGTTGTATGACTTAAATTACACTGTGATGTATGGCAGTTATGTCTCAATAAAACTCTACATGCGTCAAATAGATTCACCTCCAAAAGTTAATTTAATGAAATATTATAAAATAGAAGACATTTTTTTACTAGTGGCTCTCAATCCAGGCTGCACAGTACACTAATCTAAAGAGCTGAAAAAAAACAACAAAAAAACCCCATAAAAATTGATGTCCCGGGCGCCTGGGTGGCTCAGTTGTTTAAGCGACTGCCTTCAGCTCAGGTCATGATCCTGGAGTCCCAGGATCGAGTCCCGCATCGGGCTCCCTGCTCGGCAGGGAGTCTGCTTCTCCCTCTGACCCTCCCCCCTCTCATGCTCTCTCTCTCTCATTCTCTCTCTCAAATAAATAAATAAAATCTTTAAAAAAAAAAAAAAAAAATTGATGTCCCGACACCAATTTAATTATCCTGAGGTGTTTGGGTATCGATATTTATAAGAGCTTCTAATGATAACTAGGTTGTGAAACATCACTTTGCACCCTTAATATACCCTTTTGGGCATATTTTATATTTCATAATTTTGTAAACAACCAAAGACACAGGAAATGAACCAGTTCTCTACCAGACTTGCTCTGATGTATTGACCCATTTTGCTCAGTGTTCATGTCAGCCAGGTCATGTGTTAGTTTATTGGCCTTTGGAGAGAAGCCATGTAAATGTTCTCATGAGGTAATGACTGCTCCCAGCCCAATTTGGTCAACTCTATTTGCTTTTTCTCTTTAGTCACCACCTCATCCACAGATGAATTCTACCCGGGCCTAGCAAGCTTCCTGTGTCAGGAATACGGGCATTTTTCATTATGCTGTTTAATCTCTGATTTTTTATATTTCTCTTTTCTGCTTTCTTGTTGCATTTTCCCCTGCCTTATGCCTTCAGGCTCTATCACTTTGGCTTTCTCTCCTTCTTGACAATCACATTGACTACTTTTCTTTCCACTACCTTTCCTTCACGGAAATGTCGACACATTCCCAATGAAGGTGACAATTTTAGAAAGAAAAGAAGAATTAAAACCCATCAACTGAGGACCTTGTCTTCTCAATTGGTAAAAGAAAAATAATAATTTCATGAAATGAGGATATTAATTCTGAAAGCCCTACCACAGGTTTTTCTCTACTTTTATAAGTTCCTAAAAATTATACAGGAGTGGAATCAATAGTCAACTTTTTAAATGTCACTTCTTCAGGGTAGTGCTTTAATAGCCCATAGAAACAGTATGTTTTAAATATATCCCTGAATTCAAATCAAAGATATCAGATGTGTACATGGGGAAGTTCAATCATCCAGGATGAAACTCAAGGAGCTGAGCCCAATCAAATCAATACTAGCTTTATTTTTATCATGTAAGCAAAGTCTGAAAATTCAAGCAAATAACACTTTGGGGACATTTAAAACATGAAACATTTCAAGTTCCCATTACTGAATGTGAGATGCTTAAATGTTAATGGTATGCTGAGAATAATTGCAATATTTCATCAGTACCTTAGAGAATTATAGTGGGATATAGCAAAGGTTTTTGTTATGCAAGATCTTGCAAATGAAGTATTTTTCTAACACCTTTGAAGGGCCACTTTGTCACCATAAGTATTTAGTTAAAAATAGAATATTTTCTGAAATATCTCTAATTTTTCAGATATTTTTATTTATTTTCCAGATGGTATCTTGAAAACTAAGAAATATTGTAGGCTTATTCAGAAGTTTATGACATTTTCCAAAATATTTTCTTAGTATAATTGTTAACAGAAACAAAGTTTAGAGATCATAATTCCCCAGACATGGTAGCAGAAAAAGACAGAAAAATATCAGTTACCAAGAAACTAACATTAGAACTATTATATAAAAGTAGTTAACTTGAGAGATAAAGACTAATTCATTCAAGTATATTTCAAAAGATTCCTAGCTTCTGGAAAGGAAACTTTTATAGGTCAAAATAGTCTTTTCAGGAAAGAAACTAACATTAGGCAATTAACCTTTTAATCCACTTAACATTCTAATTCCCTTCATTTCCAAGTTATGCAGGCAGCACAAAGATAATTGTTGAAATTTAAAGGAATGTGAGAGAAAGTGTGGTGGGGTGTGTGTGCATGCATAAGTGCATAATGTGTGTATACAGAGGAATTAGATAATAAAAAGTAAAAAAGACAAAGATTATATGAGGAGATTTTAATACACTCTTCTATATTTTTTTATGAAGGTCAAATTTGAGGTTATTATTTTTATACCTCAATAAATTAAGATGGTGATAAGTATTATATCCTGGATTTTTTAAAAAGAAAATATACATAACACTTAGAAAAATAAAAATACCTATTTAATATCTAGTAGAATCCAGTTAAGATATATGTACAAAGATGACCTAGGGCAGAACTAGAGCACATAGCGTATGTACTCTTGGAAGCGGGTGTGAGAAGAAGGTGGATATATCAAATAGGGTCAACAAGGAAGTATCAGGATCTTCATGCTTCTATCCAACTGGGGATATTTGAATATAGCTTAGGTAGACCTCAAACAGGAACTTTTCAAACTTAAAGAATTTTAAAATACCCAACTGCTCCCATAATACAGAGGTTAAATTAGCTTAAACAACTAGGACATAGATCATTTCACAGAATATGACATCCGGAGGAAAAGCAGACTCCGGAGTGGTTGATTCATGAGCTCAATTACATTATTCAAGGATTAATTTGGGATTTATTTTTCCTAAATCTTTCTTTACATCCATCCTTGACGTTGTCTTCATGCTGGCACTGGTGGTAGGATGGCTGTATAACTTCTAGGTTTTGGATCCAGATCCAGCAACATGCCTATGAAGAAGGGAACACACCTCTTACAGTGGCTCTTTTAAGAGTAAGAATATTTTCCCCAGAATCCCCCAGCACTTCTCCTAACATTTCATAAGACAGAATGGCCATACTCTTCTTGGAAAAAAATCACTGCTAAGAGGTAATTTATTACCATGTGGCTGGACCATCCATTTGGGATAGATAGATGTTGGGGAGATAACACCAGTTTTCACTATATGATGTTGCTCAGCACATACAGCATTCTTCATTCCATTTATTTAATAAATATTCCGCAGGTGTCCATTATGTGTCACAAGAGATATAGTACTAAACAATGTAGCCTTTGGCTTTGATCTCATGTAACTAACAGTCTACTGAAAAAGTAGATAGTTTTTAAAATTTTGGAAATAATTGAATAATTAAATTTTTAAAAATATTATTATATCTAACAAAATATGTACCATATGAGGAAAAATACAAAACTCTGATAAAAGAAATTTTTAAATAACTAAAAAATGAAAATATATTCCATGTTTATATATAAAAGAGTCAATATTGTCAAGATGTCAGTTCTTCCCAACTTGATCTATACATTCAATGCAATCCCAGTCAAAATCCCAGCAAGTTATTTTGTAGATATCGACACATTGATTCTAAAGTTTATACGGAGAAGTAAAAGACTTAGAATAGCCAACACAATATGAAAGGAGAAGCATAAACTCTGAGGACTGACACTGCCTGACTTTAAGACTTACTATAAACCTATGGTAATCATTACGGTATAGTATTGTTGAAAGAATAAACAAATAGAGCAATGGAACAGAATAGAAATCTCAGAAATATATCCACATATAGTCAATTGATCTTTAACAAGTGAGCAAAGGCAATACAATGGATCAATAGTGTCTTCAACAATGGTGCTAGAAAAACTGGACATTCATATGCAAAAAAAAAAAAAAAAAATCTAGGCACAGACCTTAAGTCCTCCACAAAAATTAACTCAAAATGGATCATAGACCTAATCATAAAACTATAAAACTCCTAAAAGATAATGTAGGAGAAAACCTAGATGACCTTGGCTATGGCAATGACTTTTAGATACAACACCAAAGGCATGATCCATGAAAAAATAAATGACAAGCAAGACTATTAAAATTAAAAACTTCTGCACTCCAAAAGACACTGTTAAGAGAATGAAAAGACAAGCCACAGACTGGTAACAAATATTTGCAAAAGACGTATCTGATAAAGGACTGTTATCCAAAATGCATAAAGAATTCTTAAAATTCAACAATAAGAAAACAAACATTCTGTCTAAAGAATGTACCAAAGACTTTAGTAGATACCTCACCAAAGAAGATATACAGATGGCAAATAAGCATTTGAAAGAATGCTCCACATCATACGTCATCAGGGAAATTCAAATTAAAATAATGAGATGCCATTGCACTCCTATTAAAATGGCCAAAATCCAGAACATTGACAACACTAAAAACTGGTGAGGATGTGGAACAATAGGAAATGAAATGCAAAATGCCATTTTAGAAGACAGTTTGGTAATTTCTTACAAAATTAAACATCCTACCATATGATCCAGCAATCATGTTCCTTGGTATTTAGCCAAATGAGTTGAAAACTATGTCCACACCAAAACTGGCATGCAGATATTTATAGCAGCTTTATTCATAATTGCCAATACTTGGAAGCAACCAAGATGTCTTTCAGTAGGTGAATAGATAAATAAACGGGGTAGTGGAATATTATTTACACTAAAAAGAAATGAGCTATCAAGCCATGAAAAGACATGGAGAACTTTACATGCACATTTCTAAGTGAAAGGAGCCAACCTTAAAAGACTATATGCTATATGATTTCAATGATACAACCTTCTGGGAAAGGCAAAACTCTGGGTATAGTAAAAAAAAGATTAGTAATTTCGGGGTTAGGGGGAAGGGAGGGATGAACAGTCAGAGCACAGAAGATTTTTAGGGCAACAAAACTATTGTTTTGTTTATGGTGGACACATGTTATTATACATTTCTCAAAACACATGCAATGTACACCACCAAGAGTAAGCCCTAATGTAAACTATGAACTTTGGGTGATTATGATGTGTCAATATAGGTTCATAAACTGTTATAAATGTACCACTGTGGTGGAGATGTTGAAAGTGGGGAGGCTGTGCATATATTGGGGCAGGGAGTATACAGGACCTGCCTAAAAAATAGTCTACTAAAAAATCCTAATTGGGAACACTAATTAGGTGCTAAGATAGGAATATAGAAGGTGTGGGTGGGGGGCAGTCAGAGAAGGATTCCTTAAGGAAACAGCTTCAGACTGAGACACAGAAGGTGCTTAAGAATTGCCAGGCAAACAGGGTAGGTAACATGGGGTGACAGAAGGAGACGGAGGGCCAGTGTAGCTCTGGCTTATGCTTATGTTGTCTATCCATATCCATCTTTTCTTTTTTCTTGGGTAGTAGGATGATTGTCTATATTCTGGGGCACAGATTCAGAAGAAGTGATGACCTTTTAAAAAAGAGGGAAGAAGTAATGACCTTTAAAGAAAATTGTCTAACCCAAATTTTTAGCTGGACATGTGCACCCAAAATAAAGATTACATTTCCCAGCCTTCTTTGCATCCAGGTGTAGCCATCCGATTAAACTTAACACATGGTGTGGATACAGGAAATGCTATTTGGTGCTTCTAGGAATATTAAGAGAGAGAGTACATGGACCCTTTGCCTCTTCTGCTGTGTCTTTTTTTTCCATACTGCTCAGAGATGCCACTTCGGACCGTGAAGTTGAGGACACGCACAGTGGAGCATCGAGATAGAAGAATCATGGGTCTCAGCCAACATATCCCTAGAACACTACTTGAACTTTTATGTAAAAGAGAAATAAGCTCTCTTATTTAAGCCAGTGTTATTGATCTTTCCATCACACAGAAGACCTTAATTCCTAGAACTAACTTCATAAGGAATGATTTGGGGAGGAGAAGAATATGGCATATTGCAGGAACTGGTATAGATGACTGGTGTAGAATTGGCAGGAGACTGGAAATGTTTCAAGATGAAGTAGGTATCATTTATACAAAGCCCTGTAGGCCATGTTTAAAAATGTAGACATGATCCTAGGAGCAATGTGAAGACATGGAAGAGTTTTAAGCACAGGAGGAAAAGGATAAAAATTCATGTTTGAAAATGATTTCTCTAGCTACCGTATTAAGAAAGGATTGCACAGGTGGCAGGAGTAGATGTAGTGAGCCTAGTTAGGGAGCCATGGAAGTCACCCATGAAAGAGATTTGTTAGCTTAGACTCAGGAGGTTGGAATGGGGATAGAGAGAAAGAGGTTGACTTGAAGGCTCCTACAGGATAGAAAGAAAAGCATTGGTAATGGATTGGGTGTAGAAGGTTGAGGAGAATGAGGAATCAGGCATGACGCCCAGGTTTCTGACTGGAGCATATGAGAGACTACTATGTGCTAGGTTAGGGAATCCTGAAGGAAGAGTGGAAATAGGATATGTTGCCACTTTTTGAGTATGTTGAATTTAACAATCCTATGAAAGATTCAAGGGGGAAATGCCAAGTAACTGGTATCAAATTGAATACACTTGTAAAGGGAAAAATAGATGGGAATTATAAACCTGGAAGTCACTGATTAGAGATAGCGAGAGAAGTCATGAGAGAAAATGGTGTGGACCTTCTTTTTTTTTAGTTGCAGTGACCTAATGGTCTCCTCATTTCCTCAGTACAGCATAATATGATGTATGTAAAAATATCACATTTTAGGGGCACCTGGATTGCTCAGTCGGTTAAGCATCTGCCTTCAGTTCAGGTCATAATCTCAGGGTCCTGGGATTTAGCCCCCTATTGGGCTCCGTGCTCAGCGGGGAGTCTGCTTCTCCCTCTCCCTCTGCCCTTTCCCCATCCCCTGACTCATGCACTCTCTCTCTCAAATAAATAAAATCTTTTTTAAAAAATTACACTTTATATATAATTTATAATTATGGTATATTCTGATGCTTAGGTAAACCTTCTGGTAAAATGTTTCTAAATTTCACTCATTTCATTGAGTTAAAGTTAATCATTATCCACAAGCATTTTTGTTATAAATTTCACTCTAGATATTTTATGAGGTAGATTTTACTTGCTGCTGCAATCAAATTTTTGGTGCCCAGGGTGAACAATACCAGGCAAGCAACCTCCTTTCGTAGAACTCTATGTTGCATTTTATAGGAAATATTAAAAATTGACAATTATCACTTGCTTCAGAAACAAAATCCTTACATAACATAAAATAATCTGACTGTATGAAATAGAAAGAGGTTCATAGGGGCACCTGGGTGGCTCAGTCCGTTAAGCATCTGCCTTCGGCTCAGGTCATGATCCCTGAGTCCTGAGTCCCTGGATCGAGCAGCGCATCAGGCTCCCTGCTGGACAGGGAACCCGCTTCTGCCTCTGCCCCTCACCCAGCTCTCATGCTCTCTCTCATTCTCTCTCTCTTTCTCAAACAAATAAATAAAATCTTAAAAAAAAGTGGTTCATACATATAAAAAAACAGATATTTAAGATTTAAGCCCCTATGTTTTTGATTAAAGTAATGTTTAATGATCTTGAAACATTTGATTTGACACAGGAAGTGGTAAATTGGGAAGAGTCTAGGACTGGGAATCCAAAAATTCTGGATTTGAATCCTGGCTTGGTCACTTAATAATTCCATGACTTTGAGCAATTTACTAAATTTCCCTGAACCTAAGTTTCTTATTAACATTTATTCTTATAAATATTGTTACTTATCTCAAAGAACTATTGTGACTTATAAATCCAGCATAGTGCCTGGTCCTTAATAGATGCTTAATAAAAGACAGCTACAATTTTCATTTATTTGCTTCTAGGATAATTTGAAGAGTAAATGTTATATTTCCACAATATAGCCTTTTGTAGTTACCCTTAATCTGTTCATCTTGAGTCTATAAAGTCAGACTAGATTTCAGTATCAGCTTAATTGATCACAGAAAAGGAGGAAAACTTAAGTGTTTTGTGCAGAACTCTCTCTTCCAAAATAAAACTGTAAACAAATGTAATCTGAAAATTATGCTGTGAGTATCTGTCCAAACATGTAAAATGAATACAAAACAGCCTTAGATAAGCATCAATAAACAAGAAAGGCGCATAAAATGCCAAATAATTATTTCAGGTCTTAAGTGTAGCTCCATATAAAAGATTTCCTTTGTTATTTTAAATAAAAAGCAATGCACAAATGGTATCAGTAATTATGCTGAAATACTTTTTCACGATCTTCTGACAAATGTAGAATTTTTATGCAGGACAAATATCCAAGGAAACACACTTTGAAAATACCATAGGGTCCCACAACATTTCAGAACCTGAAGGGCATTCTCTCTCCCTGACAGGTAGAATGGGCTTAAGTACATTTATTAAAACAAATGATTGTATGAAATATTAATCTTACTCTACTTAATTAACATGCTAATAGGTTAGTTCCTCACCTTTCCTCTTATACATAAATTACCCTTCAACCTGTTCGTCATTTCTCATTTCCCAAAAATACAAAGAGTATTAATTACTTGTAGCCAAGATGTAGTCTTTTCAATTCCCATAATTGAAGTCATATTCAGACATAGTTCAACCCCTGTATTTATTTATTTTTCTTTTTTTTTTTAAGATTTTTTATTTATTTATTTGACAGAAAGAGACAGCGAGAGAGGGAACGCAAGCAGGGGTGAGTGGGAGAGGGAGAAGCAGGCTCCCCGTTGAGCAGAGAGCCTGACGCAGGGCTCGATCCCAAGACCCTGGGACCATGACCTGAGCTGAAGGCAGACGCTTAACGACTGAGCCACCCAGGCGCCCCAACCCTTGTATTTAAACAAAGTATATGTTGAATTCAGACAGAGATAAACAGTAAGTACATATTAAAATGAAAGGAAAAAAGAATTTTGAAATTTAAAATTATAAAATGTAGTATGTTGATTTGTAGCCTTGAAGCTGTTCCTAGCCACAGAGAAACGCTTTCTTTAAAGCCACACTTGGATCAGATTTAAGAGAACATGTTTGTTTTAAGTAACTTCCTTTGAAAAATTCAACTTCAAATATTTTTTTCAATACAGTGAAATGATAATAGAAAAAAAATGATTTCATTGTTCTGTTCGAGGTGAGAAAGAAGAGAGGGAAACTGGTGTTGCAGATGCTTTGGTACATTTTCTAACTGAACTGTGATGTGTTGATAATCAATGGAGGGAGTGCATTTGACAAGTTAGGGGCACCTGGATCCCACAAAAATGTTCAAAGAGGATAGGAAGCAAAGAATGCTGCATAATTCCTGTAATTAGTAAACTGAAATTTGACTCAGGCTGCCTTTTATTGGTTATAAGAGATAAGGTAGCTGATGAAATGATGGAGTAATCATCTGGTTCTCTAGTTTATATCTAAAAATCAGGCACTGCAATCAAGGTACAAATAAAAACAGATTGTCTTCCATTTTTCTTTCTTATTGGAATTCAGCTACTAAAACCATGGGTTTGTGAGAATATGAGAAAGCACTGCCCAATTCAGAGGGACCTAAATCACCTTTGCTTTATCCTTCAGAAGATCCTCATTTAATAGAAAATTAATATGTGGCTGCTTCAAATGACCACTTCTTTGTGAATATGAAAATCTATTTAATTAATGGACCTTGACCTTTATGCATATGAAAACCCATATAGCCAAGCCGGGGATATGAATATACAAAATATTTCAATGAAAACTCCATTGTTTTAAAGAAAAACTTGCTGTATCTCTGAACAGGCATATTGCTATTTACTACTAGTTTTAACAATTAAGTGGCAGCAAGCTAGTTTTTAAAATTTTACACATACATATACATATTTCACTTACTCTGATAACTCCTTTGAGAAAAATTGTCCGCAATTGGTCTTTATTTCATCCTATACTTTTAAAGCTAGAAAGAACATTAGACATCATCTAATTCAACTCCATCTTTTATAATCAATAAAATTGAAGGCCGAGAAAATTGCATGTCTCATCCAGTCTAGAATGCAGGATTCCCAAATATCTGGCCAATTCTCCACATCTGTAATTTAGACTAATCTGTCTTTTTTTTTAATCCTCTGCTATCCAGTATTGTACTTAAGTTGTTAGAGAAAGAGAAATACTGGCCGGTTTCTCAAACTTATATAAAATAACCACAAGCTCAAGGTCCTGCCCTTGGTTTTCAGATTTAAAAAGTCAGGATTTTTAGATCATTCAGGTGTCACCTCTCAGAGGGAGCTTCCTTTTTCTCCTAATACAAAGCAGCTCTCCCATCAATAGCAATACCCCTCAAGTGACTCTACCCTTCTGCTCCTACTCGGTTTTTCCAAAGCAATTATTAGTATGTAACCTTTATTATTCAAAAGGCTATTCTGAGCATCTCTGGAAAAGTCTCTTGGTGCACATGTTCACAAGTTTCTCTGGTTAAGAATCTCTAATACAAAGTATGATAATTACTGGTTTGTACAATGTTTGTTTCGGCTTTCTCATACGTTTCTATCATTTCCATTGCTCACCGTTCCTCTCTGCATATCAATGTTCCTCCTGGTGAGTTCCTTATTCTTGTTAAATGCCATAGATATTCCTCTAGTAAAGGTCTCTTATCCTAATAAGGGTGTTACTCTTTGAAAACATCTATATTTCATCTTTTCTTCTTGAAAAAAAATTCACTGGGAATATAATTTCAGAATGACAACTTTCTCTTCACATTTTGATAATTTGCCTGGATTTCTTGATTATGTTGAGAAATTCTTTGTTGTTATTGAGAAATTGCCTGTCGGTCTAATTGTAGTTCCCTTATAAGTAATCTCTCTTCCTCTTATTTTTAAGGTCTGTTCTTTGTCTCTGGTATTTGATATTTTCACTCTGTTGGTTCTAGGTGTGGATTTCTTCTATTTATCCTACTAGATATTGGGGTGGGGTGGTGCTTCTTGAATCTGGGACAAGAAGTCAGGGACAGTCATTTTCTAGTTGACTACTCCGTTTTCTAATGGCTACGACAATGATGTCATATAACACACCCTCAATAAAAGTTTAGAATGGGTACATGTCAGGCACTGTGCTACTTTCTACAAATAGAAGAGTGACCAATATATAGTAAACACAATCCCTACTTTCAGGGAACTTACCGCTGAGAAGATGAATAATAAAACAGGAAGTTTTACCTACAGTAAATATAGCAAGCAATGCCTTTTTTAATTTTTTTTTTTACTTTGTCAATTAATTTTTTCTGGGGCCAGTGAGGCAACTAGTTTGCAATTTGCATTGCTCTATAAATTAACAGTAATGACTGTCACTGCAGTTGACCTCCAAATATTTGATGGTCAATATTATTAAATCATTTGTTGCCTTTCCTATTTGAGATTGCTCTCACCTCCACACTCCATGTCAGTGTTGTATATACAATACTCAAGACACACAATAGACGTACAATTAATGGGTCTCACTTGGTGACATCTAAGCAATAACATTATGATGGGGATGTTACAGAGGCCACTTATAAGACCTATGATAAGTATGGGGTTGGTTTCCACATGAAAGATTGACATTCATTCAGTTGCTACCACGGTTTTCTTATCTTCAATTTGATTGAAAACTTGCTCACACACTACAACAGGTACATATTAATGGCCTCATGAATATTTGGTAAATAGATGTATTGGTGCTCTATTGTTATCACACTGTAAATACCACCCAAGGACAGGTGAACTGGATTCAGTTCTCTGCTGTTAGTAAGCAGTCTTTTGATTAATAGTGTTCTGCCCAAGTAGCAGAATTTAGAGTGTTTAATCCGACATTGTGGGCACAATACCTGGGCTGTGTTCCAGTACTTGTGTTCTTCTAGCAAGCTTAAAATCAATAATAGGAGGGTTAATTCTGGAATCATCTCAGTACTGAAACCGAAGCTGACTGCTCTATAATGACAAATGTCACCTTTGTCCACTTCTTTACTTACCTTTTAGGAAACAGTGCTTGAGAGTGTGTATTTTATATGGATAGTGTCTATAAAATTTACAACTGTCTTTGCATATGAACCGCAGTTTCTTGTAGAGTTGTTCAATTTTTTTCTTGTTTGTTTCCACAGAAAGTTTGTGCCCCGATCTCAGGATATTTTTCTTCTTTCCCCATTCATGGCACTAATTAGAATACCAAGGATGTTTGCCATGATAAGAGGATTCCAACAAGGACTTGTCATAGGCAATTGCATACAATTTGGTTGAGTATGAGGTTGTGTGTGTGGACTTTGTCCTTGACATAGTGTCTCTGCTAAATTACTGGCAGTCGTTCGTGGCTGTTATGACTGTTCAGGAATATCAAGCCCTAAAATATATTATACTCTTCTTTTTGATGTCTGGAGCACCCACAGGAGACATAGTATATACTTTCTAAATTATTCTTTCCTTTTCAGACCCTTTTCTTGTCTCAAGTGATCTCTCTTATTTCCTTTCTCATCTCTTTGTTTCTTATTCTCAGCCTTAACTGTATTTTCTTCCTCACAAGGAAAGAGGTTTTTCCCTTCATGTTTTTGGTTTGTCATTCCACAAAGACCAAGTGCTATGAGATAGTATTTTCCAAGAATGACCTAACCTGATTTGAACCAAGTAACTTCATCTCTCTTGTCTTCTCTTATGGGAGCTTCAGTGGACAGTTTCCTCCAGAAATCTCATATATTTTCCTGACATTATTCTTAACTCCTTTAGTGTTAAAATGAATGTCTGAATGGAACACTGGGTATTATACGCAAACAATGAATCATGGAACACTACATCAAAAGCTAATGATGTAATGTATGGTGATTAACATAACACAATAAAATTTTAAAAATGTAAAAAAAATAAAATAAAAAAATAAAATGAATGTCTAATAGTAATATAAATAGTAATATAAATAATAATTACAACTTATCTTTTCCCTATAATTTTAACAGAAATTATCTGATTTAAGTAAGCACATATGCATATATTTCTTAGAAATTTTAAATATGATTTGTATCTTCCTTTTCTTATTATATGAATAACTGGCCTTTTAAAAATATTTGCATAGCACTTTCCTAAATCCAGAATTAGTTTTCATAATACCTGCTAGGCCAGTGCTCATCACACTTTAATGTACATATGACTCACCTGGGAATCTTGTTAAAATACGGATTCTGATTCAGGACATCTGAGGAAGGCCTGAGATGCTGGATTTTTTTTTTTAAAGATTTATTTATTTATTTATTTGAGAGAGAGAGCACATGAGAAGGGGGAGAGTCAGAGGGAGAAGCAGACTCCCTGCCGAGCAGGGAGCCCGATGCGGGACTCGATCCAGGGATTCCAGCATCATGACCTGAGCCGAAGGCAGTCGCTTAACCAACTGAGCCACCCAGGCTCCCGAGATGCTGGATTTTTAACAAGCTCCCAGGGGGTGCCGATGTTACCAGTATGCATTGCTCTTTGAATGGCAGAATGCTAGATAATAAAACCTACAAAGAGCAAAGACCTAGACTACCTTGTTTACCCCTACACCTGTTTTATCTACTGTAGTGTCTGTTACATGCATGGTTTTCAATAAATATTTATTAAGATGATAATGAACTCACTGAATCATGCACACAGCACTATGAGGCATTCCTGGTAGGCACTATTGTTCCCATTCTACAGAAGTTTCAAAAAGTAAAGTGATTCGCCTGTGGTTACCCAGTAGCAGAAGCATGGTTTAATCTGATTGTTTAGTTTTTATTAATGAAGGAAAGTAACTGCTCCATTCCCCATTATCTGCTTACTTATTTTTCTCTTGAAGATGCCAGAGGTTCCAGTGATTTTGATATAAGTAGCTCTGCATTTGACTTCCATGAGTTGCAGATGATGTTGTCAAGGAGGAATCAAATTTATCGTTGAAGTGCTTCTATACCCACTCATGTACAAATGCTCTTGTAAAAGTCTTCCTGCATTTTCCCAGAGACCAGTTGTGCCTGTTGCTCTTTGAACGGTAAAATTTGGGATATCATTTAGGAAGGAGGAAGATTTAAGATTCTAATTTAAAAACCAGGATTCTTTGAACATCACTGTATCACTCCTCATTAAAAAAAAAAAAATTCGCAAAGCACAAAAATTCAAGAATGTAATCACTTTGTTAAATTTGGAATTGCAAAGACAATGTAATCAAGAAAGAACGTGAAGCTATTCTGTCAAGATTGTGGTTTAGGGGCTGCTATTAGCAGCTTCTGAAGTGGTGGGAGTAAATCATTTTCAAATGTTGGAAGCCAATTAACTGTAATGAAATATAGTTGAATAACAATTAGTAATTCTACTTCAAAGTATAGTAATCGATAGAAAATAAACTTTCCAAAGAAGCACATTCATTGTGCAATTCTTTAAAAAACCACTTTAATTATCAGGTCCCTTTTGAGTCAAGGTGTTCTAAATCATCTTTTAGCAGGAATTCTGACAGCTGGGGAAAATCCACCTGCTGAGTTATTACCTTTTAATTACCCAAATAAAGAACAAAGTAGAAAGCATGACAAACTTGGATAGAAAAAAAAGAATATAAAATTAAGAAAGATATTACTCATGCATTGTAAGATTAACTTAACTCTCCCGTGTATATGAGAAGAAAACCATGTTTATTATGTACAATGCTCCTTACCCCCTTTCCATAACTCCCTAAGGAAAACATCTCAAGGAAACTCATTTGCCCTGCTGAGCAGAGTAGCAAGATAATTTTGGAGAGCGCAGGGGTGTTGAGAGTCAAGAAGAGAAATAAGCCATTGCTAAATTGTTCCAAATGAGAAAAGGAAGTATGGCCTCTGAGAGGAAGGGTGGAGAAGCCTGAAGATTGGAGTTGGGGAAACAGATGTGACAGCTGCCAAGGACAGAGAGTAGAGGTAATTAAGATGAATTTTAAGAAAGTTTGACAAGGTGAGAGGTCTTGTAAGCCCCAGTTCCTTCCAATCTAGGGTTTCTCAAGCTGAGCATATTGACACTGGGGACTAGATAGCTCTTCACTGTGGGACATTCCAACGCATTTTATGAGTTTAGCAGCAAGTGTTAGCCACTAGAGACAATAGCATTCCCCCACTAATTTTGCCAAACTGTCCCCAGACATTGCCAAATGTCTCCTGGAGGGCAAAATCACACTCACTTGAGAATCACTGATCTAATCTAAAACTTTTTTTTTATTTAAGAGAGAGAGGGAGAGAGAGAGAGAGAGAAAGTGGGGGGAGGTGAGGGAGGGGAGGGAGAGAATCTCAAGCAGACTCTGCATTAAGTGCAGAGCCCAATGTAGGACTCTATCTCAGACCCTGAGATCGTGACCTGAGCTGAAATCAAGAGCTGGACACAAGCTACTTAAGAACCACCCAGGCACCCCCTAATCTCAACCTTTTGACAAAACTCTACATTAGTGTCTGTGCTTTCAAGTTCAGTAGGTATTGTATGTGTAATGCATTAATTTACCTTAATGTTCTCATTTGTTTGTTTCCTTGAATGTGCAGATTGGTCTCAGTGCAACCCAAAGCAAGGGCAGAGGTTTCCAAGTGGGTCCACGGTCAATACAGATTAACCCTTGAGGGTTTCTGTCTAGATATATGTGCTCTAAATGAAGGTCCAGCTGCAACTGGATTTGCAAGTTGAATTCTCACCTTAAGAATTGAGTCAAAATTATATCCTTATAATAACTGTGAAGGGCAAGTCAGTGGACATTGAACTGACAACAGGTATAATGACAGATCACATCAAATTTAGAATAAGATTGCGGAAAACCCCCCTCAATCACTTTTTCAGTTTTCATAGGTGACAGGTTTAATACAGGGTTCAACACTGGGCATTTCCATTGAAAACACAGAAGCATACAGTGCTATAAAATATTACTCTAATGAAATAATCCAAGAGAATACATGTGAAATTCTGGACAAGAAATTGCATCTTTACCCAGTCTCTCCAGACATGATGTGTCTTAATAAATTATGGTATTTCCTAGGGATGCCTGGGTGGCTCAGTCAGTTGAGCATCTGATTCTCGGTTTCTGCTCAGGTCATGATCTCAGGGTCATGAGACTGAGCCCTGTTTCAGTCTTCGCACTCAGCAGGGAATTTGCTTGAAGAGTCTCTTCCTCTGCCCCTCCCCTTACTGGAGGGCAAGAATGCTCTCTCTCTCTCTGTCTCAAATAAATAAATAAATAAATCTTTAAAAAATTATGTTATCTCCTGGAAAAGGAAGATTTTAAAAAAATCAGCAGATAAGCAGATGTGTGCTGGTAAACATTTTATAACGGCTTTCATAACAAACAGAAAACACAGGTTTGTAACATATATTTGCCAATTTCTTTGGTGTAAATACTCCCACTATGGCAGTTACAACATTGATGTTTTCACTAGCATGATGTTACTAAAGGCCAGGCTGGGAATAGTTGCTCACAATTGGCTCTCTTGAGTCAACAGGTGCAAGCTCCCACACACCACTAGGTATGAAACATAAATGTGTGAACTGGTTCAGAGCCTTGCTCTGTTTACCTGCTCAAAAAGTGATCCCTTGGAGAGAGAAATATCTGGAGGCCATGATGTATCTTATCAAGGAAGTTTTGAAAAAACTGATCTACAAGCCTCCTTGTCATTTCAAAAATAGTGTTACCCTACGACCCAGCAATTTCATTACTAAGTATTTACCCCCAAAGATACAGATGTAGTGAAAAGAAGGGGCACATGCACCCCTATGTTTATAGCAGCAATGTCCACAATAGCCAAACTATGGAAGGAGATGAGATGCCCTTCAACAAACTAACGGATAAAGAAGATGTCTTTCATATATACAATGGAATGTTACTCAGCCATCAGAAAGGATGAATAGCCAACATTCACACTGACATGGATGGAACTGGAGGGGATTATGCTAAGTGAAATAAGTCAAGCAGAAAAAGACAATTATCCTATGATTTCACTCATGTGGAATAGCATGGAAGACCATAAGGGAAGGGAGGGAAAACTGAAGGGGGGGAAATCAGAGAGGGAGATAAACCATGAGAGACTCATGGTTTTATGATCTGGCTCAGACTGACTACAAACCTTGGGGCTCTGGAAAATATTTATTTTGGTATGTAACATTTATATTTAGTATGTTATACACCTAAAACACTAAAACGTGAAAATAGACACATACATGGAATATTACCTTCTGAATCATGATTAGAACATAAATCTGAAGATTGTATTGGTATATCAAGCCTTACAAGTAGACAAATAAAAGGGATGACTTAGAATTTATAGGATTTGAGTACTATAATTATTTGGGAACTCAATGCCCCAAAGCTCTATATCTATAGAAGAAAATTGCACTTCATTTAAAAGAGCTTAAAGATGGAGACATGTGTGGGTCCTTATATTTTAAGCATATATAAACACTAGAGAGAGATTTGCTCTGAACTTTTATACAGACTCAAAAGATTTTGTAGCAAGATTAGGAAGGTTATGTGGGGTACAGTTTGAAGGATTGGAAATGACTGGAACAAGTCAGAATAAATGAAGTATAAGCACATTGGCATGAGTGACTGCAAAAGCTTAGGATTCCCCAGAGCCTACATAGCTCTAACGGATTAGTGAAGTCAAATCAGAAAGAAGAGGGAGAAAAAGAGAAAATGGGCTGAAGGAATAAGAAAATCACACAAAGCACCAGAACAGTAGGCTGATGTAGGCCTGCTTTGGCGACCCAAGGTTGGCTTCTTGACCACTGAGGTCCCCAGGTTGGGGAATCAGTTTCCAACCCAAGCCAAGGGCTCCTCCAAGCCAGCCTGGGCCCTCAAATCTGCATTAAATGTGATGAAGTATGATGCAACAAGATCACCATGATCGCCCAGGCACTGTTCGCCTAGAACCAGACCACAAGGCTGTCAGGAAAAAGTTTAAGAAGTAACCTGATATTGGGACACCTGGGTGGCTCGGTCGTTGGGCGTCTGCCTTCGGCTCGGGTCATGGTCCCGGGGTCCTGGGATCGAGCCCCGTGTCAGGCTCCCTGCTCAGCGGGGGGCCTGCTTCTCCCTCTCCCGCTCCCCCTGCTTGTGTTCCCTCTCTCACTGTGTCTCTCTCTGTCAAATGAATGGATAGGGTCTTAAAAAAAAAAAAAGTAACCTGATATTGCTCAACATTTGAGAGATGGAAATTCTCCCAGATTTCATAGAAAGTAACTCTGAGAAATACCATCCGATCCCTATTGAAGATATAGGTGAAGCTAAGAGCTAATGTGGGCAGTTATTATGCTCAGTCCCATTGCAATTCTGATACCAATGGATTTGCCTGAGTCCCAAGGTCAGTCTATGCTATATAATAACATTCCTGGAGGTTTCAGTGATAAAGTGGGGAGTGGTTGGACTATTTGTCAGAATACATAGTACACCCCCCTGAAGGAAGTTTAAGAAGTTTTTTCACTAAAGAAGCTATGATGGAAAAAATATTTATGTTACATACCTAAAATTAAAAATACATTTTATTGCAACTTACCACACATACACACAATTGAAGCAAAACTTTTACAAAACAAAATTTATTTATTTTCTGATCTATTCTGTTGCATGCAGAACACTGGTCTTACCCACTACATTGATCTTAGGATCCATTAATGGGTGAATACCTACATTTCGGAAACTACGTTATATAGAACATCTTATTTCAAGGTTAATTGACCCTAACTATTTCTATGTGATAAAAGATTACAGATATACAAAGAAAAAGAAGCAGGAAAAATTAATGTAAATGAGATATTATAAATACCTCAAAATTTGAAGAAATTTTCAGCTAATTCAGGGTGGGGTATAGTTCTAGCTGTACAGTCATATCATCTACAGATAATAATAGTTAAGTATTTAAAGGCGTAACTAAGGTAAAATTAGGTCTAATTCAATATCACTGGTGTCCTTATAAGAAGAGGAGATTAGAACACAGACACACAGACAGAGAGGAAAGACCATGTGAGGACACAGTGAAAAGACAATCACAGCAAGCCAAGGAGAGAGGTCTCAGAAGAAGCCAACACCTTGATCTTGGACTTCCAGTATCCAGAACTGTGAGAAAATAAATTTCTGTTGTTTAAGTATATTCTTACGGTCAAAAAAATCTAGGCTTGAAACTTGGTTCCAGCACAAAAAAGGTTTGTAAAATTGGCCATGTTACTTGAGCTTTCAAATACCTTGAGTTTTAAAGGATCAATAATGATAATACCTACTAAAAAGGAGTCATGAGAAAATATACCTGAAGTACTCATAGTAAATTTAGTTACTATTAGAAATTGTTACATTTTTGGGGGCGCCTGGGTGGCTCAGTCGTTAAGCGTCTGCCTTCTGCTCAGGTCATGATTTCAAGGTCCTGGGATCAAGCCCCGCATCGGGCTCCCTGCTCCACGGGAAGCCTGCTTCTCCCTCTCCCACTCCCCCTGCTTGTGTTCCCTCTCTCACTGTGTCTCTCTGTCAAATAAATAAAATCTTTTAAAAAAAATAAAAATAATTGTTACATTTTTTGAATGCTACTTGAACACATCTTAGATGCATAAAAATATATCATGAGGTCCAATAATTTTACCCAATAGAAAAAAAAAAATGCAGACACAGACACACACCACCAAATACTGTTCACAGTGTGTTTTATATTAAATAGAGTTGAAATAATCCAGGTATTTAAAATTAGGGTAGGGCGCCTGGGTGGCTCAGTTGGTTAAGTGACTGCCTTCGGCTCAGGTCATGATCCTGGAGTCCCTGGATCGAGTCCCGCATCGGGCTCCCTGCTCAGCAGGGAGCCTGCTTCTCCCTCTGACCCTCCTCCCTCTCATGTACTCTCTCTCCCTCATTCTCGCTCTCTCAAATAAATAAATAAATCTTTAAAAAAATAAAAAAAATAAAAAATAAAATAAAATTAGGGTAATAGTAAGTAAATGATGATATAGCCATAGATAGAATATTTTATAGTTTTTTAAAAACACTGTAATAATATTTATTACACATTAAATGAAAACAACAAAACAATATTATAGTATGATCTTAACAAAATAAAATATACCTAGAAAAAAGATTAAAAAGATATAGAGTATGGCAAGTTATTAATAGTGGTTGCCTTTCCCTAAAAGTATAATGGATGGGATTTTTCCCTATTTTTTGTCTTCTCTACTCTTCAGTATCTATTTTTATTACTTTACTATTTCTCCTTTTATACATGTATAGACAGATATGCATACAGATACAAATATATTTGTCTATACATCTAATCTCAGTTTTAAAAGAAAACTCAGAGGTACAAACAAAATTCCAAGTAAAAGCATTGACATGGTCTCTATGCCCTTCCAACATTTGAAAATGTGAGCTCTCCAAAGACAAGCAATATATATTTAATAATCTCTTTTATTTTTTTATTAAAGATTTATTTATTTGAGAGAGAGAGAGCATGAGCAGGAGGGGCAGAGGGAGAGGGAGAGAGAATCCCAAGGAGACTTGATACTGAGTGCAGAGATCAACACAGGGCTCGGTCTCACAACACTGAGATCATGATCTGAGCCAAAACCAAGAGTCAGGTGCTTAACTGACTGCACCATCCGGGTGCCCCTTAATAATCTCTCTCTGTTCTTTTTTTTTTTTTAAGATTCTATTTATTTTTTTGAGAGATAGAGACAGATAGTGACAGAGATAGCAAGAGAGAGCAAAAGCGGGGAGGGAAGGGAGAAGCAGGCTCACGCTGAGCAGGGAGTCCAAGATTCTCTCTCTCCCTCTGCCTCTGCCTCTACACCCACCTCAAAAAATAAAAAAAAAATAAATAAAGTGTACAACTCACTTATTATTAAAAAAAGAAAAGGGATATATGATACATGCATTCTCTAGTCTTTTGAGATTTAAACATGCTGTGCTAACAGAAATTAAAATATTTTCTAATATTTTTATGACATTTATAAATTAGTTCAATGCAGAATATATGTGTGTAGATAATGAACTCTTCAAATGTTGAGCTTTTAAATGGCTCTTTAACATGGAAACCTATCACTGAACTTTTCTATCAGTGACACATTATGCAGTGATAGCAAAATAAATAAGAGAAAAATAACATTTGAAATGAACTGCAACTTTTAAGAGATTGGTACCATTCAAGATATGAATTTTCATATTGAACTGGTAATAATGACCAACATGTTCTGCATTCTTTTAGTTGATATGAATGTCATTCCAAAGAGGTCAGGAGAAAATGAATTAAAATCCTCTATAGATCAGTTAGACTTTCTTTGCTCCATGGCCACAGACTTAGTTATTACACTAATAAACATATGCCATTAGGCACAAGAAGACTAGGTAAAAATTTATGATAGATTTGCATAACATCGTTCTTACCACTGGAAAACAATGTAGATTTTTTTTTTTAAAGATCTGGATTCTTTTTTTTTTTTTTAAGATTTTATTTATTTATTTGAGAGAGAGAGAATGAGAGACAGAGAGCATGAGAGGGAGGAGGGTCAGAGGGAGAAGCAGACTCCCTGCTGAGCAGGGAGCCCAATGCGGGACTCGATCCCAGGACTCCAGGATCATGACCTGAGCCCAAGGCAGTTGCTTAACCAACTGAGCCACCCAGGCGCCCACAATGTAGATTTTTAAGCAAACAATGTCTTAAGCAGTATGATAGATTATATGGGAAATTCAAAAGAAATATAAAAATTATTTCTTCTTGTTTCTGATTCATATCTTACTGCATCAGCAAGAAGTCCTAGATCAATGTCTAAAAAATAATAATAGTATCATTAAATTAACAAATATCAAAATTTTGATCCATAATTTCTTGATGAGGTAGAGAAAAAGAGAATCCTTATATATTGCTAATCTAAGTGTAAATTGGTGGCATTAAATCCCTGTGGCATTTTCTGTTCAAATTAAAATGCACATAGCTTTTGACATAACAATCTATTTCTAAATATTCTGTGTACAGATATATATGCATTTGTGAAATTATACACACACACGAACATACATGAATATTCAGTACAGAAGTGCTATAGTCTCATTGTGTCCCCACTAATAAAAGAAACCCTGGGGCGCCTGGGTGGCTCAGTCGTTAAGCGTCTGCCTTCAGATCGGGTCACGGTCCCAGAGTCCCGGGATCGAGCCCCACATTGGGCTTCCTGCTCAGCGGGAAGCCTGCTTCTCCCTCTCCCACTCTCTCTGCTCGTGTTCCCTCTCTCGCTGTGTCTCTCTCTGTCAAATAAATAAATAAAATCTTAAAAAAAAAGAAACTCCTTATAAAAGAGACCCCAAAGAGCTCCTTTGTCCCTTCTACTATGCAAGGACACAAGGAGAATTCTACAACCCAGAAGCGGGCATGCTGGCATCCTAATCTTGGACTTCCAGCCTCCAAAACTGTGAGGAATAAATTTCTGTTGTTTATAAGCTACCCAGTCTGTGATACTTTGTTATAGCCATCCATATGGAGGAAAACAAGCATTTTTTATGATAAAATATTGAAAGCCACTGAAATATCTATTAAAATAAGATTAATTAATACAATATTGCAGCCCCCTTCAATGAGACACTATGCAGTCATAAAAAGAATGAGGAACTCTCCATTTATTATTTGATGTAAGATATATTGAAAAATGATGAAAACAAAATCTCTAACTTGTAGAAATAAAAAGAACATGCACATTCACCCGGATTCTGTAGAATCCCTCTGAAGATATGAAGAAACAGATGATAACAGAAATCCCCAGAGAGAGGTACAGAGCAGCTAGGGAAGAGAAGTGAGACAGAAGTTTGTTTTTCTCTGTATACACTCCTATGCTTTTGACTTCATAACTTGTGTACCCCATACCAAGTAACTCGAACTATAAATTACTAAAGAGGTTAGTGATTATCCTATTTTTATAATACAAAAAAGAAAGAATTCAGATGTTTTAATAATTCCTATGGCACAGAGTATAAGCATTGCAAGACTGAATAATAACTTGAAGAACTATTTCACTTCAGGTCAACAAAATTGTATTAGGCACCCATTATGTGATAGACTCTTACATACTAAGAGTGCTAGAGATGTGTTGTGTCTTCATAGGAGAGCTATGAATGTTCCAGGAAATGAGAAAAACACAAAAGAGAGACAGCTCTATATTAACAGAGTCTAAGTAGCCCACTGTCTACCTAATACTGAAAATATGCTATACTTGATTATTACAAACTGTGAACTGTCCAGAGCCATATTTCTTAAGGCATTTAATGGGGCGCCTGGGTGGCTCAGTTGGTTAAGCGACTGCCTTCGGCTCAGGTCATGATCCTGGAGTCCCTGGATCGAGTCCCGCATTGGGCTCCCTGCTCGGCAGGGAGTCTGCTTCTCCCTCTGGCCCTCCCCCCTCTCATGTGCTCTCTCTCATTCTCTCTCTCTCAAATAAATAAATAAAATCTTTAAAAAAAAAAAGGCATTTAATTTGTATTACCCACACGTTTTCATTAATTCCAAGTGACTATATAAATGAACAAATATTATTTTTATATCTCCTTACTTCTCTTTAATAATTATTTATAAATATAAGATTAATCATCAAGATTAATCATGATGTGATGCTAGATCTTACGTAAAAATAAGATCACAATGTAATAGGAAAGACCAAAAATAAGTAAATTACTTCACACTAAAACTGATGGCAATTTACCAGCATATTAGTACTTAGGCTTTTATGAGTGAAAAATTAATCAGAAGGAATACAATTGTTTATTTTTTTTAAGAGTACAACAGTAAAAGTTGAATGGTGTGAGTCATTAAATACATTACTAATTAAAACTCTTCCACAACTTGCTATATGAACAACTACTAAAGTAGAATTGGACTTGGTCTAATTAAGAATTTCTCTTTTTATGGTTCTTCATAGATGCATGGTTTTAAAGAATGAAGAATGTGATAATAAGCAAATTGCCAACTGTTATTTTAATCATGCCAATCTTTGCATAATTGGTAACAGCCTTAGACACATTATTGATAAGAAATGTCAAGAAATGCCTGTTGCTTTCATTTCCTCAATATTTTCAGGTTGCAAAATAGTAAAAAGTCATAATAAATGGGCTGAATTTTTTCAAGTAGTATTTAGTGAGTTACACAGTAAAGACCATGAAGATGCTAAGTAAATGAAACTAACAAATTTCTTGCCCTTAATAGAGACGTCATTCTAGCGGGTGAGTCAAACAATAAATAAGGGAATAAAAATATGATCAAGTTAGAAGTTATGGTAAGTGCTGTGAAGGAAAAAGAGCAGATGGTAGTAAAATGCAAAAAGAGGTGAGAAAGTACAATCCAGAGAGTAAAATAAGTCATCTCTGAGAAAAAAATATCAGAATTGAAACTAGGCTGAAGCTTTATGGTCAAGAAAGAAAGTGCCATGATGATATTGGAGATGTAGGAAGGGGCAGATCATGCCAGTACTTGGCTCTCATGTGAGATACAAGAGGAAGTCAATAGAGGCTCTAAGAATGGAGGTACCATGATTGAATTTATATTTTTCACATATCGCTCTTGGTTCCATTTTGGGAATAGGTTGGAATGGGACAAAAATAGAAGTAGGGAGAGCACTAAGGAGGTTCTTACAGGGCTCCAGGAAAGGTATGATGGTGGACTAGGGTGGTAGCCTTGGGAATTGAAAGCTCTGAATGTAATTGCTGATGGATTAGATGCAAATAATGAAGAAGACGAAGAAATCAGGCAATACTCCTAGATCTCTACTTGAGCAAGTCAGTGAATTGTGGTTTTATTTAAAAAAAAATAGGAAGAATAGGTTTGTTTTATTATTATTATTATGTTATGTTAATCACCATACATTACATCATTAGTTTTTGAAGAAGAATAGGTTTTGAGAGCAGAGTGCAGTCAATTGTGTGAGTTTGAAGTGCTATAAGATAACCAAATGATTCCACATAGGAAGTTGGATATGCTAAGAGGAGAAAGTTGAGCTATAGATACTATTGCAGGATCACTTGTATTTATTCCAATAATTAGCTGACATGTCTTTCTTCCCAGCTACAATGAGAGGACTGATACATTTCTTGTTCATCATTGCTCCCCAAATTTCTGATATTCACTTTTAATAAAAGTATAAGTGAATGAATTATATGACCTTAAACCCCAGGCTTGAGCATGCACATTTTTCATTGTGCCATGTAAGAATTAATAACCTTAACAATATTTAGCCCTTTTTTATGTTCCCAAACAGCTGTATCAACTCCTAAAATTGACATTCAGATCTGGAAAATATTTTAAAAGTCACCTAATAAAACTCCTCTTTTCACAGGTTAGGAAACTGGGGCTCAGACAAAGAGTTACTCAAGATTACAGTTGTTAGTATCAGAGTTGAAACTAGACCCAAGTTTTCTTACTCCACAACTGGAGATCATTCTATATCCTTCTGATCAAAACCCAGCAAAAATGGTTCAACTAGTTTGCATGGCATAGATATAACTAGAAGTTTCACAGAAGATCACAAACACCATAGATTATAAACCTGCTTAGAAAACAAATTCTCAAATGTGGAATACTAACACACTACTTTTTAATTTACTTGCTCAAAGGACTTCATAAATTAAAGAGAAAAAAGCCACATACACACTACATGACTAAATGTTCTTTGGTTTTCAAGGAATTCTCTCACCAGACCTTCAAGTAGAGACATTTATGATGGAAGATGAAGTCACTTTTAAAAAGAAAACATTGGTTCTTTTGAATATATGGAAAACCAAATGTGTGTCAATATGCTGCTGAGTCAATCAGACCACAGTAACCATACTAGAATATTCCTCAGTGTTCTCAGACTTCTGAATACCTATTCCATTTTCCCATATTAAAAATATGCCTCAATGACAACAGCAATAGAAATGTGTACAACATAAACATGGCCACACTCTAGAGGCACATTGCAGATCTCTTTATTTCTAGCACAGAGTTGATGAAACCTGTGTTACAGACTATGTAATTGTTCATAAAAAATGGAACTCTTTAGTCTTTTATAGACTAAAAGACTCATTGTCATTTATAGAGAGCTTTGAAATACCCAAGTGTTCCTTCAGTGCTTAAAAACACAACAAATTTGGAAGTTCATGAATGCCTACAAAACACTTAGTAATAGCTAAGCTTTAGAATATCACCATCATACAGGGTTTTTCAGCTATGCTGGACATAGTTTAAGAAAATGTGGGTTCCCAGAAGCTGACCAATGCTTTATATTGCCTGTAAATTCAGTCATGTGTGGCACATCTGGAAGGGTAGTCTGTCTGTAGGAGGAAATGAGGAGACTCTTGCGAAAGAATTAATCCAGAAGGAATAGAGTGTAGATACACAGTGCAGTCCAAGGAGATTAGCACCACCATAAATCCAAAATCTCCAGCCTCAACTTGGAACTAAACAGTGACAGAGATTCTATGTTGTTTTGCTATCCAGTATTCATTCACATCCTCCCCAACAAATTATTGCAAACTCTGCTTTCCTAAAATCTCTAAACCCTGCCCTCTCCCTTTCTCTCCTCAGATGTTTTTACCTCCCACCTCAGAGAGTTATTAGAAGCAATCAGATATAAAAACCTGTGACTTCCCACTACCCAAATCAGTAAACCTATTGATCTCCACAGACATCCCTCTTCCCTTTACTGCTGTTTCAGGAGAAATGACATCCTTCTTCCAATTCATTTGTCAACTAATTCAACAACAAACCATTGTTGAATGATTTGGATTTCACCTTCCAAGTTTTGGGTGAAACTCACCCACCAGTTTTCTTCTTTGTCCCACATCTTCAGCCTCTCCCTCTTTACTGAATCCTTCCCAGCAGCAGTTAAACATGTTCGAATTTACCTCGCCTTAAAGAAACAAATATATGAAAAACAAAGCACTTATTCCTTTCATCCTACCTCCTCCTAGGCCTCTAGCACCTACCTATTTTTGTCCTTTCCTTCCCAAACTACTCAAGATGTCTGTACATCTTGTTTGTCTCCATTTCCATTTCTCAATTTAATTGTCAACCTACCCTACATGGCTTTAAGCCCAAACATTCTTCTGAAAATATTCACATATGTATGTATATATGTATGTATGTTTGTACGTATGTATTTGAAGTATAATTAACATTGAAAATGCTCAATTTCAGATTACCAATGACTTGTACATAGCAAAATACAACATATACTTTTCATTCCTTCTCTTGCTTGAAGTATCATCAGCATCCAAAACTGACAGCCACAACCTTTTTCTGGAAATAATTTGTTTCCTTGGCCTTCCTGACTCTATATCCCCCCTCCCTTTTCCCCCTATTTCTATGGCCTTTCCTTCTCAGTTTCCACTGCAAGCATGACATCATAGTGTCCCACAGAGCTCAGTCTTAGGCCACATTTTCTTTGCATCAAGTGTACTCTATCTAATCAAAATTAATTACCTTCCACATTATATGCTGATGACTCACAAACCATCTTCATTTCTGAATTCTCTACTGACCGTTAGACCCATTTCCCATACAACCCTGACATCTCTCCTTGGGGAAAGCAATCCGAATTAAATTTTCAAAAACTGGTTATTACCTCTGTCCATTCCTAAAGTGGTCACCCCAATCCTTGTCTTCCGTACCAGTAAATAGAAGCACAAGTGACCAAATTACTCAAGCCACAAACTTGAAAGTCACTTGATTCCTTCCCATCCCTCACACCCTCATAGCCCAACACTGTATCCTAAAAATTCTACCTTTTAAATAGCTCTAGAACTCCCTAATCAGAGTTACAGTCATTGTTCAATTACCCTACTGTAATAGTTTCCTGTTTCCTAACTGGTCTACCCTTGTGATTGCATTCTCAAAACTATAGCCAGACTGAGCTTTTAAAATGCAGTTTCTACTGTATATCTCCCTGCTTAGAAGTGTTCAATGTTTTTATATTTTTACTATATATGTCTACTTCCATAAATGATACTATTTTATGTTTTTAAATTTTTCATACATGAAATATATACTATATATTCTTCTGGAACTTGCCTTTTTAACTAAGCATCTCATTTTTTTAATGTTATCATTATCAATTCATAAGCTCGAAGGCATTTTTTCAACTAATGAATAGGGTTTCATTGTGCAACTAAACCAGGGTTTTCTTTATTCATCCCTCTACTGAGGGCTGTTATGTTAGTACCACTTTTTTTATTGCAGTGAACAATGCTGTGATTAAGTTTCTTGGAAATGTCTCTCGTGTATATGTGTGAGGGTTTCTCTAAAACAGATAGCAAGAAGACAAATTGCAGGGTCATAGGGATTATATATTTTGAACTTCACTAGATACCTCATCATTGCACAGGAATGATATACTCTAACTTTAGGATTGTGGTTATCTGGAAATAAAGGGAGGGAGGGAGGAGAAAGGATATGGATTTTAAATTTTAGCTGAAATGAAAACTTTTATTTCTAAAAAAAAAGTGAAGTAAATGCAAAATAATAAGCTCCGTGATGATTACAGAGTCATCTAATGCATTGTTTTTTTACATTATTTTGTACTTCTAGAATATTTCATAATTTAAAGTATTTTTAATAAGGCTTTCAATGGTTTCTCATTATCTTGGAACAATGTCCAACCCTTTCACTGTGACTTACGAGGTCTGTCCCCGCTCCACCCGGATCTGGTTTTCATTGACCTTTCCAGTCTCACCGAAGAAAGCAGACTGCTCTGGTCTGACCTCCCGAGATGGGGTTCACTCTCTGGGAGTGTAGGGTCTTCATACACTTTCCCTCTACTTGAGGCATCATTGCTTTTTTCCCAATTTCTCCCACAGCCACTTATTTAATTCATTCTCATTTCTCAGATCTTAGCCTAGATATTACTTCCTCAGGAATCCTTCCTTGACCGTCTGAGATTATTTTTACCTCATTATCCCTTCTCATACAATGCTTCCATTTGTGATTATTTTTTCAACATCTATCTTTGAACAATAATTCATTGATTGGTTTACTTATTTGTATCCATCACTCCCTTAACCCCCTGATGGCAAAAACGATGTATTCTAAGCCCTCTGAGGGCAAAAGCTCTATTTCTAGCACCCAGCAAAATGCCCAGTACATAGGTGTGCACTGAATAGTCACTGGAGAATGAAAGGGTCAGAGAAATATTTGTGAGTAATGCTAGGTAGGGTATTCTGGATCCTACAGTCCAGCTCCCAACCCCCAATAGACCAATGGAGATCTAGGGCAAAAGGCGGAAAGTTTTAAAAATAATAATAATAAATGAGAGTTACATTACCATAGATCTGTAAAATACTGAGAGCATAGAGCAGCGAGGCCTTGTGACCCTTGGAAGTACATATGATTTGAGATGATATTAAGTCAACTTTCCACATCTGGTGTCATAGTTGCTGTAGGATGGAACAGGGACTGGACACACAATGGTCTAAGCAGCAAGCAGGACCAACCAGATCTGGAATGAAACACTAGACTTTGGAAGAGCAGGAGACATCACTGGGACAATCAGGGAAGTGATCAGAATGGTAGAATGTCATGTCTTGGTCAAGAACTCTACATCTACAGCCCTTGTAAAAAGGTATCAATTTATCAGAGTAGGTAGGGGCAGAGTCTTAGAAAGAACTGTTACTCATATTGCTGTCCTATCATGCAAACACTTGATTTTGTCACTAGATCACAAAATGAAGACTTGATGAGTAAAATATTGTCACAATTCCATGTGAGGTGGCAGAGCTGGAAATCATACGTATATGCTTTTGGTGTATGCTATTACTGGCATCTAAAATGCAAATATGCAAGGTGTGTTAAATCTTCAAATAAGGGCAGATCTAAAGCAAAGAGAAGTCAAGCTTTGCAAACAATCTATGGCTTTCCATAAAAACATCCGTTTTCAACTTTGTCTATACCTTAGCAGCAGCTGCAAATGTTCTACTTCTTTTTTTTTTTTTAAGATTTTATTTATTTATTTGACAGAGACACAGCGAGAGAGGGAACACAAGTGGGGGCAGAGAGAGAGGGAGAAACAGGCTTCCTGCAGAGCAGGGAGCCTGATGCGGGGCTTGATCCCAGGACCCTTTGATCATGACCTTAGCAAAGGCACACGCTTAACCAAGGCACCCCTAAATGTTCTACTTCATAGGCTATGTGTATGTGCACAGCTGAGTAAGAACATCTGGAAATATTTCTCCCCCCCCCAAAAAAAATTCGATTTCGATAAAATGAGTTACTTTGTCTAGCTGATCCACACTGAATTGACTGAATTCCCACACTTCGGCTAGTTGTTTTAGTTATTCTGTTAATTATTTCACTGCCAGAATGCCCTTTCTGAATATAAACCTGGCACAGATCATGAAAACATAAGCAGCCTGAAGAGGCAGCTCTTTAAAACTACCATCTCTCACTTTTCTTGCTCTTACCCTAGTGCTGTTATAAAACATATTATTTTCCTGCCCTCCTTAGAAATTCCTTGGGGCCAGTATCCTAGACCCCATAATTCACTCAAAAGCTATGTTATTGTCGAGGCAGCGGTTATATCCCCAAGAGTTTTGATAAATAATTCATTGAATGCATTCATTTCCAGAAGACCCACTCAGCTATGAACCTGGTCCTTCTTCAACACAGAGCAAATATTGCCTCAAAATTAAAGAGCCAGTTCAGCATAGACCAACTATTGGGAAAGCTAAAGCAGAAAGACAATCTTTCGTATATAAACATTGAAGTAGATTGTAGGTTCCTGTTTACTTGCAAATTTATTGCTGTCTGCCAGAGCAGCATCTGCAGCACCAGAGCAGGAGGGAGGAGGACAGCATCCTCACACCGGGGAGGGAAGAAAAGCTCGCGGGCCCTACAACGGTGACGGGCAATGCCCCGGGGAAGAAGCAAAACCCCAGACGGGCGGTTGCTTCGAGAGAGGAAAGGGAGATCCGGGATCCGTTATTTCTCCTATTCCCTTCTCTCCCGCTGATAATGCGTTCACTTTCTTTCTGTACAACATTACTGAAAATCAAGGTAACAGTCCCTACCACCTGTTATTTAAACAAGCAAAATTAGACTCAATTTAACATTTGCCCTGTGAGGAAGACTACATCTTTCAGCAAAAATACCCGTCATTCGTGTGGCTGCCGTTCAGCCCCAGCGTCTTCACTGAGCACTCACCTCTTCTGGACGCTCCTGTCCGTCATCTAAGCGATGGCATTTATCCTCCCTGGTGACCACGGGGATACAGGCCACACCAGCAATGTGGTCTCTGGGGTCTGGAGACCTCTGCCGCAGAGTCCCTGCTGGAGCCTGGGAGCTGTTAGAAAGACAAGGATTCCATCTGTCCTGGTTACAACGTCACAAGGAGGGGCACGCCAGTGAACTTTTGGCCTCATTGTTGAACCTAACACAGTTTTGGTCAAAAGTATCTAATCAATCATTCTTTTCCATATGCTGTCTTTTCTATCTTGAATATAAGCACATGAGGGAAGAAACTATATCTTTCTTGCTCACTATGTGCCTGGAACATGGTAGTGATTTAAAAAGTATTTGTTCAATGAGTAAGTGTTTTGGATGGATGGATGGATGAATGGATGAATGGGTGGATGGATTGATGGGTAATAGGGGGATACTTTCTCATAGATCTTTGGGTCTCATAAAATTCAATATTATCTGAAATGAATCATCCCAATGTGGTATTGAGGATGCCAATCCCAGAAAGAGGAAGAAAGCCTTGTTAAACCTTCACTTTGACTCCAGTGGGTACAGTTAATGATATAAAAGGAAGGAAGAACATTTAGGAGCTCTTTGTTTATTAAACTCACTAAGACCCCTAATCTGAATATTATTTGCATTATGTAATCTTAAAATTTTTAATTCTAGCAAATTAATATGTAAGCATGTTGCTAGAGTAGGAGAAACTATTTGTATTTTCACTGGGATCTGCCCTGCCAATCATATCTCTAAATACAATTACAATAATTAGTGCTTTTAATCAATTTCCAGACCTCTTTGCTCCATAGACCGTAAAGTGCAGTTAAGGAGTTTCATAAGTGAGACTATTGCAAAGACTGAGTATCTTTCACAGTGGTGGGTGTGTGCATAAGGAAGGAGAGGGAGGTCGGTCTTTTAGTGTGCTTTCATATTCTGTCGGTGGGGCAGCCACATAATTAGAACTATGTCTCTGAAAATCGAAAACATAAACTAGTTCTCTCTCAGATGCCTTAGTGCCACTACCATATTAGCTTTGTTGGCATTTGGAGGGAAAAGAACTTCTAAGGGATTTTATTTTCTGTGAATTTGGGGCTACACATGAACACATTATTTTTCTTTTTTGATGAGGAGTCCCTGTCAATATTTAATAATGTGACCCTGTGCCATAAAAATAGGTTCCCTGGTTGAAGAATAGACATGGCAACATTCCAGGGCAGGCAAAGCCAAAAAATAACTTCTTCTTCTTCCTCCTCCTCTTCCTCCACCTGCCTCTCCCCTTCCTCACCTTCCCTTCCTCCTCTTCTTCTTCTCTTTCTTCTTCTTCTTCTATTATTATTTTTTTACCTCAATAATACTGATCCAAGACAACTGGTTCCATGGAAAAATGTGTGTGGACTTGCACATATATATAAACACTGTCAGAAAACAGCAGAAACATCAAACATCCATTTGAGGACCAAAGAAGAGAACTGTTAGACTAATTAATCATACATCTCTCAAGGTTATTGGTACTTGGCAGATTGGCTATTTTAATTTGCTGGGTCTTCTTACATTTGTCAGAAGTTATGGTGGAGATTCTTTTCCCTGTACAAGGAAGAAGAAAATAAAGAATGAGAAACAAAACCTATATTACCACCTGGAAAAAGAAAAAGGAAACTAGGGGTCTAATGAAACACGGTAAAATAAAGAATCTGGAAAACTGGTAGTTTGCTGGAATTTGGTGGCTGTTTTTCCTAAAATGAAATAATTTAAGGCAGTGTGAGGTGTGCTTTGACCTTTACCACCTTAGAATTCCAATATACTGAAAAATCTGTTCTCCTAATTTTGATCTTCATCTTTGAAATTGCAATCGCCTCCCAGGACTTTGTTTTATACATAAAGTTATTACCCCTTTTGAATCAGGTCTGTTGTAAATGTTCATTATAATCACTGCTGCTTAATTTAGCAGATGGTTGAAACTGAACAATTCTTCTCAGAGGAATTAAATATGGTTATGTCATTTCCCAAGCTGATTTAAAAGAAGTAATCTGAGATCAAGTAATGTTACATTTTCTGTATTAGTTCAGAATGGTTGCCATAGATGTTTTCTTTTCCCCACATCTATAATTTTGAATATCTGTGATGAACTTGGTTGGTCTTCTATTTTTTTAGCTCTTGATGTTTTTCAATAAAGAAGTAAAAATGAATCAGTCATTGTACCTAAATCTCATGTTTTGCTACATGATTAATCAGGAGCCCCAAAAGGGATTTTCCTATTATATTTGCACAGCACTGTTACTCATCTGTTGTCAGCAAATACTAGGTGGATAGAAATTATTTCTTATATCAAACTGTTGATATATGTTAGTTCCAACTCCCATGAATACTTTGCACTGCTCTCAAGATATCAGTGATCAAATACAATTAGCATGAAACAGAGAAGCCTCATCTAAAAAACTTCCCAGGATCTCCTACCTACTCAAAATGCCATCTATGTTTTTGTTCAGTGGATGTTCAATTGGCTAGGGACTGTTTTAGTAGGATCACACATTTTGAAAGACAAGAAACTAAAAAGGAAGAGATTGCTCGTAGTTTCAGATCTGTATCTAAGTAACAAGGTCACTTCTTTCCACCCTGGGGCTCTTCCAAATAAGGTGGTTTTTCTACACCAAGATTTCACTATTCATAAGGTCTTATTCTTAAATGTAATTCAACTTTTTTGAACTTGCAATTTCTATGCTCTCCCAGCCTCCTACTGTTCCTGTTCATCTTTACTGTGGATGCAGTTGGAAGCCAAGGGAGGGTAATATTTGAGCATAGATGGTTGATTTAGTCAAGGGAGCTCATTACTATGCCATTATGTTTTGTATATAGAAACTTTCTTCTGAGGAAGTAAAGGATCTTATTTTCAAATAGGAAGTAAGCTTTGCAATTCCCCTGTGAAACTGGCAAATTATATTAAAACAGACAGAAGTCTTCTAGGGAGTTTTGGGATTGGAAGAGAAAGTAGTTAGGAGACCTGGTTTTGTGTCTGTGTCTGCACTTGCTAGCACTTTAGATCCCTCTGTTTCAGTATCCTCTTTACCACCACAAATTATGGCCATGAAGCTTAATGGGACTGTGTATGTGCAAAATATGTATGTGTGTAAAATGTATATACATGGAAGTTCTCTATGAATGATACAAATGCTGTTTGTGTGTAAGTTGTTTTTAACATTATCATTGGCAGTAGCCTCTCCCCTCTCTAGGGAGAACTTGAGAAAAAGGATTGATAAGATGCCATCTTCGGGCATCCGCGGGACCTGCTTAGACTGTTTTCACTACTGCTGCTTCCCACCTTGGCACCCCCCTGAGGAGATAAAGGAACAGATGTATACTCCTCCCTGTGCCTGGTCAGCTAAACACCTTGTATCCCAACCATGAGGATGGTGACTCCTGTGGAGGTGAAGAATGGCAGCAAGCCTGGCTGAAATACATCTGCAGCTGACTTCTCGAGAAAAACATCCTCTCAGCCTGGCCGAGGGGAAACAGTGTAAGTTTTATAGTCAGACAAACTCCTTTTCTAATCATGGTATATCTCTTTATCTATCAGCCGTTGAATCCTGGACAATGACTCAATCTTTGTACTTCTTGTAATCTTGGCTCCCTCCTGCTAAATTAGAAAGAACTGAACAACTTTTCTGAATGATGAGTTAAGTGAGAAAACATAGGGAAGCTTCTGATGCAGTTTCAATCACTTAGTAGGTCTTCAATAAGTGGTGTGTCCTGTCTCTAGCCCATCCCCAATTCTTCTATTCTTTTGGCAGCATCTATTCATTGCAGACCCCATCTCTCTGAACCAGTACTCCCCACCCCATCCTGCAAACCACCATCTCCCCTAGAAAAAGTATTTTTTTTCTTCCTATAAGCTTCAGTGGCATTCATTGGAAAAGTTATCCTTTTGTCATGATTTCTTGGTATACAGAGTAGCTTTCTAATTCTTTATTAGAATTATTATTGTGTTTTGCAAAACAGAAAATGGGAGAAAGAGCTACAGAGCTCTTTCATGCTTTTCTTTTACCCTGTAGTATTTCGGTTTAACTTTCTGTCTCAAATTTAGTTTCATTTGAAAACAAGGCAAAGCTTTTTGCCTGTAGCCCATTCTTTTATAAGGATTTACAAACTTTTACAGTCAGTTTTGCTGCAAGTTTGTATTTATTTTACTTTTGTTCCCCAGTGGTTAAGCCAAGAATGCAATCAGTTGTGTGATTCAGAGATAAATTCTTCTAGCAAAACTTATAAAAGAGTAACAGCTATTAACATTTCATATGATAAATGAGTCAATTCAAAGAATCAAAATTTAGAACCTATGGGACCTTAAAAATCACTTACTTCAACTTTATTTTTAAAGAGCTCCCATTATAGAAAATTTTCAAAGAGCTGGAATGAGATGTTGGGGCTCCTGAAAATCCAGTTTTGTCTTTATTTTGACCTTATCGCCCATGAAAATTGTAAGAGAAGGGCTTCTGTTATATTTTCTCCTGAGGGTTTTCACTTAATATTGAGGAATTAAACAAAAACTTGGTTCCCAATCTTTTTACTTTGTCTCAATTTTTCATTTGTATTCATGTTTTCTTTTTCACAATTCTCCACTTCAGTTTCCATTGTATCATTTCCTTTCATTACATAGAACCTTCTCAGACATAAATGCTATTACACACTTAATAGACTATGGTGTAGTGTAAAAATAACTTTCATATGAACTAAGAAACGAAAAAATTCATTTGACTCGCTTTATTGTGGCATTCACTTTCTTGGGACATTTGCTTTATTGGGACATTCGCTTTATTGTGGTGGTCTGGAACAAAACCCATAATATCTCCGAGCTATGCCTGTGGCCCATGAGCAAAATTTTTGCTTCCTATTCTTGTCACCTTATGCTCTACTGGCCTAGGAGTTTTAGTTCCAGGGGAGGAATGCTTTTACTAGGGGATACAACAATAACTCCATTGAACTGGAAGTTAAGAATGCTGCCCGTCCACTTTAAACTCCTCATGCCTCAGAATCAACAAGACTGGCTCAGGTGATTGACTCTGACCACCAAGGGGAAATTGGGCTACTACTCCACAATGGAGGTGAGAAAGTATGTCTGGAATAGGGGATATCCTTTAGGGTGTCCCTTAGTATGACCATGCCCTGTGATAAAGGTCAATGGAAAATGGTAACAACCCAATCCAAGCAGGACTACTTCAGGAATGGAGGTTTATGTCACCCCACCAGGTAAAGAACCAAGGCCAGCTGAGGTACTTGATAAAGGCAAAGGGAATACAGAATGGGTAGTGGGAAAAGGTAGCTATAAATACCAGTTATGACCCTGTGACTAGTTAGAGGAACAAAGACTGTAACTGTCATGACTATTTACTCCTTATTTTTGTTATGGCATATGTTTGTGTGTGTCTGTCATATATATGCAGACATACTAAGCAAATAGAGCTTTTTTATATGCTTATATAACATAAGATGCATTGACTTTATATCATGGTATTTCAGTATTGTCAATTTACATCATATTATTTTAAGTTATGGGCTATCGAGGGGAGGAATAAACATCATTCAAGGGTTTTACCTTCTCTTCTAGGAAAGAGGTTACTGCATTTCTAGTTGTTGGTGGAATAGTTGTGTCATGTTCAGTGGAATTATGATCTTGTCATTGTCTGTATTTGGAGATTAAGTATGGTTTAAGGAGATGCATATTGATGCCAAGATAACAAGAGGTGGACTTGTGATGGTTAATTTTGTGTCAGTTTGACTGGGCCACAGGTGCCCAGACATTTGGTGAAATATCATTCTGAGTGTGTCTATGAGGGTGTTCTAGATGAAATTCACATTTAAATTGTTAGACTGAGTAAAACAGAGTATGCTCCCGGTGCAAGGAGTCTTCATCCAATACACTGAAGGACTGAATAAAACAAAAAACTAAGTAAAGGAGAATTTACTCTCTGCCTATCTTCGAGCTGGGGCAACAGTCTTCTCCTACCTTCAGACTCACTTAGACCACAACTTATGTTATTGGCTCTCCTGGTTCTCCAGCAAATCTTGTGACTATTGGGACTTCTCAGCCTTCATAATTTTGTGAGCCATTTCCTTATGATATAGCTTGCTCTCTCTCTCTCTCTCTCTCTCTCTCTCTCTCTCTCTCTATCATCTATCCTACTGGTTTTGTTAATTTTGGTTCTATTCCTCTGGTGCTGACTACCTACTTAATGCAGAGTCACTATTTGTCATTATACAGTTATTTGTGAGATCATTTATGGTCTGATTACATGTCTACTGAGTGTAGGGATAGTAATCATAGCTAGTTACTATTATTACAATTACAAAAGCATCCACGACAACAGCAATAATCATATCCAACCCTTGTTTTACACTTAAAATATCCCAGGCACTGTTTTAAGTCCTTTCACAAGCATTAATTCATGCAATCCATACAACAACACTTTGAGTTAGAAAATATTATGATCCCAATTTACTAAAAAGGAAACTGAGACACAGAGAAGTTAATTAATATACTCAAAGTTATATAGAACATGCTATAGCCAGGACCTAAAACCTAGCATGCTAGATCTAGATCTCCCACTGTACAAACCACATCTTATTATGGTTTGGCATCCCATAATGGAGGGCAGTGGTTTTCTTCATACCATTTTCCCTACACCTAGTGTATTAGAGAAGCAGCTTGAAAACATGGTGTAGGAAAATAAGTAGTATCCTGGAACTAGACTTACTGGATATGAATTCCAGTCCTAAGTCAATGACATAACTCTGTGATTTGGGGCAAGGTACTTAACATCTCTGTGTCTCAGGTTTTTCACTTGTGAAATGAGAATGACAACAGGATTATTGTTAGGATTAAATAAGTCAATGCTTGTAAAGTGTTTAGAGTAGTATCCGGCATTTAGTAAGTACTCAATAAATGCTAGCTTTTATGATGATACTGGTTTTACTCATCACTTTATCCCCATCACCCAGAAAAGGTCAAAGAATAGGCACTCGGTAAACATCTGATAACTTAAAGAATATATTTGTTGTGTTCCACTGTATTTGTTCATCAAATGAACTACTGCCTACCGTCCTCCCTTTCATTCTTTCATCACCTATAATGTCTGAGACACTGTGCTAGATGCTAGAATGAAGAGATCAATGAGACATGGTGTTGTCCTTAAGGCATCCAGAGCTGAGTACATAAACTGAAATAATACACATTATGTACCCTAAAATTATGAATTAGAAACTCCATTCATTAGGTAATGAGTGGAAAAGCCTTTGAACCTAAACATTACAGGAAAACAGAAGGTAGACTGTGTAACTCAGGTGGAGGGGAGGTAGGGTCGGGAGGAGGGTGCCACTGCCAACATCCATGTAGATGATCTTCTGCTATGAACTGTTTGTAGTGGCAAAGGAAAATAGATTGTTCTCGTAACCATTTCCCCAGTTATCAAGATAATTCCACTGGGGAAACTAGTTTGTTACGATGAGCAAACTCAAGTGTGACTTTACCTGTGGAGAGATTAGATGGCTATCTGCTTACTGCATTTTGCAAAAATATCAGGAAGTGTCCTCTGGCCTCCACAAGTCTTCTTATGCAATTGAGAGCGAATAGGTTCTGTGTCTAAAGGCAAGAAAGAGGAGGGCAGGTCAGTAAGGGGGGCATTTGCCTGCAGGTGACAGCATGCCCAGTGAAGGCCACCTTATAGACAGGGCAATTTTTCTCGCATACTGGGAAATTTGGCAGTAAAGCAGGTACTGGCCTTGGTTCAGCTGCTTAAAAGTTTTTATCAGGAACTCAGGATTCTTTCCTTTTTTCTAGGGTGCCGGCTTTTACTTTTATATTCATCAGCCCGAGGTTGCAAGGTGGTTGCTCTCATATCCAGATTTCACTTTTATTTTCAAGACCTGAGGGGCATTAAGATGCCAGCCTTTTATGAAGAAAGCAAAGCCTTTCCAGAATTTCCCTCAGCAGACCTCTGCTTGCATTTCATTGTCACATGGGCACTGCCAGCTGGATTGGAGCCTGGAAAAGCCAGAGACAGGACTATCACAATTGGCTTAGACTAGGGGTCGGCAAACTTGTTCTGTAACTGGCCAGATAGTAAATATTTTAGACTTTGCAGGCCATACAGACTCTGTTGTAATCACTCAATTCTGTCATTCTAGCATGAAAGCCGCCATAGACAATCCATAAATGATCGAGTGTTGCTCTATTCCAATAACACTTTATTTATGGACACTGAAATTTGATATAACTCTCACATTTTATGAAACATTATTCTTCTTTTGATTTTTTTCAACCACTCAGAAATGTACAAACTAATCTTAGCTCCCAGGCCATATAAAAACAGATGGCAGGCCTGATTTGGCCCATGAGCCCATAGTTTGCTAATCCCTGGCTGGGACAAATGATAACCCATCAGCTGGATCTGGGCAAAAAGCTATGACAAAGTTGGTGTTCTAATAGTGGTCTCTAACAAAGAAGTGAATACTGGATAGGCAACTAACAATGCTGCAATTAACAGGTTTTATTTTCTACATGCATAGCACTTCATAAAAAGTATTTGGTATATGATCGGGTTGTAATATTTTAATTCCTTTCTCTTCCTTCCACTTTAATCTAGAATTTTTTTCTTTTCATAAAGAGCTTTTCTCGGCTCCATTGGTATCCAGACCCTGGTTTTTAAGTAATTAATGTTAGAAAAGTCTTTGGGAGGGGTATCTTTCAATCAATATGGGATTGATGACTCTCTGTTGCCACACTGTAAGGGAAAGCTGGAGAACCCTAAAATTATGAATTAGAAACTCCATTCAAGTCCCATAAATGTTTCACAGTTTTCTTTCTGGGCTTCCAGTGGTGACGGAAATGCAAATGGAACCCCAGCATTGAAAAAGGATATTCTGCATTCTGCTTTGGCTCAATATCATGATACATTCTCTATTTGGTGGGGGGAGGGGGGATTTGTAGCAAGCAAAAAACAGGCTCCCTCTTTATACATTGAATTACAAAGGCAATTTCCTTTATAGCCTACTTACAGGAATCCCTCTTAGCATGTTGCCAACAGTATCACAACTTGTTTATTCAAAGGTTACGTGTGAATGAGAGCTTTTTGATATTAATCAAGTAATTTGCTAGCGTTGCTGGGAAAAGGAAAATGTTAGCTTTATCCTGAAAAATGAAACAGCCCATTAATCAAGTTCACTCTGTTGAAGACAATTATGGGGATAGAGAGGGTAAATAGACCCTTCAGATGAGAAATTCCTAAACTGATGAAACTTTTAATAGGGTTTGGCATAGATGTCTGCACAGAAAGTGATTTAACTTTAATCACCTTACAAATTATATATATCAGGTATTTGTGGATTCAGAGTTTACTGTTTATTATTAATTGAAAATGAATCTTACTGAATGTTCCAAATTCAAAAACAAAACTCTGGCATATGGACTATTTTGTTGGTGTTCATTTATTATCTCCAGTTAAAGTTAAAAGGTGAAATAGAATATGCATGTTCTTAAACAACTGTCTCATTTTTTGGTTCCCTCAGCAGCATACTCTTTGTAGATTTGAGACTGGGTCTCCATCAATCAAAATTAAATTCTGCAGTAGGAGGCATTTAAAATTATTTGTATAAATGTAGCTGAATGGGATAAGGTTGTAAGATAAGGGATATGAAAAATAACCCTGTTCTGAGGCAATATGGTGCATAATAAGGGGGGGAGTCTCTTTTCTTTGTTCTAGCATGATGAATTGCAAAAATCCATTAGTCAAACACCAAGAGAGAGTTAGTTTTATAAGCCAGGCATTATCTGAATTAGTTAATAACATTAAGGCTATGTAGAGAAAAGAGAAAAATATTCTCTTTATCCAATATTTTACAATATTGCCTCTTATTTCCCTAATTCAATTGCAAACTTTATTGTTATTAAAATTTTAAATTTTAAAATCATATGATGTTAGTCATCAGGAAAATGCAAATAAATACCACAATGAGATGTCCCCTTACATCCACTAGGATGGCTATAATCAAAAAAGCAGAAAATCAAGTGTTGGTGAAGATGTAGAGAAACTGGAATTTGTATACATTGCTGGTGGGTATCTAAAAAGCCGTGAGAGAACAGCAGAAGCAGGGGACTCAGAGCCTTAGGATATGAGAGGCAGGTCTTCACAAAAGCCAGGGAGCAGCACCAGACACCCCAAGGAAGATGGGATGGCCAAACATCAGGCTGAGCTCGGCTGACACCTGGATTGCAAGAATAAGCTTCAAGAGGTTCATCACTTTAAAAAGAAGCAATGGATACCAAATCCCGACCACTGACAAATAAAGGTAACAAGGTGGCTGGGAAAAAAAAAAAAAAAAGCTAAATTATTTTTGTGACCCCATGTATTCTTTTTTTTTAAAGACTTTTTTATTTATTTATTTGAAAGAGAGAGAATGAGAGAGAGAGAGAGAGCACATGAGAGGGGGGAGGGTCAGAGGGAGAAGCAGACTCCCTGCTGAGCAGGGAGCCCGATGCGGGGCTCGATCCCGGGACTCCAGGATCATGACCTGAGCCGAAGGCAGTTGCTTAACCAACTGAGCCACCCAGGCGCCCCTGTGACCCCATGTATTCTTATAATTGAATGATTCCCCAATCCTCTCATAGGATGTCGTTGGAATCGGTCTCCAGTTTTGATTGAAAGTCTTTCAGATGGAAACACTCCTCAATCCTATCCGATCCTCAGAGACTAAGAGAATAAGAAAGGGGAGCAAACACCCCTAGTGTACTGATTGTGTCCATATCCATTAATGCCTACCCAGGGTTTAGACTAAAGTCATAAGATTAGGAGAAAGATCTGTCTTCCTTCTGAATGTGATCTTGGGGGAGTTATATGGCTATTCTGAGCTTTTCTTCCTCATCTGGAGTTTGGATTTAAGGATAATTATGTTTCTACTGCCTATTTGCCAAATTGTTTTCAAAGCTAAATATAAAAAATACGAGGTCTTTTGAAAACTCTGAAATGTTCTGCATACAGAAAATATAATTACAATAGGAACAAAATGTTCAGACTGAAAGGGTGAAATGAAACTCTGTTCATTCAGATTTATACCTATGGGAAAGTTCCAACTGCCCTGACATTTCAAGGAGCAAGTTGAATGGAGTTGCCATGTATGAGATACAATATCACCTGGGGAGCAAAAGCCAAAAAAGGTGATACAATTGGAGTGGTCCAGTGGCCCCTTCATTTTCATCAGTGCTCAGAATTGGTGTGTTGTTTTCTGTAGTAGAAAATCTATATTGTTTGATCATTTGACTAATGTCACCAAGAAGAAATACATTTAAAAATAAGATATTTAAAGATCAAGTTTGGTAATTCGTCTTATCCTGAAAATGGAGAGCAACAAATCTACATTTGTCATATCTTCTCTTTATCTGAGTGGCATTTCTTTTCCAGAATAGGGACAGGAAAGTGCCTTATATAAAAGAGTGATTCGATGAAGCACGGCAGCTGCTTGATTGTGACAGGCATAGGAGAGTGTGAAAAGAGATTTGCTAAGGTGTTTATAACAGGATCTTAAGAAATGTCTGTCCTCATCTCCTTTTGACTCCTGCTTGTCTGGATTTAAATCACTCACCCCAGGACAAAAGCTTTGATCTCACTTTATTTCCTCTGTTAATCAAAACACCTCAAATTATGTCTCATTCTTCATAATGACTTCCTCTCTAGAGGATCAAATGTTTGGGCTTATGTTTAGTTGCAGACTTCCCAGCCACACAATGTGTGTGTGTGTGGGTGGGTGTGTGTGTGTGCGTGCGCGCGCGCACGCACATGTGTATAACAGAAAGAAGGTGGACAAGGTTGAAAGGGAATCAAATAGATTAGCCAATGTTCATAAAGATTTGTAGCAAATATATTTACTGTTATTATATCGCAATAGGAAAATGACATGCTATCCATACTTTACAGTTACTCTCTGGTCTATAAAGGGCTTTCATGTAGCTAGTATGTTCCAAAAACCTTTAATTTCACATAGATTAGATTAGGGTAAAAAAAAGAAAAAAAAAAACTTGCCAATTTCTTCATGATCACCATCCAATATGTTTATGTCTGTAATCTTACACATTGCACCTGCTGTAATAGGCAAATGAACTTTGGGTCACTGATGCACCATAGCCAGGTCAGAAGAAATAACCAAGCACTGTCATCAGATGACAGGAATGGATCTTTGAAAATGGTTTAATCTACACTAATACTTCTGTGTACCACTTTTACTTAGACCAGCTGTGTTTATGAAGAATTCATGTCTTATATAAGGAACCCAAACTGAATTTAGTGACATAGGAGTTTCAGGCAGTAATATCTTCCATGTATGCAATCCATAAAGAATTCATGATCAAATCTTTCCTGGCAAGATCTGTGTCCACATTCTACTCCAAAAAAGAGGTGTTTTCACAAATTCTGGATGGTTGGTATTGGGCCATGAAAGATGTAACCTGCAGCTTGTACTTGAACATGTTACCTGTTACACTGGATCCACTGTGGATGTGTAAGTTTAGCTATGTCCTCTGACTGCCCCAAACTATAGCTCTTTCCCTTGTCAAGTGCAGAGGTCAAATCCAGAGTTCTCTCTTCCTCTCTGCTGTCACTACTGGCATTTCTATGAGTATCACTTTGTGGCCACCTGAGAAATAGCAGCAGGCCAACTCATCTTCTGCATCATTCACAGAGCCAAATTTTGGAACAAATACAAGTCCAAACAATTACCCAAATTTCCTTGACTTACTTTGTAGAATGAGATAGCCTTTGCTGGTATATTCACATTTTATAAATAGCATTGACAGGGCAATTGGGAGAGTTATACCTAATGGGATATAATAAAATATGATATTGATGTACTCTTCCATATCATTTAATATAAAAGTATTCAATTAAATGTTAATAGAATGTAGTAACATCTAAATATTTGGTGGCATAGGACAGATTTCTAAAAATATACTTTGAAACACCGTAATTCCAGGAAAATTTCCCAAATTGTCATTATCATAAAGTATAGGCAAGGCACATTTACAGAAAAGTAGCCTATTGCAAAGGAAACATAAAGTAGACAAACATTAAGCATAACAACATGTTTAAAATTATGCAAAGAGAATTAAAAAACAAAAATGTATTGAGATTATTAATTGGCTCTATGTAATTTAATAAGTTGATGTCTGCAGAGTTAAAAAGCTAATTATTATTGGTAGAGTCAATATGGCCATTACTCGCTAAAGGAGATGAGAACAAAAGGGCCTACAGGAAAATCAAAGGTAATCACTCATTTCTGCTCACACGCTTACTCATCTCTCTCCTTCCTCGCCAATCCCGATTTTCTGGTAATAAATGATCTTTTACAATATACAAGGGAAGTATCCAGACACGAAAGGCATTTTAATACTTTTATGAGATTTTTGGTATTTTTGAAAACAAATTAAGTTGCTTGATTTCTCAGTACACAGTTTTGACAACTGCATTATAGTCTCTAGCTGCTCCATGATATTACCAAAAGAAAGTTCTCAGAGGAGTTATTTCACTTTGAGTCTTCTAAGGTGGAAAAGGAAGAGACATGATAGAAATTATTTGAAAAAGAATTTCTAGAAGTCTTGAGCTATTATTTGAAACATAGAACTCTATTCTCTCCATCCGACTGGAGAATGGCTGACAGCTTTGTCTTGAATGAGTGCAGTTCCTGTCAAATCCAAAGGAAGCAGGAGAAAAATTCAATATATTTCAGATCAGAATAGATAACCAGTTCTGGCCTAGACTTCGACTGGCTGAACATTTTTTCAGCCTCTCCTGTGGTTGTATTGTAAACCACTCTCTTATTTGTAACACTATTTTCCCCCTGCAATACAGTGAGACATTATTGGGCAACCAAAAAGGACAATCTCAAACTGTTCTAATCAGATCTTCCACCTCTATGGCAAAAATTTAATTATTTCCAGTGGCAATTAATAGTCAATTCCCCATGTGTCTATCCTTTCTTTTTCTACCTTGACTTTCTCCTTTTAGGATCTCTAGCAACTTTTCCCAAACACCATTTCAGATACTATATTAACTTCTTAGATCACTCTAGGTATTTATTAATGACCCCATCAAGTTGTCTCACATATTTGCAACTTTTTATTCAATCCAACAATTTTCTTGCCAAACAAAAGCTCCTCTGTCCACTCTTTGGAAGTAGATGAATAACAGAATAACATCAGAAAGCAGTTGTAAAAAGTTGAGGAAACGTTTTGAAAAACTTAGAAGAAAAATGTTACAGAAATTTGAAGTTAATGGAACTTCAAATCCCAGCAGTGCTTCACGGGGAGAAACCCATCTCAAAGTTCTACAAATAACAGCAGAAGGCCAGTATGTGGTGAAGTGGCAGATGGAATGAAAGCCAACTCAAAGGCCTCTGTGATTACATCCTGCAGGAAGACCACCCAAAATGACACAGCAAGAAAGGTTCAAGTCCTCATACACATGCATCTTTCTCTACAGCAAAACTCAGTGTAACAGAGTGAGTACAATTGCACGGCCATTTCAGCTTGTTCTTTCCTTCCAGTATGTGGCAGGTCCAATGCTTAACCCAAGTTTTCTTACAATACCCACTAGTTTTAAATAGTAGGAAGCAAATTCTGTAATATTGACAATATTTAAATGAAGTAGAAATTTATATTCCAAAGGTACTTACAAATGAATTAGAAGTATTTTCATTCTTAAATTATCCCTTGCAACCTAGTTTCCTCCCTTGTAATAGCAAAAATAACCAAGGCTTAAATGCATTTCCTTTCTTTGTACTAGAAATATACATACACATGAGAAAATGCAGCCCTAAGGTGAAAATATCAAATGAAAAGAGTTACTGAAGCCCCAATCTCAACTTTTTAGAGAAAGTGATTTAAAAAAATATATATATCGGGTTGATCATGAGCAAATAATAGATGGAATTCTTTCATTTATAGTGTATTTTATGTCCTACTCAGCAACAGTGTGCCAGGCAGAAGAAACCGTGCTGAAAAGGAAAGACACAGCCCTTGCCCTTACCAGTTTCAGAGTAGAGTGCTTTCAATCCAGGTTAAAACTATGGTTGCTGAAGTAGAGGGGAGTGGAAAGTTGGGGTGGCTGGGTGATGGACATTGGGGAGGGTATGTGCTATGGTGAGCACTGTGGGACATATGAATTTTGGGGGGACATAAACATTCAGAGCACAGCAACTTTCTTCAATCTTCTTGGTCATCTGCAGTGTGAGAGGTAGAGAATATGATTTGTGGAAGATGGAAGAGCTAGACAAATGCCAAGGCGGATGAGAAACCTCATCTCTGCACTTGGGTTCAGAGCCTGAGTGCTCACATGACACAGGATATAGGAGCATGGGACACCATGGGGACAGGCTTGCTGCTTGCTAGCTTTATAACCTGGGCAAGTTATTTCATACCTCTGAACCCTGGTTTTCTTAACTATCAAGCTGGAATATAACTTTGCACATCCATATGATGTTTAAAAGTAAAATCCTTATAGCTAAAAAAAGATTTTATTTGAAAGAGAGAGAGAGCGCGCATGCACCAACAGCGGGAGGGACAGAGGAAAAGGGACAAGTAGACTCCCTGCTCAGCAGGAAGCCTGACATGGGGTGGAGCCCAGGGATCATGACCTGAGCTGAGGCCAGGCACTTAACCAACTGAGCCACCCAGGCACCCCAAATTTTATCCTTAATAAAGGAATTAGACAATATGTAATTATGTTATTATGTAATGACAATTTTAACAGGCTGATCAAATTTTCTGCCAGTTTGCACCTTGTCTAGGATGCAAGGTTTTCTTATAACTGATACCTGAACGTGCCATACCCATGTCTCTCAACAGAATAGGGTTGTACTTTCTTCTAGGATCAGGACGAGAGAATCAGGGTCTTCTAAATACAAACATTTTTTTAAAAGATTTTATTTACTGAGATAGAGAGAGAGAGCACAGGTGTGGGTGAGGAGGGGGAGAGGGAGAAGCAGGCTCCCCATTGAGCAGGGAGCCTGACGGGGGGCTCAATCCCAGGACCCAGAGATCATGACCTGAGCTGAAGGCAGTTGCATAACCGACTGAGCCACCTGGGCGCCCCTAAATATGACCATTTTAACCAAATGACCAAATGTGCTTGGGCTATTTCCTAACACTTTTCTACAGTTCATCAATAAAACAAAGCAAAAATTATGTCATCATTTTTGGAAAGTGGCAAATCTGATGTTATAGGCAGCCCTTAATATTATTATAACTATTACAAATTAATTATTATTGGTTATACATTAGCCTTGATGTGTCTCTGTTTGCTTCTCAATCCCTATCTTTTAAATACTTTTTCCAATTTCTGTTAAAATCCACAAGAGCGTTAAGTGTTGCTGCTGTAGAAGATTTTAAAAAAGGCTTACACGACATATTTGTTATCAATGCTTTATTGTTGAAAACAAAATTGAAATTCTCTGGCACATAAAACAATTATTTCTACAAAAGGAAAGCCTACAAATCTTGATAATTTATACAAATAACAGTTTCTCAAAAAATAAAACTTTAATTTAGTAAACTTGTCTTGTGCTCTATATTTTTAGCACTGTCTGCAATAATCCACCATAAATCCCTGAGCGGAGACATTTTTTGACCGTGTTCTTTAGCAACACCCCACCCACCTCCCCCCAAGTTGGTCAGTTACTAAGCCCAGCCCTGTAGTGAAAGGTGTCAGGGACATTTAGCTATTAAAGATCCATGCATTTTATGACACAGGCCCAATTATTAATGCTACTTGGGAACTGGGTCAACATGAAGTGCCTCTACTGTGTGCAATCAGTGAACCTATTAAGAACCAAGTGTCTGAAAGGAAGAACATTAACAACAAAAAGACATAAAATGTTAAGACTAGGAAGTCATCATAGGTCAATAACTATTTAAATAAATAAAAATGTTAGACACTGAATTTATCTCTATATCCTTATATTAAATTCCTTATTTATTTTTTTTTTTAGCAATTGCCAATGCACTAGAAGATGAAAAATACACTTCAACCCACATTTTTGGTTTGACCATGGGTTTGCTGTTGTTAAATGTTAAATATCATTCTGAAAACACAGTGATTTAATTATAATTTAACTTTTGGCCCCTTCAATGAAATGTTTACAAAATAATATACACATTAGGAGGGGAGGGCCTTCTTATTAATGCCATCAACAAACCTCTCTCACTACATCTGCCCTTCTCACAAAAACACTAATGCCGTAGGAACACTACTTTAAATCCTTTATCCCACTTTATTCAGATATGTAGCAAAACATATAAGATATGGAGAAAACATAATATGATGCATTTGTATGTCCAGCTTCCTTTTAGTGGGGATGCTGACCGATATTTACATGAAGTGTTAAAAGAAAGGAGGGAAAGCTAATTTTCAGTTGCAAAGAACTGACTTAATGAATCAAGTTTTGTTTTGTTATTTTCCTATGGTAGAATAATAAATAAATAAATATGTAGGGTACTCTATAGCTACTTTCTCTATGAAGAAGTTGATAGTGAACTTTTTTTTTTGCAAAGTTAATTTTTAGTAGCAAAGTTTGCAAGTCTAAAGAATGTTCAATAAATGTTTTCCTCTACTTCATTTTTACTTATGTAATGATCACTGAAGTGGTTACTAACAGGTAAAGAAATAAAATACCATTATGCTAGTGAAAATTAGTTTTCAACTGTGAAAAGCACTTAGCAGAAGACCTAGAAACACAGACTGATGATGCTATACTCTACTATCGCTTAAAATAAGTCATTTCTGATGTCTTTTAGGAAGAGCAAAACACAGTAAAAATAATTCCTTAAAAACATCAGCATTGCTGTTTAGGAACCTATCAGAAAGTGATTAGTATTTTATACCAACCCTTCCCAAAATATAAAATCATTGGCAACCGTTATTATACACTCCTTTGCGCAGACTTTGTTTTTTAATCAGTAACATCTGGGAAGCTCATAGTATCTTCCCTTTTGTCTAATAGCTGCTGGTTAGTTATCGGAACTAGAACACTTTTAAGCTCTTTAGATGTAATCCTTATATAAGCATGCGCATTAACCAGAAAGAGCCATTTCAAAAGCCTAGGCAATTTGGGGGAATATGTTAGTGACATTAAAATAAAAAATGCCTGCCGACACGTATATGGTCTCCCCAACCCCCCCACGACACCAGTGTGAAACGTGGTTAGCTCAGCTCAGAACATGAAAAGCAAATGCTGTCCAAAAGAAATGAAGACTGTGATATCCAAATCATAAAATGTTATGTGCACTAGTCAGGAAACAACTATAGATTCTGACAGATCCTTACGTACTTAAAAAAAAAATTTTTCCCCCCCTAAGTTTCAGAAACTGATAAGCAGGCTGTCCCAAAGAGGGAAGACAGCAGCGTCAGGACAACCAGCCAGCTCACTGGGATTCACACCACACTTTAATCACTCCCTATTAACACTTGATCTTAATAGTCTACCAGGGCTGAATAGACACTCTGACTTCCTCTCACAGTGTTTAAGGAACAATATAATTTCTAAATTAGATTTCAAAAATGAGCAAAATTTGTAACTTAGATTCCCTCCCTGTCCCCCCACCCCCACCCCCCAATGCCATAAGATCCTGTTTTAAGTGCTCCGGTTTATAGTTCTATGGGTAACAATTACATCCTTCAGGAGGTTTCCAATGTTCCCCTTTTTGGTGTTAACGGCTGTGCCAATGGCAAAGTGAATACTCCCAGAAGTGGCAGTGACCTCAGTGACCTCTGCCCCCCATCTTGAAGTCCATACTAGCTCTTGTCATAGCCCTGCTGGGAAGTTCTGTTCCTTAATGAAGCCAGCTTTCAAATATGGAGGAGGGCGAGGTACTGCCCTCCAGTGTCAGGTCTTGGAAGTCTTTAAGCCTTGCTTTTCCATGATGTTCCACAGTTTGCGGAGATTGGACTGCGTGATGACGTCATCCGGCTTGAGCTGCAGCGCCCGCAGGTAGTTGACCTCAGCCTTTTGGAGCCGGCCATTGAGATGGAGAATAGCCCCCAGGTTCATCAGAGCTGCCGGATACTGGAACCAGAGAGAAGGAGGACAATGATTAAGAGGCTTGTTTCAAGCTTTCCTTCATGGAAGACAAAAATCTTCATCCACTTCTGCAAATGATTCCCTTATGTCTGGAGGCATTTTATGGAAGCAATTTAGCAATTTATACAAACAGACCAAGATAACTAGGAAGAAAAAAAAAAGTTTTCAAACAGCTGGTGTACTTTGTGCGTTAAATAGGGCAGGCAGCTAGAAAAATAATTCTTCTTTAATGAGAAAGCATAGGTTACATACGAAAACCTAGTAACCTAGTCAGACTGTACTTTCCTAAGAAAAAAGTTAAAAGTCCTACATTTTCAGATAGAACTGAACTTTCTTTTTTCAACTCAATGCCAAGAAATATTAAGTTGGAAAAGTTGACAAATCTACGTCCACCCACTCTTTGTTTCTTCTCCTTAGCAATATTCCAGGCTATTTAGGCAAACATAAGTAAATAAGTTAAAAAATTGTAAAATTTTACTGTTTTCAGGGTAAAAACCCTGAAAAAAAATTCAAATGTAACCACTAACACCCTTT